>NC_134862.1:32102530-32419613 GCF_049852395.1 Peromyscus maniculatus bairdii | reverse complement strand
CTTTAAATAGATACAGAAAGGGGAGATTGCAAAGAAGGGGAAGACGTTCTTAACACAAAAATCAGAAAGGTGAATATTTTAATAAGCATCAAGAAGCAAATTTCTGGAGAACACACAAAGGGTTAGGTGAAGGATGGGGGTGAAAGTTTTGTAGGCCATATAAGCTGATAAGGAGACCAATATATCAAGACAGAATGTAACATATGAGCAAGAAATGTAGCAGTCAAAACTGTAGAAATGAAGTGTGCCCTGTGAAGAGTTTCAAACTCATGAATGCTCAAAGTAACCTATACTAACCCAATGAAAGAAACAGAATATATTTATTTAAATTTATGCTATAGATTACTTACATTTATATATCCTATAAAGATCTCTATAACATAAATAGAATGTAAATTAAGCAGATCTTAATGGTAACTATAGTTAATAATGTAACATTAGCATTTATAACGATGGTTCTCAACCTTCCTAAGGCTATGGCCCTTTAATACAATTTCTCATGTTGTAGTGTCCTCCAACAATAAAATTATTTCATTGCTACTTCATGACTGCAAATTTGAATTATATAATGTAAATATCTGATATGAAGGATATCTAATATAAGATCTTCAAAAGAGTCATGACCCACTGGTAAATGATCACTGATTTAGAGGTTCTGTTTTAAGAGTCAATTGTCACGTACTTCTTTAAGATGAGCAAAAATCATATGCTGTTACAGGATTCCACCAGAAAAGAACACCCAGATACAGTCTATAGTCAATTGAAAGTCTTTATTCCAGCTGACTGAGACTACACACAGGTATTTGGGACCCAAATGTAGTGCTAAGTGTTTAGAGTAAGGGGTTTTTAAAGGCAAAACCCATCATATCCTGGTATCTCACTTGGCAGCTGCAGGAGGATGTTTTGCATAAGCAAGCAGGTTAACAGAAGTTAAGATAAGCAGTTAGCTGGACAGGGAAGTTTGCCTATGCTGGCAGTTTAACAGAAGCTGTTAGCTGGAACATATTGACTCTGGGTTCCCAGAATAGAGATAGGTAATTTTCCATGAGGTTTCTTATCAAGGAGATCAAACTTCAGTTAAACTGAAATGGCCTCAGCAAGAATACAAGATGGAGGAACCTGTGCACTGTCTTGCCCTGTCACAATACCTAAGTCCTCAAGACAGAGCCAACTAACTGTAACTTGTTGTGGGACATTTCTCTCCATCACACCAGTTCTCAAGAAACCGTACAGAGGTTTAATATTACTTATAAATGCTTGTTTGATGACTCAGGCTTGTTATTAGCTAACTCTTACACTTAAATTAACCCATATTTTTTTTTACCTATGCTTCACCACATGGCTCCTGGATCATTACTTCATTTTCTATATGTCCTGCTTCCTCAGCAGATAGCTACCATCTCTTCTGACTCTGTCCTTCTTCATCCTCAGCTTGATTGTCCTGCCTTGCTATAGGCCAATCAGCTTCTTTATTAACCAATGAGAGTAATATATATTCAGAGTGTACAGAAAGGTTATTCCACAGCAGCAACTCTTGAATACCATCCCTGTGTTAACTGAGGGAAAAAAGGACAAAGGGCTATTTAGCTAATAAAGAATCAGAAAAGTTGAAAATAGCTCCAAACCAAAGAAATCCAAAAGTCTCTTTTAAGATAACGGTTAAAGTCTAAATTGTATTTTATTTAGTCTTTCAAATTCCTTTATTTGAAAGGGTCTTTAATGTGACGTTGAGAATATGGCTTAGTCAATAAAGTGCTTGTCAAGGAAGCATGAGCAACTGAGTTCAAATCCTCAGCACTCATGGAAAATTCAGGGTGTGGATGTGTAATCTGTAACCTCATTGCTGGAGGTTCAGAGACACGCAGACCACAGGGGCTTGCTGGTCACCCAGTGGAGTTGAGTCAATGAGTTCCAGGATCAATGAGAGGTTTTCTAAAATAAATTAAAAGATGGAGCGTGATTGAGGGAGATACTGGACAGCAACCTCTGGCTTCCACATGTTCATGCACATGTTCATGTTATATGGACACTTGCATACACACAGGAACAGCTACACAAATATTTATCACATACAGTACACACACACACACACACACACACACACACACACACACACACATCCTGTGTTCTAAAAAAATGAGTGAAATGAGGAACCCATATAAAAACAAATCAAGAAAACCATTAAACTTTACTTTTACAGTTTATTTTTTAATTAAACCTCGATGTTTGAATATCAACATTTATAATGAACAGCAAAATCTGCATGCAATAGAGAGTGTTCTGTTGACCTACATTTTACATAAAATTCAAAAGCAGCAAAAGATTGTTAAGAAAGTCTGCACAGCCAAGCAATTGGCCAAGATCCTGGAGTTCACTTGAAGAGAGGGAGGAAAGATTATCAGAGCAAGGGGGGTCAGGACCATGGTGGGAAAAACCACAGACAGCTGACCTAAGCTAGTGGGAGCTGATGGACTCTGTCCTGACAGCTGGAGAACCTTCATTGATCCTGCGTAGCTTGAAGTGTTTGTGGGTCCTTTGGCAATGGGACTAGGACTTATCCCAGGTATATGAACTGGCTTTTTAGTGCCCATTCCCTATGGTGTGATGCCTTACTCAGCCTTGATGCAGCGGGAGGGGTTAGGTCCAGCCCCACCTCGGTATGCCAGCCTGTGTTGACTACCCAAGGGAGGCCTTACCCTCTATGAAGAGGGGATGGGGTAGCTGGAGGGGGCAGGAGAAGAGGAGGGAGGGGGAACGGGTTGGTATGTAAAAGAAAAGAAAAACATTTAAATAAAAAAAATATTTTAAAAAAGTTAAGAGAGTGTCTGAACACAGTAGAGGGCATTGGTTAGAGGAGTCACATTGTCTGATTGGGATTGATGGAGGAGATGTGGAAATGATGGAAAGTGCGTCCTCTACAGAAGCAGAATTAATTGTTCTTTAATCAGGACAGCTGAAGGGCTACAGTCTTTCTTTGCAAGGCAGCGAGACTGTGCATGTGGCATGGGGTCTTGTGGTTTTTACAGGATAGGAAAGAGGGAACTTTGGGGATGGAAGAGTCCATTGCAGCCCAGTGTCCCTGCAGTGTGGAAGTGGTAGATACCAATGGGTTTGTCACATGGGTCTTCTTATCAGAAGCTTCCACAGGTGTGATCAGTCAACTTTCCTGCCCAGAGCTTCTCAGTCCACCTGAGGCTTGCAGGTCATTAACCTTTCACACATGACCAGCGCCCTTTCCATCAACTGCTTCATTTGGATGTTTGATTACAGTTATGCACACTGGCTTGATACTCACTGATTCTTTTTATAGTAATAAGTCACTTCCATCTGCATATATTCTATCTCAATCATATTTTAAAGGCTAATATTTCTGCTGCAGGAAAAATTATAAATCATCCACAAATTATAAATATTTCTAAAACTACATTAGGCATAGGAATAAAACTGCCAGACTTGCTAAAAGAGATACATGATGACTTAGGTCATTTGAAGTCAGGTCTTGGCTGCTCAAAGAGATTCGAGCAGGTCCCTCCAATCAAAATAAAGGATGGCACCTTACTTCTACTGTTCTGAATGGGAGATGGGACTTTTCCCCTTTGGAGGATAAACATATGTGAAGCCCCATTGCTAGCCCATTAGAAAAAAAGCAAAGACTCAACTAAGGAATGACTGAGAAATAAGAGACAGGTCCTGGATTGAATATGTCAGGCTTTCTACTCTGAGCACAATTAGCATAATTTTTGACATGTCAATTAACAGTCTGGCTTATTGAAACACGTCTCTCTCCACTCTGAGTCCAGTGGCTGTGGGTGCTAAAAGTCCCTTGTAAAGTTAGTATACTCTCAGGAATTTTAGACTCTAATCAACCCAGAAGGCTGCTTCTCAGAGAGTAAGTCAATGGTCCTGTCTCATTTCTATAAAACATCAAGGGGAGATTTGCTAATAGCAAGAGTTCTAGAACCTTTTAAAAATCTTGCATAGACATTGACAGGTTTCATAGTCTAGGGGAGATAATGAGGAGGTCTCAGAGGAAGAGGGGAGCTTCATGTAGTCAAGCTGTCTCCCATTTCATGGTGGGTGGTCGAAGAGGGGAGTACTAGTCCTTCCAGGAGGGAATGTGAGTCCAAGCATGCGGTAAGAGGAGGACACATTTAGTCAAGGTGCACCCATGATGCTTTAGCATCATTGATGATGCAGGGGGCAGGATGCGCTGCCACCATCATGTGGTCTATACTCCAATCTGGCCACCTGAGATCTGGAGGCTTCCTGGGGTTAAGTGAGACTAGCACCTGCCTTTCTACTAGACACCTGGAGAGTCTGTGAGGGGGTTAGAGATTTGCAGACATGCTCTTGATTTACCATTTCCTCTACAGCAGATGTAAGAAAGAGGTTGCTGTGGGTGGGCCGGGCCCGATCAGCCATCAGGTCTGGATTCTGACAGTCATGAGGACTTCCCACCCTCGTTGGTTCTAAACCTCAGGCTAGCTGTGGATTACAAAGCTGTCCACTTCTTTTCTTGCCATGGTTTCTTTCACCCACCGCATAGTCCTGAGTGACCATGACACTGTATCCTTATCTGGCAGTGTGTGCCTGAATTGTGACCTCAAAAATTATTACACAGTTGAATTAAGCCCCTAATGCAATACCACTTGAGATAAAAAAAAAAAAAGTCATTTTGAACCAAGTTTTGGGGGTCTGTAGTTCTTGACATCTAGTCCGATTGCAAAGAAAGGCTCCAGACTTTTAGCCAGCCCCTTACTGTATGTAATAATAGCCTGACTCTAGCCATCTCCCTCAGAGGAAAGGCTCTCTCCCTCCTGGCATTTAAGAAACCATTCTTGAAGGATGAGTGTTTGATCAGGAAACAAGCATGTTAAGGGCAAAGCCAGCAATTCCTTGACACAAGTATTTAAACGCAGGGTGTAAATTGTCAGAGCATTTTCCTTTCATCCCTTTCCGAGGAAGTCCGCAGGCGGAATGAGAACATATTGAAATGCAGCTGCAGGGCTGGGACGGGCACAAAACAATGAGTAGAAATGACAGAAGAAAGCCAGTCAATGGCACCCTGTGCCTACAGACGAATGTTAAAGGCCATTTGGGTTCATTTATTGAATTCATGGGGTTACAAAAATCTGGATTGTCAGGAGTTAGGTGCTGACCTAATTCTTTTGCAGTTAATAATCACCACAGATCTTACAGACTTGTCTAACAAGCTGATGTTGAAATTTCTCCACTGATGACAGCATTGTCTCTGGAGATCTGATATGCTCTCTTAAAAACATAAGGTTTATAATTTTTATTTATTTGTGTGTGTGTGTGTGTGTGTGTGTGTGTGTGTGTGTGTGTGATGAATGGGTATAATTGCCACACAGGCCAGCAGTCTTGTGTTTCCCTGGAGGTGGAGTGACAGGGGATTGTGAGCTAACTGGCAATGGCGTTAGGGACCAAACTCAGATGCTCTGAATGAGCAGTGCTCACTCTTAACCCCTGGGCCATCTTCCCAGCCCTTCTCTTTAAACAGATTTAACCACCAGAAAGTTCTTTGAAATCAACAAAATTGATCATAGAATAGCCAAACATACCTTTTCAATTAGAAAAAGATAATGTTAATGATGGTTATGTAATACTATCCACATATAATCTACAAAGCAATTTTTCCAGGAAAGCATTGTATTTATTTCATTATGACACCTATTAAGCTCGATTGGATTTAACACATATAGGAGGGCTGGAGAAGTGGCTCAGTCTGTGAAATGGCTGTCTTGAGAGCATGAGGACCTGAACTGATTGTCAGCACTCACGTAAAAAGCCTGCTCTAGTGGTACTTGCTTGTAATCCCAGTGAGGGGAGGTGGGAACAGGTAGAGATCTCTGGGGCCAGCCTTCTTAGCCTACTTGGTACAGTGGGAGCACCAAACCAGTGGGAAACCATATCTCAAAGAAAGGGGATGGTGCCTAAGAAATGACACCCAAGGATATACTTCGACTTCCACATGCATGCTCAAACAAATTACACACACACACACACACACACACATACACACACACAACTGACACATCTAACAAGTGTCATTCGGACACACTAGAAATAGGACTGAGTCCACTTTAACTTATGATCCACAGTTTAAGAACGTGAACTGGCTTTGCATTCTATTGATTCATTCTATCTCCCATATGTATCAAGCATACATTTGCAGTTTAACTACCACTGTTGGGAACTTTATTATAAAGGTGGAGAAAAGGGTGTAGCCACAAGTGAACGAATAGATAAATGTACAATGCTGGGGGATACATGGACAAAATGAGAGAGTATTCAGTGTAGGGATGTAACCATTTGAGGACAATGTGCCCTGGTGAGTAGTCAAACCTGACTACAAGTTTTTTGTGTTTGGAAACCAGAGACGGTAGATAGTAATTCCAGCCAATGGGACATCACTAAGTAGGTCTCCTCTGTGAGGAGAAAGGCACTGTTATATTATCATTTGCCTTTTGAAAGTGCTGGTCACTCTAAAGGAGGCACCACAGAATGAAGAAATGAACCCATGTCCCCTTGCAGTTCTTTGCTTGGGACAGAGAGTTAAGGAGCTGTTGGTGCCATAGTTTATAACAGCTCCTACTTTGTGGTCCTACTCAGTACCTACCTGGCTCTTCCATGCTCCTTTTCATATTGGCTATCCCAGACTAAATTAGCACATGGTGTGAAACTTATCACCAGTTCCTAATACTTCTAAAGCCAGATATTTTCTTTAGTTCATGGGGTATCTTTGAATGCTCCTCTGGCTTACTTCATCATTCTGTCCAGGAAGAATGTCTTTGTATTGCCCTTACTTTAAGCTGTCCTTTGTAATGAAGCTGCTCTCTGGGATTTTAAGGGAAGCCTCTCGTTCCCTTTAATGCCCTGATAACACAGTTTTTAACATACTATAATGTTCCTTCTAATCCTCTCCCAACTCAAGTCTCAATCATGGGCTCACGGCCTTTCTCCTAATACACCCGATCATGTGTCAGCTCCTTTAGGCAATCACCCAGCCTGTTCTTCTTTTTCTAATGAATGACATTGATCCTTAGAGCACCAAAACTCCACATAACTATTTGGAATGGGGTTGATTGACAAGACTGGATCTATTAGATGTGTCGTTTGCTTTGGTACTCAGGTGACTGACAAGCAGATACACTCACAGCTTATAACTTAGTGGTCCTGGATAACTAACTGGTAAGCCTTGGCTTTTCCTCAGCCTCTGCTGGTTAATTGGAGTAACTAACTGTATTGGCTGCATTCCCCAGTGCTATAACAAACACTTGACAAAAAAGGGGGCTTTTACTCCGGCTCTCAGCATGAGGGGACAGTCTACTGTTTCAGGGAGGCCTGAGGCAAATGGTCGCGCTGCTTCCACAGTCAGGAAGCAGAGAGAGATGAACACTGATGCTCAGCTCACTGTCTCCTTTTGCTTTCCAGTCCAGGACTCTAGGCCATGGGACCATGTTGTAGGTCTTCCCACCACAATGAAACTAATCTAGAAACTTCCTCACAGTCATGCCCAGAGGTTTTTCTCCTTGGTGACTCTTGCTCCTTTCAAGTGGGCAGTTCACATGTATCACATCACACTGCCCCCATTCAGGACAGAGCTAGGTTTCCATCCTTACGGTATAGATAGTTTACGCTAACCACTTACCATCTCTGCAATTGAATATATTCACTTAGAATTCAGTGCCTTGTCTGTAAGATTATTTAGTCAACCCTCATAATCTCTAAATTATAATTTACAGATTGTTTAAAAACAACCTGTTGTATACCTTTTTTTTTTTTTTTTTTTTTTTTTGGTTTTTCGAGACAAGGTTTCTCTGTGTAGCTTTGCGCCTTTCCTGGAACTCGCTTTGGAGACCAGGCTGGCCTCGAACTCACAGAGATCCGCCTGCCTCTGCCTCCCGAGTGCTGGGATTAAAGGCGTGCGCCGCCGCCGCCACCACCACCCGGCCTACCTTTTTAATTTGACATGAGAAAATTAAAAGTTGATTTGTTTCTGGTTCCATCTGATTAACAAGCAAAAGTTACATTTCCTACAGATCACATTTTGGAAGTACAGCTAAGAATCTAAAATGTAATAATATAATACACCCAGGAACTCTGTTACATTAACTTTTATGGAGAGATACAAACAGATGCCAATCACCTGGATGGGTACCAACAGCAGATTAACACACAATTTTAGCCAAGTTCAACTTGGTTAGAACAGTGAGTTGATTAGACTTTCTTGTACAGCTTCTTACTTTCAGGAGTGGGAGCAAGCCCTCAAACAGGTGTTTTGTTGCAAAGTTCCAGTCCTTCATGGGTGACAGCCTCATAGAAGCTGCATCATGGAGTGTCCCTTCACTTCCTATAGACTTTAACAGCTCCCAAGACCAAATAAAGCTTGGGGGAAGAAAAAGTAGCTGTAACTCCAAGTGAGGTCTCCTGAAACTCCCTCTACCGCTTCTGGAATGTCAGTATCTCCATTACCTCACCACAGACCTGACCAAATCTGCTCTACTTGTCACAGGGAAAAGTCTAAGATAGCATCCCATATGACCCAAGGAGCAAGATCCACCCACTGGTCTCCAACTCAAAAGTAGGCTGTTAGCCTAGACACGTGAATACGACAGCAGGGGTGCTTTCATACTGAGAAGCATGCAGGGGTGGGTGGGCAGGCATTTGCAGCTCAGCCCTAGCTATAGGCAGTTTGATATTATTTCTGTTTGCATATTTCTCCATAATCTTATCCAGAACAGTACTGAATTTTTCCAAGTTCTATAGAATCTTTAAAACATATTAATTAATGGAGCTGGAAAGGTGACTCCGTGGCTAAGGACACCAGATATTCTTCCAGAGGACCCAGGTTTTAATCCCAGCACCTACCCAGCAGCTAGCCACTGCCTTTTCCTCCAGTTCCAGTGTATCTACTGCCCTCTTCTGTCTTCTGTGGGCACTACACACTGTTGCACACATACATGCAGGCAAAACACCCATCCATGCCCGCAAAAATAAACCCTAGTTATTAAAAATGTGAGCTATAAATACTTTTTGCTTCAAAGAAGTGTAAATTCTATGGAACTTAGAGATCAGAGGTAGTCCCAAAGCAAGCACTGAATAGATGCTGTGATAAACTTCTGGTGGTGTTTGCGAGTGCCTGTTACATATTCTATTGTGTACATTTTTTATAATATATATTTTAATATCAACCATTTTGATTTTTTTGTTTGTGAATGTATACTTTATTCACCAATCGGTGGACTCTTGTAGAATAGCCACATTTTAACGCGTACTACTTATGAAGTGTTGATTTCCTATGTGATTCGAATTTACAGAGACAGTTTTTACATCAAGCAAGTTTTTCCCATAAAATCACTTCAAAATCACTTTTTTAGACAGTTGAAAACTGTATAAATGCTTTCAAAGTCTTTCCTTTTAAAATCAACTCATGTGCTTACAAAACATTATTGTAGATTTTTTTCCCCCAGTAATTGAAAATGCCCACGGTGTGAGCTAGAGATTGATGGTTCACTTGATGCTCTTGCAAAGAAGCTGAGTTCAGTTTCTAGCATCCATGTCAAGTCACTCATAAATGCCTGTACTTCCAGTTCCATTGGATCTGATACCATCCTCTGGTCTCTGCACATACTCATGCTCACATGGATACATATTACCACACATAAATGCACATATACACATAATAAAAAATAAAAATAAAAATCTTTAAAATACATATGTATCCAAAGTCCTGGTATAGCTTTCTATTCAAATATGGCAGGATAAAAACATACATGGTTCTTACCCCAGCAAAAGGATAGAAGAAAAGCCAAGCTCAGGATGCTAAAATCATAGAAAAAAAGAAGACAGATAGATTATCTACAAGGTTTTAGAAGATGAAAACTAGGTGCACAGCCACAGGGAATTTATGTTTTAGTTTTCTTACTTTATTCCTATGGCAGGAGTAGTACTTAATCTGGAATTTTCCTCTAGCTTTTGTGATGCTTGGATAAAATCACCTAGAGAAAATATAAGGAATATCTACAAGAATTCTGCCTTGAAGATACACAAACACCTTGATGCATTAACTTCATCAGATAAAACTCTTGAACCAGCTCTGGGGATTATTCTTAACTATCCAGTTATTAGAGGGTCCTGTGAATCTGATAAATATAATATTACTTAGCGATGATAGGCAGTAGATGAGATACAGTTTCAGCAGAAAATGAGAACTAGGTTGGAGTAGAGGGATCGCTCATCTGATAAGAATGTTTGTTGTGCAATCATGAAGAACTGAGTTTGGATCCTAGCATCCACATCACAAGCCATGTATGTAACCCCAACTCCAAGGTATCCTATGTCCTCTCCTGGCCTCCATTGCACAAACACACACACACACACACACACACAGACACACACACTCATAGAGATACACAAATGCACAAAAATATATAAAATCTAAAAGCAATGAGAGCTAGACAGAGTGAGTTTTTGAAATTAAGACTAAAGGGCTGGAGTGGCAAGATGACTCAGTGGGTAAGAACCCTTCCTCTGCAAGCATGAGGAACTGAGTTTGAATCCCCAGCACCCACTTAAAGACAACTGTGAATGTCTGCGCCCATAATTTAGTATCAGGGGTTGGAGATAGATATAAGAGCTCACTGGCCAACCAGCCTAGCTGAAACAGTAAGCTTAAGGCTCAGTAAGAGACCTTCTTTTAAGGTAATAATGGCAGAGAGTGATGGAGGAAAACATCCAAGACCCTTTTCTACCTTCTGCATCCAAATTCATGGTTACCTGTACCCACATACTCACATTCATACCTTGACACATACACCTCCCAACACACACACACACACACACACACACACACACACACACACACACACACACACTCCAACTACTAAATCAGCAAGTGTTTTGGTCACAGAGACTCCTTTAGTGTCAGACTAGAACAAAATGACTAGGCATCTTTGATTTTCCTTCTTTCTCTGTGGGGGCAGAAACAACAGCTATTCAGAAGTGACACCCATTGTGAAAGACACTTGAATATTTTTTAGTCAATTACATTTATTTTATAATTAACTTAATTTCACATATTAGCCACAGATTTCCCTGTCCTCCCCCCTCCCACCACCCAACCCTTCCACCCAATTTACTCCCCACTCCTACCTCCTCCAAGGCAAGGTCTCCCCTGGGGAGTCAGCCCAGCCTGGCAGACTCAGCCCAGGCAGATCCAGTCTCCTCCTCCCTACACCAAGGCTAAGCAAATTGTCTCAAGCATAGGCCCCCAAGCTCCAGAAAGTGAGGCCATGCACCAAGGTCAGGACCTGGCTCCACTACCTGGGGGCCTCCCAAACAGTTCAAGCTAATCAACTGTCTCACTTATCCAGAGGGCCTGGTCTAGTTTCATGGGGGCTCCTCAGCCATTGGTTCACAGTCCATGTGTTTCCACTACTTTGGTTATTTGTTCCTATGCTTTCTCCAACCATGGTCTCAACATCTCTCGCTCATACAATCCCTCCTCTCTCTCACCCATTAGACTCCCGGAGCTCCACCTGGGGCTCAGTCATGGATCTCTGCATCTGCTTCCATCAGACACTGGATGAGAGTTCTATTATGACAGCCAGGGTATTCGGCCATCCGATCACCAGAGCAGGTCAGCTCAGGCACTCTCCCAACCATTGCCAGTAGTCTACAGTGGAGGTATCTTTGTGGATTTCTGGAGACCTCTCTAGAACTCTGCTTCTTCCTATTCCCCTGGGGTCTTCATTTATCATGGTATCTCTTTCCTTGTTCTCCCACTCTATTCCTGCCTGATCCAGCTGGGACGTCCCACTCCCCTAAGCTCTCTTTCCCTCAACCCTTGCCCTCCATTACCCCCCATACCCCCAGTTTGCTCATGTAGATCTCATCATCTACTTATCTGTCCTTGGGAGATCCCTGTGTCTTTCTTAGGGTCCTTGTTACTAGGTAGCCTCCCTGGAGTTATGAGTTGCAGTCTGGTTATCCTTTGCTTTACATCTAGTATCCACTTATGAGTTAATACATGCCATGTTTGTCTTCCTGAGTCTGGGTTACCTCACTCAGGATGATTTTTTTCTAGTTCCATCCATTTGCCTGCAAACTTCATGATGCCATTGTTTTTCTCTGCTGAGTAGTACTCCATTGTGTATATGTACCACATTTTGTTTATCCATTCTTCAGTTGAAGGGCATCTAGGTTGTTTCTAGGCTCTGGCTATTACAAATAATCCTGCTATGAACATAGTTTAGCATGTGCCCTTGTGGTATGATTGAGCATTCCTTGGGTATATGCCCAAGAGTGGAATAGGTGGGTCTTGAGGGAGGTTGATTCACAATTTTCTAAGAAAGCACCATATTGATTTCTAAAGTGGCTGTACAAGCTTGCATTCCCACCAACAGTGGAGGAGAGTTCCCCTTGCTCCACATCCTCCCCAGCATAAGCTATCTTCAGTGTTGTTGATCCTAGCCATTCTGACAGGTGTAAGATGGTATCTCAGAGTCAATTTGATTTGCATTTCCCTGATGACTAAGGATGTTGAGCAATTCCATAAATGTCTTTCATCCATTTGAGCTTCTTCTGTTAAGAATTCTCTGTTTAGCTCTATAGCCCAATTTTTAATTGGACTGTTGAATACTTTGATGTCTAATTTCTTCAGTTCTTTATATATTCTGGATATCAGCCCTCTGTCAGATGTGGTGTTGGTGAAGATCTTTTCCCATTCTGTAGGCTGTCGTTTTATCTTATTTACCATGTCCTTTGCCCTACTAAAGCTTCTCAGTTTCAAGAGGTCCCATTTATTAATTGTTTATCCCAGTGTCTACACTACTGGTGTTGTATTTAGGAAGTGATCTCCAGTTCCAATGTGTTTAAGACTACTTCCTACTTTCTCTTCTATCAGGTTCAGAGTAACTGGATCTATGTTGAGGTCTTTGATCCAACTGGACTTAAGTTTTGTGCATGGTGACAGATATGGATCTATTTGCAGTCTTCTACATGTTGACATCTAGTTATGCCAGCACCATTTGTTGAATATGCTTTCTTTTTTCCACAGTTTTCGCTTCTTTGTTCGAAGATCATATGTTCATAGGTGTGCAGAATAATGTCTGGGTCTTCAGTTCAGTTCCATTGGTCCACATGTCGATTTTTATGCCAGTATCAAGCTGTTTTTATTATTGTAGATCTATAGTAAAGCTTGAAGTCAGGGATAGTGATACCTATAGAGGTTGTTTTATTGCACAGGATTCTTTTGGCTATCCTGGCTTTTTTTGTTTTTCCATATGACATTGAGTATTGTTCTTTCCAGGTCTGGGAAGAATTGTGTTGGGATTTTGATGGGGATTGCAATGAATCTGTATAGATTGCTTTTGGTAAGATTGCCATTTTTACTATGTTAATCCTACCTATCCATGAGCATGGAAGATCTTTCCATTTTTTGACATCTTCAATTTCTTTTTTCAGGGACTTAAAGTTCTTGTCATACAGTTCCTTTGCTTGTTTAGTTAGAGTAACTCCAAGATATTTTATATCATTTGTAGCTATTGTAAATGGTGATGTATCTTTGATTTCTTTCTCAGCCTGTTTGTCATTTGTATATAGGAGAGCTACTGATTTTTTTTGAGTTAATCTTGTATCCTGCTACATTACTGAAGGTGTTTATAAGCTATTGAGTTCCTTGGTCGAATTTTTGGGGTCACCTATGCATACTATCATGTCATCTGCAAATAGTGAAAGCTTGACTTCTTCCTTTCCAATTTGCATCCCCTTGATCTCCTTATGTTGTCTTATTGCTCTGGCTAGAACTTCAAGTACTATATTGAATAAGTATGGGGAGAATGGACAGCCTTGTCTTGTTCCTGATTTTAATGGAATCGCTTTGAGTTTCTCTCCATTTACTTTGATATTGGCTGTTGGCTTGCTGTAAATTGCCTTTATTATGTTTAGATATGTTCCCTGTATTCCTGATCTCTCCAAGACCTTTGTCATGAAGAGTTGTTGAGTTTTGTCAAAGGCCTTTTCATCATCTAGTAAAATGATCATGTGGTTTTTTTCTTTCAATTTGTTTATATGGTGTATTATATTGACAGACTTTCATATGTTGAACCACCCTTGAATCTTTTGGATGAAGCCTACATGATCAGGGTGGATAATTGTTTTGTTGTCTTGTTGGAGTCTGTTTGCCAATATTTTATTGAGTATTTTTGCATCAATGTTCATGAGGGAGATTGGTCTGTAATTCTCTTTCTTTGTTGCATCTTTGTTTGACTTGGAAATCAGGGTAATTGTAGCCTCATAGAAGGAGTTTGATAATGTTTCTTCTGTTTCTATTGTGTGGAACAATTTAAAGAGTATTGGTTTTATCTCTTCTTTAAAGACCTGGTAGAATTCTGTGTTGAAACCATCTGGTCCTGGGCTTTTTTTGGTTGGGAGACTTTTAATGACTGTTTCTATTTCCTTAGGGGTTATTGGCATATTTAAATAGTTTATCTGGTCTTGATTTAACTTTGGTATGTGGTACCTATCCAGAAAATTATCCATTTCTTTTAGATTTTCTAGTTTTGTGGAGTAGAGGTTTTTGAAGTATGACCTGATGGTTCTCTGGATTTCCTCAATGTTAATTATTATGTCTCCCTTTTCATTTCTGATTTTGCTAATTTGGATGCTCTCTCTCTCTGCCATTTGGTTAGTTTGGATAAGGGCTTGTCTGTCTTGTTGATTTTCTCAAAGAACCAACTATTTGTTTCATTGATTTTTGTATTGTTCTCTTTGTTTCTATTTTATTGATTTCAGCTCTCAATTTGATTATTTCCTGGCATCTATTCCACCTGGGTGACTTTGCTTCTTCTTGTTCTAGGACTTTCAGGTGTGCTGTTAAGTCACTAGTGTGGGCTTTCTCCAACTTCTTTATGTGGGCATTTAGTGCTATGAATTTCCCTCTTAGCACTGCTTTCATAGTGTCCCATAAGTTTGGGTATGTGGTATATTCATTTTCATTGATCTCTAGGAAGTCTTTAATTTCTTTCTTCCTTTCTTCCTTGACCCATTGGTGATTCAGTTGAGCATTATTAAGTTTCCATGAGATTGTAGGCTTTCTGTAGTTTTTGCTTTTGTTGAAATCTAACTTTAAACCATAGTGGTCTGATAGAACACAGGAGGTTATTCAATTTTTTTTTATTTGTACAGATTTTCTTTGTGGCCAAGTATGTGGTCTATTTTAGAGAAGGTTCCATGGGTTGCTGAGAAGGAGGTATATTCTTTTTTGTTAGGATGGAATGTTCTGTAAATATCAGTTAAGTCTGTTTGAGTCATAACATCAGTTAAGTGCTTTATTTCTCTGTTAAGTTTCGACTTTGTAGATCTGTCCAGTGGTAAGAGTGGGGTGTTGAAGTCTCCCACTATTAATGTTCGGGGTTTTATATGTGATTTAAGCTTTAGTAATGTTTCTTTTACATATGTGGGTGCCCTTGTGTTTGGGGCATAAATGTTCAGAATTGAAACTTCATCTTGGTGGATCTTTTCTGTGATGAGTATGTAATGTTCTTCTTTATCTCTTTTGATTGATTTTAGTTTGAAGTCTATTTTGTTGGATATTAGGATGGCTACACCAGCTTGCTTCTTACAACCATTTGATTAGAAAGACTTTTTCCAGCCTTTTATTCTTAGGTAGTATCTATCTTTGAATTTGAGGTGTGTTTCTTGTATACAGAAGAAAGATGAGTCCTGCTTTTGTATCCATTCTGTTAGCCTGTGCCTTTTTATAGGTGAATTAAGTCCATTGATATTAAGGGATATTAGTGACCAGTGATTGTTAGTTCCTGTTATCTTTTGGTGGTAGTGTGCGTGTACTTCTCTTCTTTGGGGTTTACTGCTGTGGGGTTATCTATTGCCTGTGTTTTTGTGGGTGTATCTGACTTCCTTAGGTTGGAATTTTCCTTCTAGTGCTTTCTGTAGGGCTAGATTTGTGGATAGGTATTGTTTAAATCTGGTTTTGTCTTGGAATGTCTTATTCACTCCATCTATGGTGATTGAAAGTTTTGCTGGGTATATGAGTCTAGGCTGGCAACCATGGTCTCTTAGTGTCTTCATTACATCTGTCCAGGTCCTTCTGGCTTTCAAAGTCTTCATTGAGAAATCAGGTGTTATTCTGATGTTTTTGCCTTTATAAGTCCCTTGGCCTTTTTCCTTTGCTGCTCTTAATATTCTTTCTTTATTCTGTGTGTTTAGTTGTTTAATTATTATGTGGCAAGGGGACTTTTTTTGGGGGTCTAATCTGTTTGGTGTTCTATAGGTTTCTTGTATCTTCATAGGTATTTCCTTCTTTAAGTTGGGAAAGTTTTCTTCTATGATCTTGTTGAATATATTTTCTGTGCCATTGAGTTGGTATTCTTCTCTTTCCTCTATCCCTATTGTTCTTGTTCTTATGTTTGGTCTTTTCATGGTGTCTCAGAGTTCTTGGACATTTTGTGTTTTGACTTTTTTTTTTTTTTTTTTTTTTGGTTTTTCGAGACAGGGTTTCTCTGTATAGCTTTGCGCCTTTCCTGGAACTCACTTGGTAGCCCAGGCTGGCCTTGAACTCACAGAGATCCGCCTGCCTCTGACTCCCGAGTGCTAGGATTAAAGGCGTGCGCCACCACTGCCCGGCGTGTTTTGACTTTTTTGGCTTTAGTATTTTCTTTGAATGATGAATCCATTTTCTCTATTAATTCTTCTATACCAGAGATCCTCTCTTCCATCTCTTGTATTCTGTTGGTTATTCTTGCATCTGTGTTTCCTGTTTGTTTACTCAGATTTTCTATTTCCAGCATTCCCTCTGTGTCTTTTTCATTTTTTTCTATTTCCCTTTTGGGTTCTTGAACTGTTACCCTCATCTGTTTCATTGCTTTTTCATTGTTTTCTTTAAGGGATTTATTGCTTTCTTCAAATTATTTGGCTTTTCCTGTATTTATTCTAGTTTTTGTTTGTCTTTTTCTCAATTTCTTTATTGATTTCTTCCACTTTTTTTGTTTATCGTTTCCTCAATTTCACTTTTTCATTTTTTCTTGAAAGGCCTCTAGCTTCTTTATGATGCTATTCTTAAGGTCACTTTCTTCTGCTTCTACTATCTTGTGATGTTCAGGTCTTCATTGGAGGAGGGCTACGTTCTGGTGATGCTCTATTGCTCTTTATATGTTGTATGTACTTCTGCTTTGACGTTGCTCATCTCCTCCTCTAATAGGTATAAGTGGTGTCTGTGTCTGAGTGAGTTGCTGTTAGTCCACTTTGTGTTTGTTGTGTCTGTGTCTCAGGGGGCCCTTCTGGGTCTGATCTTAGCTCTTGGTCATATTAAAGCAGGCAGATTCTGTGTCTCAGAGAGCTGTTCTAGGGTCAACACAAGCTAGTTGATTCTGTGAATCACAGGTGCTTTCTTGGTCTTCTCAGGACTCTTGGTCCAGTCAGAGCTGACTGATTCTGTGTTTCAGGAAGCCTCTCTTGGTCCAGTGAGAGGTGGCAGATTCTACTTCTCAGAAAGGGACTCTTGGTCTAATGAGGGCTGGTAGATTCATTGTCTGCTGAGGTTATTCTTGGTCCAATGATAGCCCTTTGTCCAATGAGAGCTCTCTCTCTAGGCCAATGAGAGCTCTCTAGGTCTGGATAGTGCTGAGGGTTGGTTTCCAAGCCTCAGGAAGTGGCTGAGGTCTCGGGCAGATGGGAATGGGGCCAGGTCATGTCAATTGCAATGTCTGCTGCTGAGGGGTCTTGGTGAACAGGGGGCCTTCCTGCAGGAGCCCTGCCTGCTGGCCTGCAACTGGGCCTGAGTTGGGTGGGTGTTCCTGGGCAAAGGATGGGACCCAAAAATGGGTCCTAGAGGCAGGCCTCACTGGGTATGAACACAGTCACTCACCTCTAGGTTCAGGTAGAGCTGGGGGCTGGTTTCCAAGCCTCAGGAAGTGGCTGGGGTCTTGGCCAGATGGGAATGGCGGCAGGGTATGTAGACTGCAGGGTCTGCTGCTCTAGGTCTGGATAGAGTTGGGGGTTGGTCCCTTTGAATAATCTTGTGCTAACTTCACAGCCATTCTTGCAGTCTTCCAAACACACACACACACACACACACACACACACACACACACACACACACGCATACAACCCATGTCACACACAAGAGTCAAATAAGAGTCATGGTTAACTTTAAAATGTATACATTTGTACTAATACATATGAGTATATGTTATATACACAGACATATATTCTTTACACACAAGATTACAGTCATAGTAATCTTAAAACTGTGCATGGGCACTAATTCACATATGACCATGTGTTACACACTCATACCATGCTTTTCATCCTTAATATCATGAGGACTTTTTTTTGTAGCAAAATCCCTTCTGTGTATTTAAGAAGTCTCTGGTCACTGTTAGTTTCCCTCCCAAATTGAGACCAAGAACTTCATTTGGGAAGATAAGGTTTTTTCAGGCATCACAAGTGAGTTGAGAAGACACTTTTGTGTTGGGTTCAGGCCTTGTGAGCTTCTCTCTGTGTACTTTGGCATGTCCATTGGTGCCATCCTTGTTCAGCTCAAGTTTTGGCAGTCATGTGGGTGAGACTTTATGTGTTCTTCTTCTGGCATTACTAGCAGACACAATCTCACAGTAAACTCCTGATCCTCTGCCTCAACCCCCCCCCCCAAAAAAAACTACAGGCACCTGCAGAGAGCTGGGAACAGGATAAATGGCCTTCCCCAAGAAAGAACAAAGCAATTGGTTGTGCAGCGCCAAACAGCCCTGAAAACATACATACAAGTAATATTACATGAGTTGAGTAGGTTATATTTATGGATATATATATATATATATGTATATATATGTATATATATGAAACAACAGTTAATGAAAAAGAAGCCAAAAATTTGAAGGAGTGTGAGCAGGGGTATATGGGAGGGCTTGAAGGGATGAAAGGGAAGGGAGAATTGTAATTGTATTATAATTTCAGAAATTAAAAAAATGCTTTTGACAATGTTTTTTTTTTCCAGAAAAAGTAGAAATTCACCTAATCTCTCCCCTTTCAAAAGCAAAACTATCTAAGGGAGCAGGTGGTGTGTACTCCTTATTTGTGAGTGTTCCTGTGAGTTTGGAAAGACATGTTTGGGAAGCATACTCACTAACTTTCAGCAGGAAACAGGTGCTCTCACTTTCCTCTCCTATTTAAGGTTTGGGGAGGTTTTAATTATAGGAATGAGGAAAATGTGTTGATCTCAATATGCTCTTCCACATGTGTAACTGATAATCATAACAAAAATTACATTTGATGACATGACTCAGTACGTAAAGCACTTGGCACCAAAACTCATGATATGAGTTGGATCCCTAAAACCCATATGGGAGGAGAACGCTGGCTTCCAACTCCTGAAAGTTGTCCTCTGATCATCACATGTGCTCTGTGGCATGTGCAGGTGTGCAGGATCACACACACACACACACACACACACACACACACACACACATGCTGTGGGATTATGCTCTTGTACAATGTAAAGATTTGTCACTCAAATTGGTTTAATAAAATAATAAAATGCTGATTGGCCAGTAGCCAGGCAGGGAGTATAGGCAGGGTGAGCAGACTAGGAGAATGCTGGGAAGAGGAAGGGTGGAGTCAGGAGTCACCAGCCAGATGCAGATGAAGTAAGATGAGACTGCCTTACTGAGAAAAGGGAACAAGCCGTGTATCTAAACATGGATAGAATTACAGGTTAACTTAAAATATCGGAGTTAGCTAGTAACAAACCTGAGCTGATGGCCGAGCATTTATAAGTAATATTCAGCCTCTGAGTCAATTACTCGGGAACAGGTAGGCAGGAGAGAAACTTCTGCCTATCTCTGGAATCCAACTTGTGGGGCACGAATTCGTGAAAAAACTGCTTGCCTGTGGTTTTGCAACCTCTGGCAAACTCCATAGGGTTTGGGGCTCCAGAAACCTCAGGAGTCGGCCACTTTTGCACATTCCCCCATACAGATGGCTGACACGTTGGCTTCTTCTCTCCCACTGGGATGTGGGCTCTCCCTGGATACCCCTCCTTGGGCTGCTGCCAAACTGGGTAGCTGCCTTGAAAACATGCTCAAACTTCTACTGTTCTACACAGAAGCAGTCAACCTCACATCTGAATCACCATGTTTTGGCAGACTTGGTGAGACAATTGGGAATTCCTAAAGGGAGGAACTAGTTAAAAGAGAGAATTTTTTCCCACATTAAAAAGCGGGAAACACTATGGCAATGGAAGAAGTTAGGTCTCTGATAATATGGTAGACGGTTTGAAAATGAAGCAATTAAATGAGAGGATAATTAATTTAGATGGGATTTACATAATTTCAATTATAAATATTATTTGTTTGATCATTTTTTGTCTTATCATTAAAAAAGTTGGGTAATATGAGTGCCAAAATAAAAGTTTTAGAAAAGCTTATTAAAACAGATCATAGAGATATTCAGACCCAGATAGGAATTTAAAGGGACACCAATCTCAGCATTATTCTTCAATGATTACAGATACACAATAAAACAGATTCAGATGGAAAAAAAACCTCTAAATGGGTTACAGTATGTTTTAAAATATATGTAGGCTTGAGAGAGAAAAAAAGGTAAAGAAAGTCCTTAAAAAGAAATAAGAGTAATAAAAAAAGCCACACAAAGATGGAAAATACATAGAGAGTCTGGATGCTATATAATATTATGTTTTCTTTGCAATTTTTTACTATTAATGTAACTTGATTATGGGGGCTACTATGTTCAACCAATATATATAAAGGTATCTTGACTTCAAAATTTGGATCTAAGGATATGTTGCTTTGGAAAAGAAGTGCTGCTTTTGTTTCCACAGAGGATGTGAAGCTGTGGATTCCTTATAGGTTAATATGGTTCCATCAAGAAATATCCCCTGAAAAATTTCCAATGGGAACAGGTGGCCCAGATGATCCAACATTTCAGAGCACCCCTGTTGCAGTTTCCTCTGAGTTATGCATCCATAAAGGCTTCAAGGCTGGCTGAGATGATCCAGCCTCATAGACTACTCCAGTAAGGACTTGACCATAATCCAAACTTTTTTTGGGGTCCCCATAAGATTACCCACATCCCCAATCAGCAGGAAGTAGTCTAAAGAACTATACCCACATTTCCAAAAATAAATTATGGAGCCAAGTGGGGAATCCAAACATAAAGACAAGGAAAAGGAAGAGTCAGAGATGCTGAGAACATCCAGGGAAGCAAAATGTAATGCAATACAGGTAAAACCATGAGACATGTGGCAATACACAGATTAATAGAAATGGGCTAATTTAAGATGTAAGAGCTAGCTAGCAAGAAGCCTGAGCTATAGACCAAACAGTTTGTAATTAATATTAAATCTCTTAGAGATTATTTTATAAGCTGCTGCAGGCCAGGCAGGACAAAAGAAAACTCCCACCTTCACATACACTTGCACATACACTAAATAAATCAATGAATAAATATAAATAAGCATATTAAATAAAGACATGTAAGGATATAGGCAAATGGGCAGAAAGAGAAAGAGCAAAGGTCACTCGAAGTATTTTTTAATTGATCTGGCAATCTCAAGAGTCAGATATTTATTTCCTTTAAAAAAAAAAAGCTGGGAATGAGAATTAAGATGGCATTGATGACTGTAGTGGCCTGAGCATTATTCTTCAGGCTCTTAGGCTGTGATAGCTGTAGCTTAAACCAGGGCCACAATCTCTCCCTAGAGTGAGCACCCTGACATCTCTCATCCAACCCAGTGAGTCTGGAACAAGAGAGGATACAGCAAGCAGAAGAGGCTTTGAGGGTTTGTCAGGGAGGGAGAGAGTGGTTATGCTAGGTGAGCACCATGGCTGGGATCCTGGAAGCACCCAGACAACACAGCTTACCAGGCTTTGGTCCACAAAGATCTTGGGTAGGCTGGAAAGCACCAAGACAACACCAAGGCCCATGCCCAGATAGACAAGATGGGAAGTGAGTAAGTAGGTGGTGGAATGATGGGAGAGAAGGAAGCAAACAAATAGGTGATGGACAAATGGAAGATGAGTGGTTTATGTGCTATGAAGTAAGGCAGAACAGGTGATGTGAAGACAGCTGCTGCTCTTGCCCCTTAGAAAAAGGTGAATTACATTGTCCATCAATAGAGTCAGTAACAAACACAAGTGCTTTCTTCCTTTGAGAAAATTCACCACTATATAAGTCACTGTAACTCCCAGAACCTCATTCTAGCACAGTAAGAAGAGCAGTGCCTGCAAAATGGAGAACCACACTGAATGGGCATGTCTTGCTATATTTATTACTCACCATTGGCCTAACTGCTAATCTCTCTAGTTGTTTGTGAGGGCAATTCAACTGTGAGATTGCATGACTCTATGTTTAACTACAGTTTTACCACGCTATGTCTAACTTTGGCCAGACAATTATGTCCTTTGAAAGCTTTGGGTTAGGCAAACACTTGATACAGGGCAAGCTCTCCAGCACTGCCCTAGCTAGTTCACCCAATCCCACAGGCAGCAAGGGTCAGGGAAAATTCTCCTCCTGCTCTTATGCCCTTGGGGCCAGCTCATCTGTACCCACATCACCAGGACCAGATTTGCTATGCTGCTAAAGCAAGGTACAGGGCCTGCTCTCCCGCATTTTGCAGCTGGTGAAGGCAATGGGCCAGTCCAGGGACATATATTCCAATTAAGCTATTACTTTCCCTCAGATATTCTTACCTTTCAAACAACTTTCACAAACTCTCCCTAATCCCTTTGTCCCCTCAGCCTTTTTGTCTCTTGAGACATAGCTTCATTATGCAGCTCAGACTAGCTTCAAACTTGGGACCTTACTGCTTCCTCCTCATGAGTACTGGCATTTCAAGTATGCACAGCCACACCAAGCTCCAAGAATTTGCTAATACATAATTATTAGGGACCATAGTTCGGATCACAAAGCAAGCAAATTTCATTCAGAACAGCTGTGCCCAGTGCTTTACAATCAACAGGCCATATGCCTGTGTCCAGCTGTGCATTACCCTTGTTTAGTATTACTCCAGACTCATATCCTCTTCTAGAAAGACACACTGTCCTTAACAAGCTGGGTGGGCTCTTTAAACTAGAATGTATTTACATTTGTTTATGCTTTTCTTTTTTAGTGGAAAAGTGAAGAATGTCTACTGAACAGCAGGGAAAGAGAAAAGAAAGACTAGAGAGCAAGGCAAAGATGTCATGACTTAGATTGGATCAACGGTCACCAGAGCTGCCTATCAGGAGTCCCAAGGATGGGCTGTGTGTTGTTCTGATTTTGTTTGGGGACTTTCAGGACTTTGCAAAGGCAAGGGTGACTATAGTACAGTAGCCATAAGCTAATCATCACAATGTTGCTTGATAGCTCTATGGTTTTTCTAGGAACCAGGGTGTCTTCAGCTGTGATGTCACCAAGCATCAAATGGGAACCTGTAGAGTTGCCAAGATGCAACCCTGACAACCTGGCTGGGACCTGACTAACTCCTGGTCTCAACATGACTAGGGGGAGGTCAGGGCTGGAGGGATGTCTCTTGGATGTCTGCGGAAACTTCTGAGGCACAGTTGGATGTCAGAGGTGGAGTCCAGGCCACCAAGCAAAACACATAGCTGTGGAGATGTCAGAAGGCCAAGCCGGCAGCTGGCCCACAGGCCACAGACCCCATGCAGCAGCGGGGCAAGCAGCCAGATGGCTTATCAAAAGCTTCTATGAGAAGAACCCCAGATTAAGTGTTTTGTGTTCACATCTTTTTTCTTCTTTCTGTGCAAATACTTATGGTGAATCAAAGGAAAATTGTCTCCACATCCATATGTGTCTAATTTAGCAAGTATCTTGAAATTTTCAGTACCACTGAGTCAGCTGAAGAAATTGAGCATGTGTCTTGACTAAAAAGAATATGAACTTACTCCATGTAAACTACATGGTTCCTGTATTTTAAGAATTAATATGTCTTTGAGGTGTTATTTTGCTGATATAAGATTTTTTGTTTTAAACAAAAACAAACAAACAAAAAATAGATTTCCATGTTATCTGGGAAACCTTTAGCAAGGCTATTCTATACTTAGGCTATTGTCCTTCAGTGTCTATGGGAGATTGACTTCAGAACCCTTCTAGACACCAACATTTATAGATATACAAGCCCTTGTATAAAATGATATGGCACTTCCAGGGACAGTGAAATGGCTCATGAAGAAAGGCACTTAGCTGATCACCTGAGTTCCATACTCAGAACCCATGTGAGAGAAGATAAACAACTTCAGCAAGGCGTCACATGATCTCCTCTTGTGTTCCTGGCTTCCTGTGTGCAATGTAGTAAATAAATAAATAAATAAATAGGATAAGTAGATGTAATAAAGTCTTCAACGATACAGTACTTGCATGCAGTATGTGCATACTGTCCCAGACTAGGTAATGAATGATCCTTAACTAACACAATGTCAATGCTGCATGAGAAGCTGCTATACTGCACTAGGGAATCACAGAAAGAAGATATTCCCATACATCACACAAATGTCATTTGTTTAAAAAACAATTAGGATATTGATGGTTGGTTTGAAGATGATGAACCTGTAAATACCAAGGGCTTGTACTTGAATATGAACTTCCCTTAAAATTTCAGTAAAATAAATTTTCTCCTGGTTGTTCACACCATCACTCCCAAACCTGTTAGTGCATTTTAAATCACTCATTTGTGTATTTCATTACAATTTCCCCTATATGTTGTACTCTATGTTTTCAACAAGTTTCTAATTAATCAGTATTTAGTTTAGCAATGATACAGTACAATTATGCTTTAGAGTATGCTTAAATTCATAGGTCTTTCAAAAACTGTGCCTATTCTATCACAAATAAATAAAATGCAGGTATGCCATATGACCTCAAAAAGGAAGCACTGTGTCGCCTATTTAGGAGGGCAGAAGTGATCCTGCCACCAGAAGTCACTGTGTGACAGAAGGGAAGAATCACAAGTTGTCGCTAAGATAGATGTGACTCCACAAATAATGGAAATTGTGTTAGACGTACTTGATATAAACTAGTTTTCATTAGAAATATGTTTTTGGCATTAGGACATTATCTTAGGAAAGTATTGAGAAAGAAAACTTAATAAATGAAAGTAACCACAAGTTCACAAATCAATGTTTACATTTTATGTGAAGTCACCAAGAGTCAGTATCTTTTCAAGTGAAAAGATGCTAGGGTGCTTTCCCACAGGATTGTATATAATTTGAGTGCTAACTTTGTTTGGTGAAATATTTTCAAATTTTATTTTTATATATTAATAACATGGGCACAACTTGATAAAATCAGTCATTCTGCTATTGTTTTTAAAATATTTAAGTGTGTTTGTGTGTGTCTGTGTGACTGTGTGTGTGTGTGTGTGTAGGGATCAGACGACAATTTCGTGGTGTTTATTCGCTCCTTCCATCCCTACGTGGATTTGGGAATAGAACTTAGCTGCCAGGCCTGTGTATCAATGACTTTTTACCCTTTGAGACATCTGACTGGTCCAGCAATTTCTATGTAAGTTAGGGGTGAGTTGGGGCACAAAGAGTAAAATGAGTAGAAGCCATTGACTTGTAATAAGCAAATTGTCTTAGAATATGTTCATCGATGCAAGATTTCCATGCCCTGATATTGGGTTTCTCTGCTGATGCCTTAAATACTCCCCCCCCCAAGAGCTGCTGTTTGACGAGCTGAGGGCGAGGTTTGCAACGGGCTCCCCCAGCTGAGCTAGAGATCCCCAACAATCAGTCAGAAGAGAATAAACCACTGTGCTATCTGAGGCCCTCAGTCAAAGCTCAGAGACATGAGGTTCCAGGTCTTTCTACAAGCCTCTAATCGTAGCTGATCACTTGTTAGTTAATAGAGGATCAGAAAATGCACATGACAAAGAGAACAGTTTCTATGGAATTAATTATGGGATAACACTAAATAAATAGTGTTTGCAACGCCAGCCAACCAAAAAGGGGAGGGAGAAAAGGCATTCTATGATACTGCAAATGTCTAGTGTTCCCACATTTATGAGAGCTGTAACAAAATAGAGAAGTGTGGGCTTTACAAAGGAGGAGTTATTTTTGTGTGTTTGCCCACATGCTCCCCCCCTCTCTCATCACATGCCTTTGTGTATATGTGGGTAGATGAGAGAGATGTGTGTGGTATGTGGTATGTGTTTGTGTGTGTATGTGGTGTATGATGTCTGTGTGATCTATATGTATGTCTATGTGTGTGATGTATGAAGTTTGTTTATGTATGTCTATATAATGTGTGTAAGTGTATATAATGTGTGTATGTGTGGTGGGTATGTGAACGTGGTGTGTGATGTGTACAGTATGAGTGTGATATAAGTTGGTGTACATGGTGTAAGATGTGTGCAGTGTATGTGTGGTGTATGGTATGTGCATATGATGTGTGTTGTGTATATGTGGTGCATGACATGCTTGGTTTGTATGTGGTATGGAGTGTGTGTATGTGGTGTGTGGATAGATTTGATGACTTATACAAGGTGTCTGCTACTTGTGGATTCTTTTATCTTCAATTATCTCATTATTTTAGGAAACAAACTACTTAACTGAAATCACCATCATCTCCATTTATGCTGCAGCCAATTTAGTTTATAACCAATACAACTGTGTCATGAGCACCATGCATGCCCACGGTGGAAGGTTAGCCATCACACTGAGCCCCTACCCCCACTGGGTATCAGGTGACATCTTTACTCTCCAAACTTAACAGATGTTTATTTAAAAGTTTGCTTCTGATTTAATTACTGCAGTAATTAAAATTTTAAAACATGATTTATACTTCTAAAAACACAGCTCTTTAAAATTTGTGTTTTGAAAAGTACAATCATATTAGGGTATCTGTCTTATTCATTAATTTACAAATGTATGTCATTGGCTCCTATTAGGATATCTGTTTTACTTATTAATTTACAAAGGTTCTTTGTAAATTAAAGCTATTAATCTTTGATCGTGGAGGCTATTAATCTCTGATCCTCTGTGTGTATCTTGAATATGACTTATTTCCTTTGTAATACATTACTTACTAGTTATGGCAAATTTTAGACTTTAAGTTTATCTTTTTACATAAACTTATAATATTTTGCCATGTATTTTTTTAAATTATATTCCAGTGCACAGAAACTATTTTAAAGTATTTCCTAACTGAGAAACCAAAGTTGACCTTTCTTTCCAGTAGTTGTTTCATGGCATGACATTCCATTTAAATCTTTAATTTTGCTAAAACCCATTTTCATAGGTGTAAATTATCCAGTGAAATATTTATTCTGTAGCAAGCTATTCATCTCCATATCATTTATCAACTTACTTTTTTCTCACCCATATTTAATCATTTCAATTATTACTTCATGTTTCTTAAACAAAAAATTAACAGTATTATACATCTCCACTATGCATCAGAATTTTATGCATTGTGATTAAACTCACATCCTATCCAAAAGAAAAAAATAGCAATTCAGCTTAGAAAGAGGCAAATATTTTATGGCAAGCCTGCATGATTAGAATCAAGGAAGGACTGCATCTCTAAGAACTCTTCCATTCTATTTTTTTTCTGTGTGCATATGTGCATGAAAGTACATGTGACTGTCTATGCATGTATGTGCACGTGTGTGGGATCCAGAGGACATCCTCAGGGGACATCACCATTTTTGGTTATTGTCTTCTGGGATGGAGTCTCTTGTTGGCCTGGGGCTCATTGATTCTGCTAAGCTGGCTGATCAAGGTTCTTGTCCTCCTGTCTCTGTGCCCCCAGCCTGGGATTATAAGCACACAGCATCACACCTGGCATTTCTAATGTGGATTCTGAATCTAAAGCCAGGCCCTTGTGCTTGCAACATAAGCGCCTCACCAGCAGAAATATCTCTCAGCCTTTCTTCTTTTTTCTGTTCCTGTACTAGGACATATTATAAAAGAATCGTTTATATTCTTCATCATACAGAATTTTCTGGAAACTTCATATTCATCAGCCAGAAGGCTCTGGTTTAATGAGTGTTGAGTAATGTTACTGGTTAAATTGGAAGGCAATAGCCTCCCTTTGTGAGAACTTACTGCTTTTTTGACTAGTACCCAATTCCACTCAGGCTTCCAGAAGGCCCAATGTCCTGCTTCCTTCTGGAGACCTTGCCACAGCTCATCCATGTCCTCATCCCACTTTTAGGACCCACGGGAGACACTCTGATGAGCATCTAGACCTATGCTAGGTGTCACCTTGCAGGGAATCGTGTTCCTGAGAAAGGGGCTTCAGCTCTGTCATCAGAAGACCCTCTTCCCACTCAGATTCAGAACTGTCTGAAATCCAGAAAGAAAGGAATCTGCCAGCCCCCAAGTCACAGTGCCTGGTCAGAGGAGAACGCTTCTGCGTGGTGATGCAATATTATAAAGATATCGCTTACAATCTAAGAAACTAGGACTTTGCTGGGCCTCTCAGCCAAAGTTAATAGTACAGCATGAGTTCACTTGAGACTGCTAGCCTACTGTGTACTCAAATTGTTTGTTTAACCTGCCTTTAAGAAAACAATAAAACAACCAACCTTACTTGCCCTGGACTTCCCATGCAATTAACTTTTACAGCCTAAACTAATGCACAGCTGCAACCTTAAGTTACACACTCTTCCTGGCCCCTGACCCAGAGTAATGAATGTGTGTCTGCTTTCCTTTTTATTGAAAAGAGATTTTTATACAATATATTCTGATCATGGTTTCTCCACCCCCAGCTCCTCCCACATTCTCCCCATTCCCCCACTACCCAAATCCACACCCTTTCTTTCCCTCTCTCTCTCATTAAAAAACAAACAGGAATCTCAAAGAATTAAATAAAATTTAAATAAAAATCTAGAGTAGGACAAAACAAATAAACAGAAAAAGATCCAAAGAAAAAGCACAAGAAACATGTAGATGCATATTTGCACACACAGAGATCCCATAAAAAACACAAAATTGAAACCATAACCATAACAAACATGCAAAATACTTGTAAGGTAAAAATTTTTAAAAACTTGCTCACACAAAGCATTATGAAACTAAAAACATATACAAATACTATTCAGTTCATTTTGCATTGGCTATTTACTGCTGGGCATGGGGCCTGACCTTAAGTGTGGTTTGTGAACCTAGTAAGACTTCATTGGAGAAAACTAAGTTTTCTATTGAAAGCCCTTATCAACTAACAGCTTCTGGGGTAGGGATGGGGCTTTGTGTCCACTTTTTCTCTCAGCACTGGGACCCCATCTGGTTTGGACCTATGCAGGCCCTGTGCATGGTGCATACTGCCACTGTCTCTGTGAGTTCATATGAGCATCAGTCCTGTTGTGTCCAGAAGGCCTTGTTTCCTTGGTGTTCTCCATCCCCTCAGACTCTTACAATTTTTGCCTCCTTGATCCCTGAGTGGCATGTGTAGCTTTTGCTAAAAGAAATAAATACTGACGTTGAAAGCAACTTCCTAAGATCTACCATAAAAATTGACAGCCACTATTTATGGTTATTGGTTGATAAACAGTGATGATTGTTGTCTGGGTCAGTTGGGTTTATGAAGATGGAAGGTTTCTCTGATCCTGTCTGGGCCCTGTGGTCCAGACAAATCTGTCCCACCTGCGTCCCTCAGCTGCTTGGTCCTAAATAAACATACAGAGGCTTATATTATTTTCAAATGATATGGCCTAATGGCTCAGGCTTCTTGCTAACTAGCTCTTACATCTTAAATTAACCCACTTCTATAAATCTATACTTTGCCACATGGCTTGCAGCTTACCAGTACTTTTACATCTTGCTTCTCCTGGCGGCAGCTAGCAGCATCTCCTTTCTCCTTTCTGTCTCTTTCTGCAATTTCCCGCCATAGGCCAAACAGCTTCATTTATCAACCAATCAGAGCAACACACATTCACAGTGTCCAGAAAGACAGCCCACAGCAGGTTCACTTGAAGCCAATGACTTAATCCCTTATAGACTTCTATTTAAGATTTCTGTAAAGTATCCCATTCCTTCCGTGTGATGCTCTATGCTGTTCAATAAATCCTGAGGGAAGCCCTTTGTGAGGAAGAGACACACACAGAAGAAAGACAGCGAGCATTGAAACAGAGAAATCACTTCCGAACTTGCTTTGGTTAAACAAGTCCAAAGGGAGGTGCTTTTATTTCTTCCCTTACTGTGACACCAGTGCATTGTTGTGACTCAGAGTTAATCACCAATGCTTATAGTCCATGCACTTCTGCCCTTCTTCTTTTATTTGAAAATAAACAGCAAGTTTTGATTCTGATGCCTCATTTGCTGACAACAGTGGCAACCGCTTTCCCTCTTGTAATTAAAACTGTAATTTCAAAGGCATCGCAGTGTGTGTTTTTCTGATCTCTGAAACCAAGTACACATGGAGATCATTTTCACAACTCATTTCCTGATGTGGCTAAAAATTCTGTTCTCTTAACTGCAGATGTGTTTCACAGGAAGTTTTTTTTTTTTATTTTTTTTTAAGTTTGTGTGTAGATGAGGGGCACATGCCATGCTACATGGGTAAACATGAGGGTATAGTTTCTGGAAGTCAGTTCTTCCCTGCTACCAGCTGAGTTCTGAAGCTCAAACTCGGGTCTTCAGATTTGGTAGCAAATTTCTTTACCTAACACGTCATCTCATGGGCCCTATTCTTTATATTTACTATAAACAAATATTAATTATAGTAGGTTTTATTATGATATTTAACTTAATTTTATTTAAAGTTTGTGTGTGTGTGTGTGTGTGTGTGTGTGTATGTGTGTGTGTGTGTGTGTGTGTATACATGCACTTTTCAAAGCATACGTATTGGAGGTCAGAGGACAACGTGTGGGAGTCAGTTTTTTCCTATCATGTGCATTCCACAAAACAAACTCGGGTCATCAGTGGAGGCAGTAAGTGCTTTCACCCACCAAGGTCACTTTGTGTGTGTGTGTGTGTGGGGGTTCCCTCCATGCTGTCCACTTAAGGTTTATTTCCTGGTGCACACAGAGACCTTGGTGTTCTGTGCTGGTGATTTCCTTGAGCCAATTATTTAATTTGGCTTCTTTCACCAACATCTTTGCAAACGGTCTGAAATTTATTTAAAACTCCCCATGTGAGGTTTGGATCTTCTAGTAATTTCCGGAACCAAAAAGTTATGGTTTGTTTCTTAATAAAAGAAAGTAGATTCTGTGTTCTTATACTGCAATGGAAAGCTCAAAAATTATCCCAAATAATCTTGTGTTTATTAAAAGAACATGGGAGCTGGATAAACTGCTCAGCACTTATCAGTTCCTGCTGCTTTTTCAGAGGGCCCACTTTAGGTTCCCAGCACCCACGTCAGACAGTTCACAACCTCCTGTAACTCCTGCACAAGGGATTCACCATTCTCTTCTGGCCTCTTCAGGCACCTGTGCTCACGGGCACTTGCACCCCCATGCACACAGAATTAAAAATAAAAGACATGTTAGAAACCCAGTGTGTACAAAGGTTCACAATTTCTCTTGGGTGAGCAGCAAAAAGGGGTGATAACATTTAGGTCCTTAACGGTGGTGCTGCTAAGTTTGTGGAGATGAGTGTGCTAACATGGACCACCATTCCAAATGCTACTTCATCCTGTGCTTAGCACAGCTGTTTAATAATAATAATAATAATAATAATAATAATAATAATAATAATACAGTCAAAGAATGGAAAGAAGCAGACTAAATACTGTGAGGAAGGCCTGGAGATGTGGCTCAGTAGGGAGAGTGCTCTCTCAGCAAGCATGAGGCCCTAGCTTCTATCCCCAATACTACATAAATTGGGTGTGGTGCTGCATGCCTATAGTCCTGGGACTCAGACTGAGGCTAGCCTAGACTACCTGAGAACTCTGAAGCATGAGTAACAGACAGGAGAGATGGCTTCATGGTTAAGGACTTGCTGCTCTCCCAAAGGACTCCAGTTTAGCTCCCAGCATCCGTATCACACGCATAAGTAAACAATTAAAAAATTTAAAACAGTCACTATGAAACATGGCAGAGAAAGCTACCTGAGAGCTGTGCTATTTGCTGATTCTATAAAGAAACAGTGAGGTTGCTTTGCATAGATTCCAGCTACACATTCCAGTGTGCTCCAGGTCAAGCCATTCATCATCTCTTCAGAGAGACAGTGAAGCATGGTAGAAAGAACAAAGAGGCTTTTGAAGACAAAGCCCACATCACATTCAAGCTCTGCACTGCCCTTTACTAACCCAATGACCTTGAGACACACTCCATCTCATTCAGGCTGTTAAACAAGTCTGAAAAACAAAGAGAATGATAATAGGAACTACTCCAAAGACCAATTATAATAATAAACTGAACAGCGTGTGAAAAGATTCTTCTGTTCATTCAAGGAGCATTTACTGAGAACGTATTTCACATCAGTTACCGTGGATACATATACAAATACAATAAAACTATCAGTTTGAAAATTTATAGCAATCTATATATTATGAATCATAAATTAAGGAATACTTAATACATTATTGACAGGTATGTGTAATTCCATCTGATAGGTAATATGTTTTGAAATAGTCCAAGAAAATAATATATTGAAGAGATTGGATGTGCATAGATTTACAAAGAAAACTTAGATCTACAATTTCATTTATTTCTAAGAAAAAATGTATTTTAGGTGAATGTGTGTGGGGAGGTAGAGTGTATATGAGTGCAGGTGTCTCCAGAGGCCAGAAGAGGACACTGAATCCTTTATAGCTAGAGTTACAGGCCATTGTGAGTCACCTGATGTGGATGCTAGGTATCTGCTTTGGATCCTCTAAAATAGCAGCAAGTGCTGTTAACTGTTGAATCATCTTTCCAGCCCTGGTTCTCCAATTTCTATGGAGTCCCCCTCACCACCCATGTGCTCTCTTGCACTAACTTTCAGTTTAGAAAGGTTTTTGTTTTTTTTGGTTCTGTTTCCATGTGCTAAAATACAACTGTTTTGCTTTCTCCCAAATTACAGAGAACTGGAATAATGCTTTATTGTTTGGTTAATCTGGAATCAAACTACACAATGATTGAAAAACAACAAATTATCATTGCTTTGGATGAGAGAGAATAGCTAGATATTTGCACATCAGTGGAGGGAGCATCCTGCTGTCTGTGGCCAATGTGTAAATGAAGCCATTTAGAAATTTTGTCTAACAGGAGGACCATTATGACACATTTGTTGTGAGACTGTCTCCCTGTTTTCAGCTAATGTCTTGCTGCTGATGTTCTAAATGGCTAAGAAATTACTTCTCTGGAAATGTGTGATGAGTGAACCCCAGGTGTGAACTATTAGGCTTCCTTCATCAGTAATCATTTTCATATGGTAATTGGAGATGTCAAACTCACCCCATGTTTCTCTTTTCAAATTCAGGAAGCTCTGCATGAGGCATCTTCTGTCATTGTTTCACCTAGCTATTACCTCAAAGTGAAGTACATTCTGAGACTTTGTCAGTAAACGTCCTGAGGGACCTCAAGCAGGTGCCACAATTTGAAGAGACAGAAAGAAGTCCGGTGATAGGAGAAGGAATTAAGTCCCATATTTTCAAAGTACAGTCTTTAAAAAGGTTTTAGTAGCATGTGTTAATTATACATAATGCCCTGATTAGCCTTAATTGACAACTTGACACTGCCATCTGAGAAAAGAAGCTGCTGAGGAGGGATTGGCTCCATCAGGTTGGCCTGTGGCCATGTCTGTGAGGCACTGCCTTGATGGTTAATTGATATAGGAGGGCCCAGCCCACCGTGAGTGTCACCATTCCCTAGGAAGGCAGTGTTGGGCTGCATAAGAAAGTCAAGTGTGAACCTACAATTGAGCCAACAAGCAACTTTCCTCCTTAGTTTCTGCTTTTGAGTTCCCATCCTGACTTTCCTTAGTGATGAACTGTGACCTAGAAATATAAGCCAAGTAAAACCCTTTACTCCCAATTTCCTTTGGGCAGAGTGTTTTTATCATAGCAACAGAAAAGTAACTAATACACATGATAATAGTCTTAATAATGATACCTTTATACATGTATGTAATATACTTCAATCATTGTCACCATCATTGCTTTTTCATGTCCCCTCCCCTGCTGATCCTTTTCCTCATTCCAAATATTTTCGAGGAAATCAGAAAATATTACAGCATCTTTGTAAGTTAGTCAGGCACATTAAATCTGCAGATGTTTTTCAATTTTGTTTTCTTCCTTAGTAACACATAAAAGCAATTATTTATGTCCAATTGAAATCACATCTCACTTGACAACCATGAAATTGTAACTTCTACTAACAGGCACATAATTTGACACCCACATCACAAAAATAATGAATGTTATATATCTTATTCAGCTGGCTGGTGGGTCAAACAGAATCTACTCAGAGCCTTGAGAAACATAGCTTTTTGGCTGGGTGATAAATGACAGCCTCAAAGAAAAAAAATCCTTCTCTAAATTTGAAACCTCAGCCATTCTTCCCCAACTTTCATTTTGTGTCTCCAGACCCTGATGTATCAGAAATAATGATCATAGATAATTCATATTGAAAAAGGAGTGATCAGATAAATCTGGTGATAAACAAGAAGGAATTCTAGAAATTTGACCTCTCACATTCCCATTTGAAGATCATGCACAAGATTCAGACCTCTTGTGCTTATCACTTGCTGTTCAATGTGATGCCTATTCATAAGACATTAGCCTTTTCTCTATTATTGTGCCTACTTTATTTTCTTCACAGATTCAACTAGTAAATGCTCAGAAAATAGAGGAAAAGTTTTCTCCTCTTCAGAGTAGATAGATAACAGATAGGTAGGTAAATAGATTGATAACAGCAAAGGAAATTAAGAAAAGAAGAAAATAGGGATAGGAAAGGAGGCAAGGAGAGAAGGAGGGAGAGAGGAAGGAAACCATAAAGCCACATAAATCAAAATCATGTAACGCCTTATCTTCCATAATACAGAGTTTGATTTGCTGATCCTATAACCCTCACTTGGGGAGCCAGAGAGAGACATTCTCCATTTGTTTTGCTGAAATGGAAAAAATCATGAAAGAATCATGTCTATCAGAGCAACATAAAGACTGTTAGCAAATTTAACACTCCGAAAGCACTTAGATCAGTAATCACCACACACAAGTGTTTATTTTGAATAAAATGAAGTTGCCTTACCAGCTGGCTTAGTTAAAAATCTATAAGCCCTTGCTAAAGATTTACATTTTCCAAATCTGCCATATGAAGTTCAGAGAATTTGGGTGCTGTGTCCCAATTCACACAGAGCAAATGAACAGCAATGGCACCTCTCACTCATTCTGAGATCTAGAGATCATTTACACTGGGACTCCATGCTGTGAAATCCAGGAGGGAAGTAATTCTTGGCTAGTTAAATATTGTAATAAAACTTAATGTAAGAGAAAAACAAAAAACAGACACAACAAAACCAAAGGAAGCAGTCTGGGGACACTGTAAAGAGGGGAGATCTTCAGTAGTCTGACTTCCGGGATCACCTTCAAAAAGACAGCTGTGGGTTGATGAGATGGTGCAGTACATAAAAGCACTTGCCTCCAAGCCTGACCTCAGGATTTTAACCCCTAGGACCCACATGGTAGAAGGAAAGAGTTAACTCCCAAGAAACAAACTGTCCTCTGATCTCATGCATGCCAAGATGTCAGAACCTCCATCCACATGCAAAAAAATAAATGTGAAAAACAAAATGCTTTAAAAAAGACAAAGATTATTATTGTCTGTGCTAACTAGACAATGATTGCAATAAAAGGTATACAGCCTTCTTACAGATGAGTCTATAAGCAGTTGAGCAGCAGGAAGTAAATGTGGTATTTATATCTCCTTCTCTGCTGAAAACACGGGCATCACAGTTTTAAAATTACTTATATATATGACAGAAGAATAATGTACAGGTATTGATCATATACTTTGGATAAAAATAGCTTCTGCAGTAATAGCCATTCTCTAAAACACAAGTCAGTTTGTCATGTTGTCAGTATTTCTATATTATTTCTTTGTCCATTCCTCACAACTATTGAACATCATCTGTGAAACTGGATTTTTAAGTAATCATCCTGTCTAACACTCAAAATTCCAATCCCTTTCAAGCATTCATTCCTATAGCTTATCTTCTAACCAGGTGACATCCCACTCACCATCAAGTTTCTGAGCTTAAAAAATTAAAATCAATCCAAAGGCTCTTCATATTCAAGATGATTGACCTTGCATCAGGAGAAAATTCCTGAAAACATACTGTGTTTTGCTTCTCATATTTCTTCTCAATCACCCATCTCATCAACTAGCCAAATTTTCAGGAGCTCTCTATATTTCTCAGGAGCAGCATCCAGGGCATTCTGATTATTTCTGATCCTTCTTCTAAAAAATTATTTTTTTATATTTTTATTTATATGCACACGTGTGTACGTGCATGTGTGTGGAGTAGTTCTTGAAGGCCAAAAGAGGGAGTTACATTCCTTGGAGCTGGAGTTAAATGGTTATGAGCCTCTCATATGGATGCTGGAAACTGAATTTCCATCCTTTGGAACAATAATAAGTATTCTTAGCCACTGAGCCATCTCTCCAGTTCCTTATGCCTGATTATTCAAAAATCCTTTGTGGTTTTCTGTAGCTAGAGTTTTCCGGCCTTGCCCACAGTCAGGACAAATCTCTGTCACCCGCCAGTCCCACAGCCGCTCAGACCCAACCAAGTAAACACAGAGACTTATATTGCTTACAAACTGTATGGCCGTGGCAGGCTTCTTGTTAACTGTTCTTATATCTTAAAGTAACGCATTTCTACAAATCTATACCTTGCCACGTGGCTCGTGGCTTACCAGCATCTTCACATGCTGCTTGTCCTGGCAGTGGCTGGCAGCGTCTCCTTCTGCCTTCCTGTTCTTTTATTTCTCCTCTGTTAGTCCCGCCTATACTTCCTGCCTAGCCACGACCAATCAGGTTTTATTTATTGACCAATCAGAGCAACTTGACATACAGACCATCCCCCAGTACAGCCAAGTGCAGACCATCTCAGACACCTGCACTCAGGCCCATGGTCCTAATCATCCTCTATGCAAACCTGCTGGGTAACGCCACAAGGAACCCAAGAAGGGCTCCCACAGGACATACATTAACATCCCACAGCAGTTTTCAGTTTGGGTTAAGGCAAATCAGTGCTCAAATTTGATGTTTAAATGTGAATGAATAAAACCTGAGTTCCAAGCCCTGGGCTATATTACTGTCTTTGGATTGTTTATACGTTTGTATTGTGTTCATTTCCACGTAATTTAATTTGCTTTAAGCTGTGACAAGGAGTCAAATAAGATCAACTGACCTATAGTAATCCTCCTGTCTCAGCATCCCCAGTCGTAGGGTCACAGACTAGAACACTTGGCCTTGTAGTCATGATTCATAATGTATAGTGTATTTGTTAACATTTTTTTCTTTTCCAAATTTAAATTTAAAATTCTTATTAGTCATATAATGTGTAGAAGACACAGTACACAAAGCCCAAATCAAATGCTTCTGATCTCTCATAGTCACATTGTGCTGGCTAGTCTTGGCTGTCAAACTGACACACCTAGAAAAGGGACACTCATGAAAACTTGCCTCCACAGACAGGCCTGCACACATGTCTTGGGTGCATTTTATTGATTACTAATTGATCTAGGAGGACACGGCCCACTGTGGGCAATATTTTCAATACTTAAGTGGGTCTGGACTGTATAAAAAAAGTAGATGAACACAGCAAACAACACTTCTCAGTGGTTTCTGCTCCAGGTTCCTGCTTTAGCTTCTCTCAGGGATGAGCCTTACCTGGAAGTGTAACATGCAATAAACCCTTCCCTCACCGAGGTATTCTTTGGTTACATTGCAGTGTTTACTCACAGTCACAGCAAACAACTAAGACACCAACCATCTTCTTATCTTAGCTCCCCCAGAGGGTTCACATCCAACCATATTCTCAAGGATATTTCTAAATGTATAATAACTCACAATTATAGCTACAACTAGGCTGGGAAAACTGGTATTGGTAAAATTAAAATCTCATGCTATTATAATAAGCATAGAATGCCTGTGGTAGCTGCTTAATACCATAAACTGTTGACTATAAAATATGAACATTTCTAAGAAGCAGAACATGGCTTCTGATTTATTTGAAAACAACAAAGAGCAAAGCCATGAAATATATTTTGAACTTACAAATTAGAATTTCATCTTGCAGGTGGTTTCTTGTAAAGCATGCAATCACATCTATCTTAGCCATCATACCAACATCACCAGGACACTGCAAAAATGCACTAATAGAAAACAAATTTTCAACCTTACCTCATCCCAAATATTTGGCCCTCATCTTAAAAGCAGCAATAAATCTTGACATTCCCCTCCACTGTTCATCGCTAGTTTGCTGACTCAGTATGCTGGACCATGCTGACTATAATTCCAGAAATAATGCCTTCCCAAAGCAATATTCCCAGATATGCTGAGTCAGCATCTTGTAGGCTATGTAACACAAAGGGATGCTTGAAACATCATGTCTGCCCCAAGATTTATCAGTAGATATAGGTATTCAACATATAGGAAAGATCACACAGGTATTGGGAATTTGTGGTGATATTTTGTTTGTGCTCTAACAAATAAAGTTTGCCTGGAGATCAGAGTGTGGAACTAGCCACTAGTTAATCATAGAGGCTGGGCAGTGTTGGCATACACCTTTAATCCCAGCACTTGGAAGGAGGAATCAGGAAGATCAGGAGCTCAAGACTACCCTGGTATTGATCCAGCCTAAAAGAGAAACAGAGCCAGGTATGGGAAGCTCATGCCTTTAATCCCAGCAGTAGGGAGGCAGAGACAGGAAGTGATATGGCTGGGTGGAGAGAGGAATATAAGTTGGGAGGAGACAGGAGCTCAGCCCTTGCCCTCTTTCAGGCTGAGGAGTTGGGGAGGTAAGAAGTGGCTGTGGTTTGTTCCTTTGTCTCTCTGATCTTTCAGCATTACCCCAATATTTGACTCCAGGTTTTTATTATTAATACTAATTAGAATTTATCAGACAGGAATCTTTTAACCTAATACCAGACTATTACAGGTTGTACAGATGTTTTCTAAGGATTATAACATTTTCTTCTGGAGGAAGGCTCATTAAAACTCAATAAGCAAACAAGACTCACAAGATTCAGGAATTAATAAACTTACAAGTCTCAAGAAGCCCCTGAAACTAGATTTGCAAGGCCCCTCCCCAGGTCAGATAAACTAACAATTGTGGCAAGGGGAGACTTTTCTACCAGGCTAGCTGGTCGACCTGAAAGTCCTGCAAGGAGTTCCAAGGATGTAACTTTTATGAGTTCTTATCCAAGCTGCGTAGGCATTTTGCTAATGATATTATCATTGGATTATACATATCCCTGTGAGTTACCCCCAATGAATTCACTGGTTCACTAAACTAGACTTGGGTGGAATCATTCATTTGTTCTGTCCTTGTTGTCCTATCTGGGGTGAAGAAACCTTTGTTCACATATTCTCAGGAAAGGTCACCAGCAGTATACAGTTGAACCTGTAGACTTTTTAGTTTTACTTTCTTATCTGATTTTAGGAGCTGTTAGTTTCATAAATCCCCAAGTCTGATACATTATTATTGTTACAAGATGATCTATGATGTTTTGATTTACTTAAATCGACATGACTGTGTGAATCTATTATATTGTTAAAATATGAATTTTATTTTAGCAAACCTACTTCAGAAATGCAATGACAACTGTCTGATAAGGCTGCCAATAGCTAGAAAGCTAAGAACTGGTGATCCAGTCTATGGGTAGCTAGATTGACGGGTAGGAGGAATATAATCTGAAATGGCTATAGCAAACAGCTCTGGACTTATCTATGATCTGTATCTGCTAAGTTGGATATTAGCATAAAAAGTAAGTGGAGAAGGCCTTATCTCTAGTTGTCTGTCTTATAAAGGGTTCAATTAACAATTCAATACAAATCTTTGGAAAAGTACACAGTGAATAATATATAATAGTTGGTATTTTATGGTATTGTTCCCAGTGTAAGCTATTGTATTGGTTATTTTTCTAATGCTGTGACAACATACCATGACCAAGAAAGCATTTAATTGGGCTTATAGTTCCAAAGCATTAGAGTACATGGTGGTGGAGCAAAGGCATGGTGGTTGGAATAGTTGAGCACTCACATCTTGATCCTCAAGTATGAGGTAGAGAGAGGCCACAGGATATGGCAATAAGCTTTTGAAATCTCAAAGCCTACCATAGTGATACACATCTTCTAATAGGGCCACATCTTCTAATCCTTCCCAAACAGTTCTATCATATGGGACCAAGTGTTCAAATATATGAGCCTATGGTAGTCATTCTCATTCAAAACATTATATATATGTATATATATGTATATATATATATGTATAAATACGGAATTTTCAATGGATATTTCTGAAGCCTTAATAATCTTCAAATGAATCAGTATATAATTTTTTGATCACTCTGGCCAACAAAATAATGTCCTTTAAGATTAAATGAGATTATATGTTGAAAGGAAACATGAATGTTATATATAGTTGGCACTGATCACTGACCAGGTTGATTCATTCATGACTAAATAATTTCCTTCCATATATCATATTCACATAATTTAATTTTAATCAATATGCTCATAAACCTGATGGGATTATAGAGCAATTCACAATGAGATGGAAGCATAATAGAAGCCCTACCAATGAGATGCATCTGTCAAATCCCATGAACACCCTCCTTCATGAACTTTGACTCCCTGGTTACAATCCTAACTGCTTCCAGGTCTCATCTTAATTCCCAGTATCAAACTGAGTCACTGACCCTGTTTCTCCCCCCAGTTTCATGGCCTTGGTAAAACTAGACTTCATTTCAGAAATAATTATTTTATTCCTAAATATTTTTTGAATTCATTAAAGTACATACCCTCTGGGCTGAAGAAATAGATCAGTGCTAAACTGCTTGCCCTGCAAGCCTGTGGAGCTGAGTTTGAATCTGCAGACCCTACACTGAGCCAGATGAGGTCATGTGGGTCTGAATTCCAGTGCTCTTACAACAAGGTAGAAAGAGAAAGGAGAATCCTCAGAACTCTATGGGCCAGTCGTCCTGGAATACACAGAGTGGAAGAACAGGAGCCCCTGCCTCCAACAAAGTGAAAGGCAAGGCTTGACACTCAAGGCTGTCACATGTCGCATTCCATGACACACGTACACTCATCCGTATACAGGGGAATATACATGTACACAAAGATTAAAATAAAGTATTCATATCCCATGGTAACCTCTCATTATTGATACAATTTGGAACTTCCCACATGAATTTTATATGAGAAGAGAAAGAAAAGCAAACAGAAAAGATAAAATCACTACTGGATAAAAATAAATATTCATCTGATATTTATAGGTTTCAATTCAAATTAAATCTAAAACCAGACACTGTTCCATTCCCACCAAGCTGGCTTCCATTAGTCATTTTGACAACTTCACATGTTGTTGAGTACAAACAGCCATCAGAACTTTTCTATGCATCTGGGGAAGTTGTACACTGGTGTAGCCATTTATAAAACCTGGCAATATTTATCCATTAAACTTTTACATATATATAGCATATGAACTCATAACTGTATATTTAAAGGAATACCATTGAAGACATGTATAAGTTTGTGTTTATTAATAACAATTCCACAGTTAAAGAAAAGCAAATATCCATTGAGAGAACTTGGATATATTCATTATGGCTTATTTGTATGATAAGATACAACAAAGGAATTAAAGGAAAAATGTACTTAGACATATGTCAATATGGATTAATGCCATAGTTACAAATTAAGCAAAAGCCACATGTAACTGTGGTACATATTATTTGATTATTAGGGAATAACTGTTATGCAGCAATTTCCTCCAATGCTCAATAAGACCCAAGAAGTTCTTAAAGAAGCTCCTTATGTTTCAGGAAGTAAACAAACCACCAGCCTAAGGAAGTCCCTGAAACTGACCACAAGGTCTCTCTGCCCCCAAGCTTAAGAAAGCAGTAAAGACTGCCTGGGAGATGACCAGACCACTCCAGATTCTTGGTAGAGAATCTCTGATCTGTTGATCAGAGATCAACCTACAAATTATACAGAGAACTCCCTGGCATTCATGAGTCATCATCCATTTTGGGGTGAGCTTTGGAGATGAAGCTGCTTTGAGAGGCCACTACTTCTAGGAGTAACCCATCTCCCATGTTTCTCTCAGAAACTCCAATAAACCCATGGGCTTACCATGGCTAAAACCCGAGGACTTCGGGGGTATTGTTGCTTTTGTCTGACTCCAGTGCCCTGTCTAGGATGAATAGACATTTTTGTATGTCTTCCAAGGGAAACTTGCACCCAACATTAACCTTAATGGTATTGTGAAAAAAAACAAAAACAAAAACAAAAAAACAGTTCTTTCTGAAGCATTCATGAGTTAGTAAGACAAAAAAATTACATATATAACAGTGCATACAGGATACCTCTAAACAGAGATGATTTTGTAAGTGCACAAGATTTGAAAACTCATTTAAGGATATCTGGGGTCCTTTAACTGTGCTGAAATCACAATTAGGTTATGATTTTTAATAATAAATACTAATACACATATCTAAGTAAGAGTAAACTCTCATTTTTGAGAATCTGCTTTTAAGCAAACTACCTTGTTGATTGCCCTTGTAACTAATACTAATGCATGTCTGGAAATACTACTAGTCTGAACAGTTACAAGTATGTTATAAGAATACTAGTTATAAGTATGATTCCAAATTAACATTCTTACTTGGTATGAGGGAGATCAGAGTTGATTTATTAGTAGAATGCTGGCTTCTGGCTGCACTGCCAGAAGCTGAGAGATTAAGTCTGTCAGTCTTAATATAGGGCCAAGAAGCATAGCTCAGCATCTACTGTAATAGAAAAAAAATACACAATTTTACTAAAAGTAGCTTATAAATAAGACCTGAAGCAATGACATACGGAATAAACGGAATCCAAAGAGCAGAACAATTGGAACCACTACAGTTTTTAGAAGTTCAAATACTGTTTTATTTTCCATTTCCAATTTTAGTAATAAAATTCCAACTGACTACAGGTCCTGTCATATTGATCATATTTGCTAATAGTTTTCAGAACCTTAAAAACTAATTTAAAATCTTTTATCTTCAGAAGGCATCTCATGAGTTTGGTTTTTAAGTTCACTTTCTATCAGGATTGCTTCTGTTAAGTTCTCTCTGCCTTTCCATTCCCTCTGTTTTCATTCTGTATGCTGAAAATGATTTTCTTACAGTGTCATTTATAAATTACGCAGCAAGAGCTGGGAGACAGTCAGCAGTTAAGAGTACTCACTGCTCTTGCGAAGGACCTGAGTTAAGTTCCCAGCATCTGTGTCCACCAACTCAAAAACACCCAAACTGCAGCTGCAAGTTCTCTGAATGCTGAGAATTTCTTGTTGGGGAAGAATAAGCCCCTTAGCCTTGTGAGTTGCCCCACATGGGTGCTGGAACTGAACTTGGCTCACACGGAAGAGCAGGAAATTATCTTAACCATTGTGCCATCATCTCTCTAGCCTTCTGGATAATTCATGGTGAGAAGCTTCCTGTACCTTTTGGGATACTGAGCCTCAACTGTTATTTCTACTAACTAGACACCAGTAGTATCTTGGTTCCAGAACTGAATACCAAAAAATATCTCTAATCATGGCTAATGTCCTCTGGGGAGCAAAACCACCCCATTGACAAACATTCCTCCAGGGGATTCAAGCAATATAGTGAACAAATGCATGTGGATAATAATTAAGAAAAGTCTTGACACTTGAATTCTGAAGCAGATAGATGGTAATATATCAAAAGATAGAAATCCTATGAGTCAGAGATCAGACTTAGGCTACAGCATAGTTCTACCAGCAGGTGGGCTTTCTGATTCTCAGCTCCAGGATTAAGTCCATTTAACCCCTGACTGACTCAAGCAATACAGTTATGCACAGGCCTTCGCTCTCTGGGGACTCAGTGCCTTGCTCTGATTACTGCATGGCCCAGAGGTAGATGAGCATCCACTCTCAATGAGTACTACTAGTACTATAAAATGCATAAGAAAATACATATCCACATAGGTTCAATCACTTTGGGTTCAGGGAGGAATAAGGGACAGAAATAAGGAAGGCCCAAGTCCTCCTTCATGAGACAGTGTCTCCCTGTTCTCTCATCCCATTCTTCCCTCTCCTTACCTGTTCTGTATCCCAACAATGGAACTCCATGAATTGTATTAGTTAAACTCCTCAGCCCTCTCGATTTAGAACGAGACTTTCCAGAGGACAATCAGGCATAAGGAGAACAAGAAGCTATTGAAGGTGTTTTCTCCATCAGCTGCATCTAAGCAGGCTTATCTTTCTCCTGTCCACAGCCTTCTCAGTGCCACAACTACTGTTACTTGGTTCTTTTATCAAACTGGTTCTGTTCAGACCAGAGAACCAGAGGTTGTATTCAGTTCCTACAGCTGGAAATATTCCTCAATCTTTCTGTCCAATTTATTTATTTTTATTTCTTTGAAAATTCAGTACCACTGGGTGGTGGTGGTGCACACCTTTAATCCCAGCACTTGGGAGGCAGTGCCAGGTGGATCTCTGTGAGTTTGAGGCCAGTTTGGTCTACAGAGTGAGATCCAGGACAGGCACCAAAAACTACACAGAGAAACATTGTCTCGCAAAACCAAAATAAAAAAAAAGAAAGAAAATTCAGTACAATGCATTCTGGTCATATTTACCCCTAAATCCCTGCTTATTAACTCCTCCCAAGGCCCCTGCCCCCTCAAATTTATGCTTCTTCTACTATTTTTGAAATATAGAAACAACTGAGTCCAGTTAGTATTGCCAGTATATACTCGAGTGTAGGGTTGACCAGTGTAGCATGAGGAGCCTGTCAGTAGTCATGTCCCTGAAGGAAAGAAACTCTCCCTCATCCAGCAGCTATAGATTGCCAACATGCCTCAAGTAGGAGTGGAGCCTTTTAGACGCAACTTCTAGCTGCATGTAGAGCTCACTGAATCTGCTATGCTGGCTGGCAGGCAAGCTCCAGTGAGCCTCCTGTCTCCAGCCCCTCAGATCAGGGATTACACTCGACTCAGCTTTTTTATGGGTCATGTGGATTCAAATGCAGGTCTTTATGCTTGCAGGGCAAGGGCTTTGCCCACTGAGCCATCTCCGCAGCCTGACAATATGGTTTTTGATAAGAATATGAACGATGCTTCAATACTACATCACAAGATGTGCTGAATAAATGGCCCTACTAATATTGATTGAAATTATGAGTATGAAGGTTATTAAAATCTTCTTTTGAGCTGCATATCTATGTGCACTCATATAGGAAGGAGTACTTGGATTCCATTCACTTGTTTTGCCCTGTGCAGAGTGATACCTGCAGCACATGCTAAGAATCTCCATTGGGAAGAGAAAGAAGTCAAAGCAATATAAGAAAATAGAATCCTGTGTCTTAGGAGTTACATGTTTAGCAGGTATTTTTTTTCTTTCATCCTCTCAAAACTATAAGAGCAAATATAATTACAACTTAAGCATTTGAAAGACATTCTTAGAAATAATTGATACATATCTGGGCACAGTTCTGCTAGACACAGAACTTTCTGGAAGAATATACCAAGAGCCAATCAGGGAATATTTCTGTGTCCAGCGTTCTTCTTAGAAACCTGTCTAACAAAAATATTCAGTCATCATGTAATCATCAAAGCAAATATCCCAAGGAAAACCACTTTCCCCACATCCTCAGCAGGTACGTGGTATATATTTAACAAATATATACTGAAATTATCTCATTTATTATTATCATGTGTGTGTTTGATGTGAATGTGTAAGTAGGCAGGTATGTGCCAGGGCACATGTGTGGAGGTCAGAGAATAACTTTCAGAAGTAAGTTCTTCTCTTCCACCCTGGGTTCTGGGGTCTAAACTCACATCCTCAGAATTGCACAGCAAGCACTTTTATATGCAGAGTTCACTTCCTGTCCCAGAAGTATGCTTTGATAGTCATTCAAAGGACTCAAATATAAACCGATACTAGTAACATGAGCAAGTCGACAGTGCCAAGGAGAGCTGCTCAAGTGGGAACATCAGCAAATACAGAAAACAGGAGCAGAAGCCTTTACACTCAGACACCAGACAGGCAACATCTGCCTTGCATTTTGGGGAACAGAAGCAATCAGAATCAAATCCAAGCTATCTGTCAGAAAACTGTTTTTGTATACTGGCGCAGAAGTGAGATCTGAACTTGGAGAAGTGCATTGGTGTGTGTGTGTGTGTGTGTGTGTGTGTGTGTGTGTGCACATATATGTATAGGTGCATATGAGAAAGCACATATATTTGTAGATGTATGTTTGTATATATGAATATAAAGGACAGAGGCCTTTTGTTCTTTTTCTTATGAAAGATCACAGTTCCCAGATCTTGTTCCCAGGGAACTGTCCTCCTTGTTTACTGAGACAGAGTCTCTCACTGACCTGAATCTGTCCAGTAGCCTCAGCTGCCTAGCCAGAGCTCTAAGAATCCATATAGCACCACCTCCCCAGCACCATGGTTGCAAGCACATGTCACCATGTCAAGGATTTAAGGTGCTTGGGATGAAAATCAGGGTCTCATGTTTATACCTCTGCACACTCTTCCCAACTCACATTAATCATTACTGAAAGAACATGATCATGGCCCAGTCTGTGTCAGCAGACTTAAAGACAGAGGAGATTTTTTTTTAAAAAAAGGAACAAGAGCCACAGTTTTCGAAAGACCAAATAAAAAGAGAGATATAAAAAAAATCGCCATATGACCATGAGGATATAAAACAGCACTCTAACTCCTTGGCTGGGCAACTTCTCCCTGACTGCAATATTTGAACCATAGTGGGTAAAGAACTATGAATTCCCTGAAAGGATCAATTGTCTTCATTTGAAAGCAGATTGCTATATTTTAATGTTTGAACACATTTTTTAGATTTTTATTTGTGTGTGTGTGTGTACAAGTGCATATGTGTGAGTGTGTGTGTGTGTGTATGCAGTGAACACATAGACCAAAAGAGGACATCAAGTCCTGCAGAGGAAGAGCTAGAGGGATTTGTGAGACTCCCAACATAGGGGCTAGGAAGTAATTTCGGGTACTGTGGAAGAACAGCAATCATTTTTAAAGATGAGACAGTGCTCCAGCCCCTTAGCTGTTCTCTTCCCGTCTGTTGAGAGGAGGAAGATCCTGTCTTAGTTAGGATTTCCATTGCTTTGATAAAGAACATGATCGGAAGCAACTTGAGGAGCAAAGGGTTTACTCCATCTAACAACCCTTAGGTCACACTCCATCACCGGGGGAAGAGAGGACAGGAATGCAGAGCAGGAGCTGAAGCAGCATCCATGGGGGAACACTGTTTACTGCCTTGTTCCGATGACTTACACAGCCTGCTTTCTCACGGAACACAGGACCACCTCCCCAGGGGTAGCACCGCCCACAGTGAACTGGGAACTCCTCCATCAACCATTAGTCAAGAAAACACACCACAGACTTGCCTACAGTCCAATCTTACGAAGGTGTTTCTCAATTCAGATTCCCTCTTCCCCAGGGACGCTAGCTTGTGTCTGGTTGACAGGAAGCCGACTGGGACAGGGTATTTAACATCCCAGAGTTGATCGGTGTAGACAAACACAAAGGGATGTGGGTTTGCCAGATGTGACACCTATCCCTTAGTAAACAGAGGAGGACATCGTTACAGAGTTTGCACCAGGGCACTCCAGAGAAAACCATGGTTTCCACCATGTTCACACTTACAACATAACAAAGGGTGACAGGCAGCAGGCATAACAGGCCTGTCGTGTAGAGTCTACCCATCCTGTACACAGACCTGACCCAAGCATGCGCATTTCTCACATCCCAGTCGAAAAACCAAACAGGAATATATATATACATACACACACATATATATACATACATACATACATACACACACACACACACACACACATATATATATATATATATATATATATATATATATATATAATGAGTAAAGCATGGGATTTCATGTGAAATTGATTATATAATTTTATGTAAAATTACATATTTATATAATAATTTTATTACATATTTATTGTGTTGGTTTATATTATCATGCTATAGATTTAATGAATATACATATTTGTGTAATACGTTTGTGTAATTTACAAACTTACATTATTTCTATCTTTAAGATACTGAGTTTAAAATATAAACAAGTCTTTTTAAGCAGCTATACTGTTGACATTGGAGGTGTCATTTGCCTGTTATTTTTAGGAGACACAATCTCACAGCAGACATCTTGGTCCACTGGCTCTTACAATCTTTCTCTCCCCTCTTCTTCAATGTTCTTGAGCCTTAGGTGTGAGGATTGTGTTTCTGATGTATAAACAGACCTGAACAAAGACAGTGCAAGTTGACATGCCAGTGTTGGTGGGGAAAATCTCATAGGACTCCAACCCCAGAAAAAGAGCTACAGGCAAACTAAGGACTGGTGAGAAAGATAATTAGTCTTCCCCAGGGATGAGCCCCCTAAATAGTTATCCAACACCAACTGGTCCACCCTAATATATACACATACAGGCAACAATAAAAAGATCCAGCAGGTTATATTTGTATATTTACTTGAAAGTATATGTAACAATAGTGATTAAAGAAAAAGAGGGGATATGGTAGGGGTCAGAGGGAAGTGAAGGAGAAAGGAAATAATGTAATTGTATTTTAATTAAATAAAAAAATATAAATAGCAAAAACAAAATGGAAATTTTTCTGAACAAATGGAATAGGGAATTTCCCAGTAGGAAATGTTTGACTCTGATATTAGAGATAGGAGCCAGGTTGCTTACTGCACATATTATATGACATTGAGTAATGTTTCCATATGTGTATACTTTGTGTAGTAGCAATTATGATAGCTACCATCTCAAATAGTAATCATTTATTTATAGTGAGAACACCCAGAATACTCTTTAGTAGTCAGTGTAAAATACATAATACAATATTGTACAACGGGACACCAAAACATATTTCTCCAGAAACTGGCTCCTGATATGAAGATTCAGACACTAGAGAAACATGATGGTTGATTAACATCAATTAGTGAAGGCCCTACTATGAATCTCCTACTACTTCAAGGCCCTGCGTTAGAAATATTGAGAATGTATAGAAAGGAAATATTACTTCTCATTGTCTCATGAAATTCTAATTTTAAGGTCATTTGCTATTTCTCTTTAACACTATCTCTTCAAGAGGTGATTGAGTGACTGGACATAAAACCCCATATGCAAGAGGGGAAAACCATAAAAGCCAAATGGTCACAAGCCTGCTGCACCATCACTGCCTGCGAGTTACCTTGACAACAGCATCAGAAGACCAAATGCCATGTGTCTGAACGCTAGCCCATGCTGGGTTATGGACAGCCAACTGTAAAACAAGAACATTATGGTGTTTTAGAAAGTCTGTTAAAAACATAGACACTGAGGTCTGACAGAGACCTTGTCTGTCTTTAAAATTTATACTGGATCTTATTGATAGAGAAACTAAATTCCAAGGAGACAATGTGATTTACAGAGTCACAGCAAAGAAAAGTTTATTCATTAGAGTTCCACTCAAGAGGGGATATTTATGATCATAATTTATTTCTAGCTTCTTCCATCCAAAGATGAACTGTGGTTTTTTATCACCTTGACTCTTGCCTGTCTTACAGGCTTGATGGTAGCAACAGAAAATAAATGAAGTCAGATGGAGTATGCAGAAGAGACACTTTTCAAAAGGGAAGTCATCCAAAGCCTTGTGAGGGCCATAGGTCACAGTAAGAAGAAGGAAAGCCAGTAGTTGCCATCAAGTAGTGAGTCTAAGTGCAGCTAGTCTTCTAGCTTAATAAAGCAGTACAAAATGATCACAGAGGAACAAGGAAAAGAAGCCAGTCCAACCCAGTCACAAGGACATGTGAGACTCATTTATGTTTGTACGATTTTATTTTTAATTGTACAAAGGTATAATGTGTGTGAGTCCAGGTGTTCTAAGAAGCCAGAAGAGGGTGTCAGGTCTTTCAAAGCTGGAGTTACAGCTGAGTGTGAGCTGCCTGTAAACAAATATGGGTCTTCTGCAAGAGCAGAAAGTGCTCTTAGCCTCTGTGTCATCTGTCCAGCCTCAGAGTTGTGTTTACAATTAGTTAGTATTGAAGTGGGGTATCACATGGCAATTAATAACATAAGAAGAGTGTCTTGTTTGTTTTGTCTTGAGTCAGGGTCTTACTGTGTAGCTCTGGCTGGCCTAACATTCACTCTGTAGACCAGGCTAGTCTTAAGCTTGTGCCAGCCCCCATGCCTCAGTCTCCCAGTATTACAGATGTAAATCATATCATTAGGGCTAATTGATTTGTGTTTAAAAACCTTTAAAATACATGCAAGTTTTAGAAAACAAATTAAGTAGTTGAGGATGTCAAAAAGGAAGAAAAAGAGGAAGTCAAATGTCAGGTGGCTGTTAGTGGGAAGAAAGCAGATCCACATCTGGACATGTAAAATTTCCCCAGCCACCTCTGTTTGAAAGGACTCATTTCTTAAAAATGGGGCATGATTGACCTACACACATAGGGATAGGCATGTCTTGCTCATATTTTTATGTTTTCCAAGAATATGCATTGCCTGCCTTTTATGGCTTCATCTTTTTTGTTTGTTCTGTGGTGAAGAATCTTAGAAAATAGGGGGCATGTCCTCCTGAGCATAAAAACCATGCAGCTTCCTATAGTTATAAAATACTTAGGCTGCCTTCCCTAAGTTTGCTCTTTTTCAGGACAACTGACTGTGTGTACTGGAGTTCTCTGCTCCTTCCTGCAGGGTCCAGGAGAAACTAAAGAGTGGGGTAGGACAAGCCAAACACTGAAACGAAAGCTGCTTGCTGGACCTTGAGTGATAAACTCATTTCTTTTTAACCTAAGAATTGTGGCCTTTCTGCCAGTATCTACAATCTATGAAATATTCCATGCCACCTTATTCACTTACAAGAATGAAAAAAAATTAGGGCTGAGGAGATGGCTCAGTTGGTAAAGTGCTTGAGGTTGAATTCCCAGAATCTTCGTTCATCTGGACATGTCTACAACCCTAAGGATGGTGGTGCACAAGATAGATGGGTTTCTAGACCATATTAGCCAGGCATACTAGTTGAATACATAATCACTAGATTCAGTGAGTGACCATGTCTCAAAAACTAGAATGGAGTGTGACAAAGGTAGCCAAAAATCAAGCTTTGGTCTCTACATACATACACATGCATGGAAAACACACACACACACACACACACACACACACACACACACACACACACACACACACGAGAGAGAGAGAGAGAGAGAGAGAGAGAGAGAGAGAGAGAGAGAGAGAGAGAGAGAGAGATGCAAACACTCTTTAATCCCTTAAGGTTTTGACAATTTGACCCTGTATAATGTACATATAACAAGCACCAAATTAAAGTTGTTTTCTCAGAAAATGTGTTTAGGTATCATCCACACATAAGTCAATAGGGAACTAGAAGCCAGACATTTGACCCCAAAGTCAATAATACCCTCTTTTAGTATATGGCGTAATACATTTCATGCTAAGTGCTCAGTCAAGTGTTGCTCAGTAGGAATGCTCATATTCAATATTCCTTCACGAGGAAAAATGGCTCAATCCAGTCATGTTGTGAACAGCAAGTCGACAGCTGCAGGGTTGTTCAAACGAATGGAAACACTTTACACCAGGCACCTCTAACTTTCTCCAGCTGTAGGACTCGCCCAGCTGTTTACTCCCGCTCGAGTGGGACAGGAAAACAAGAATAAGCTCTAAGATAAGAGAAAGGTCACACAGTCATAGTTGTACAGCATCGAAGGCGAGCAATGTGAGGTGTCTGGTATGGTTTGGGCATCTTTGGCTCATTTTCTGTGAAATGGAGCTAAGCTCTCTGAGCAGTGACAGTAAGTACACAGGTTTTATAATTCTGAGGATTAGATAAGTCGATCTTCTAACCCTGCACATTCAAGCAGCTCACTAGGTGGTGGTATGCTATTTTATAGGTGGCTAGCATTGATTATGTCCCCATATATTTGCAGAAGCCCACAGACAATATGAAGGAGGAATCAAAAAGTCACTTCATGATTACAGCACAAGCCCAGCAAGGCGCAGGATTCTGGGATTGTTACTGGCCTATGATTTAGAACAATGTCTAGCACAGAGATACCCAGCAAATACGTGCTAAGTAAGCCAATGGCTGCCTAGGGTGGAGAGTCTCTGAGACTGAATCCGAAACTCATGGGAACGAAGAAAACAAGATACACTGCTGATGACTGCAACCGATGTTTGTCCCTTAGGTCAGCCAAGATGGTTATGGAGTTCCTCGGAGCCTGAGAAAGCACCAAAGCCCTTCTTCAGCCTCAGGGCATACAGGGAAGGAGCCATATTGTGCAATGAACAGGAAACTCTGTGACACATACAGAGAGAGAGCCTTTCTGTAATCACAGCTGTTCAAGGTCTGTGTGATGTGGAGTGACTTGACAGAGGACAATGAAAATGTGGATTTTGGGTCCTCTGTGTTCAGACCTGAGAACAACACAAGGTAGTAGCAGAAACACCTCTGATGGTCTCACCTTCAGTATCCAAACGGAAGATAAGTAACATCATTGGTTTCCTTAAAGCCTACCTAACCTTGTGAAAACAGTGTCCTAATTAAGAAGAGGCAAGAAGCAAATAGAATCAAGCTCCACCAACTCCATAGACTGACTACAGAAGACGATAGAAATTTAAGCGAGGATCTCCATTCCACCCCCAACCATGTGTGTGTGTGTGCTCATGCACATGCACACATGTGCAACAAATATATGTGGAGGCCAGAGAACAAACTCACTTGTCATTCCTCATGAGCTACCCACCTAGCCTGGGACTCAGGGATGACACTAGACCAGCTGGCCAGTGAGCCCCAGGAATCTGCCCACAATGAGTCCCCAGTGCACTGCCATGCCTGGCTTTTTGACTTCGTGCTTAAACAGTAAGCCCTTTCATGATTGAATATCTCCTCAGTCCCCTAGTCTGTTAAAATATAAACCAGCAGAAGCTTGCTTGGGATTCTATCACTTTTACAAAATTACATTCCGAGCAAGTAGTCTATGTATTGATGACAAAAAAAAGGGGGGGGGGGTGCTGATTCCATTGATCAGAAAAGCACCAGCAGCCACTGGCTCTGTCCCTCCTGCCTGTCTGCTAATTAGCTAGCATCGACCCAAGCCTGTTTAGGCCAAAAGCATTTTCCAGAGCTGAGAGTTCCAGTGATTTTTTTCCTTTTACGAATCAGAGTTAAAAACAGCCTTTACGGAAACATCACACAGAGGCCAACCTCTGGAACCTTTCACGGAAGCAAGCATTTCTCTGAGAAATACCAGCTCCCTACTCTAGCACAGATGTGCATGCCATGCCAGACCAAATCGACCCCAGTGAATAGTGAAAAAAAAAAGATCCTGGAGACACTTTCTTTCATCCCCTACAAAATGGAGAAAAATCAGAACCACCATGGCCTTCCAGGGATTGAACTTGGACTCCCTGTCAGATCTGGAAAGCTCCATGTGTAAGACTGTATCACGTCAGCTCTCAGCTGACTCATTGCAGTTTGTTGACTAGGTATCTGGCAAACACTCCTGTACATTTGTTCCTGGCATGCATGTCTAACAGATGTGAAAAGGTGAAGGACTGACATTTTTATGGTATAATTAAAGCACTCCTTATTTCTCAAGTGCTATTTAATTTAATTTTAATCAGAAGTAATAACCACTCATAATTTCTATAATAGTGACAGTCCGGTTCTGTGTAAGACATTACCTATCACTTGTCAGGAAAACGTTTCTCAGAAGGACAGTCTCTGGCTGAGGTCTGTTTCATGATTTCAAATATATGGAAGCAATGAAGTTACACCAAAAAAAGAAAGCTTCACGTGGTTTTAGAAAAGGTATTTTAAAAATGTGTTCAGGGCTCTAACATAATGCTTATTAGCTTCCCTAACTAGAGAAAGAGGTGCGTGTATGAAGATTATGGTAGGAATATATTCACTAGGAAGACCTGCCTTTCATTTAACAAAGCTGATACAAGTACCCAAGCAGATGCTATTGAAAGAGTCCCTGAATTTAATTTGAGGATATTCTCTCAGCTCTTCTCATCATTATGACAAAATATTCAGCAAGAGTAAACTGAAAGAGGAAGGCATCTACTCTGGCTTGAAGTTCAAGGCAGTATTCCATCACCATGGGGGTGGGGGGTGGCAAGAGCAGGAGGCTGACTGGTCACATTGCATCCACAGGCAGGAGGCACAGTGGGCAGGGTGTTGACCTGGTCTATAAAACCTCAAGCCCCGCCCCCAGTGTGCCACTCCCTCCAGCAAGGCCACCACCTTGTATGGCTCTACAACCTTCCTAAACAGTGTCACCAGCTGGGGACCAAGTGTTCAAGCACAGGCGCCTGTAGTGGAACCACACTGCTTAGCATGAGCCTGGCTGAGGTAGATACAGGGTGGAGGACATCAAATGAAATTACTCATTTCAGTCCTAGTTATACCGTCGGGAATGAGCTCATCTAGTATTCAGATTTCTCTAATGAGACTCAGAGAGCCCAAATAGTGGGTGTGATTTGCACAAGCGTCTGTGACTCTCAAGTAGAAGATCTGGACATCACAACTGCGTTTCAATAGCTTGTGCATCTCATAGCGCTGCCTTCACATCAGGATGCTCTGCTCAGAAAAAAGAGAAGGGCATACTTACTAAAGTTCTGAAAAATAAAAAGAGCTCTGATCCGATCTCTACCTTTTTCCATGTAAAACTGTTCTAATCACAGCCTTGTTTAAAAGTGAAAACACCCTCCATCTTTATCTGACTTTGTCACATAGATTGCTCACAACTTCACAGGAATTTTCTGACTCCCAAAACTTGATATTTGAACTTTCTCTCTCTCTGTATAGTTTTATTTATTTTTTGTTTGTTTATGTGTATTTATGTATGTCTGTGTGAGAGTATGCCATATGTATGAGAACGTCCACAGAGGACAAAAGAGGGCATTTGATCCCCTGGGACTGGAATTGCAGGCAGTTGTGAGCCACCTGATGTGGGTGGTGGGAATATAATTCAGGTACTCAAAAGAGCAGCAAGTGGTCTTAATGTATGAGCCTTCACTGCAGTCCTGAATTAATATTCTTAAACATTAAAATCCAACTAAATAGTAGCAAGTTTGGTTTAATTTAAAAGATGCAATGGAGGCTGGTAAGATGTTACATATTATTTGGCTGCAAGTGTTTCTTACAATTATGGACCTCCAGGCAGTTTTGTATTGACTGACTCTTTTATTAGCTGATTCATTTGGGGAAAATATTGACAGTGCTAAAAGATGCCCCATGTGTGGCTTTGGGAGATCAAGGCTCTCACATTGGTGTCTAAAAGGCTGGTTGAGCACATGCACCATAGTCTTTCATTTGGTGATCACAGATGTAGGATTTGGAAACCTTAAAAGAGAAGAATGCTCTAGAAACATGTTTGTCAATTATCAGATGAGATTGAATACAGTGTACCTGCCTTTAAGGAAACAAGAATGCCAGAGAACTATCATGCAACCTTCTTCATGGAAGGTGAACACAGGATCATTCTAGTGTGTCTTGAAGCACATCCAAGCTTTTCCAGAGAACACACCCATTAGGGAACCAGAGGATGTGGGAAGTTCAAGTATAGCATTATTATTTGAGTATTCAAAAAAGTAATCACAATGTTGGGATCTAAAATTGGCCACGCTTTGAACAACCAAACTGTAGGAATGTGAGGGACAATTTCAGTGGCCAAAGTGTTTTCTTTTGAATGGTATCAGTTAGACCTGGATTAGTGAATATGAACTCTTGGGAGACAGAATTAGATCACACTGTTAACTTCTATATCAGATGGGGAGAAATAGGGTCAGAGAGATAACGCAATGAGTAAAGGCAATTGCTCTCAATCCCAGTGACCTAAACTGAATCCCAGGACCCAGGGTGATGAGGAAAATCAACCCCCACAAGTTGTACTCTGACTTCCACATGTGCACCATGGTAAGTGCATGCACACAAATACACACATACAAAACTACACATATGCAAATATATACACACACAAATACACACATACAAAAGTACATACATACAAATACACACACAAGTACACAGATGCAAATACACACACAAATAAAATATAACACAAATTATGTTTTAAAATGAGAAGGTATAACAAACAACTAATATAATTGTATTAATACGTTAATTAATGTTATGTTAAAATAAGTGGACTTATAAGGTGAGAGAAATACAAGGGAGATAGGTGGGAATGTTGTCATGAAGAAATACCATTTTATAAGAGAGTTTTAAGAATATTGGGAATACTGAATATTCATGCAAAAAGCCATTTGGAAATGAACCCTCTTGTTAAAATTTTAAAATATAAGGTATAGGGCTAAAGAGAGCTGAGTGGTTAAGAGCATAAAACACTCTTGGAGAAGCCATAGGTTTAGTTCCAAGAACTCAAATCTGCTATATCAGAATCACCTGTAACTCTAGCACCTGAGGATCTGATGCCCTTTTCTGGCCTCCATAGGAACCCATGCAGATGTGGGTTACACAGACAGATGGACATACATACATACATACATACAGACAGACAGACAGACACACACACACACACACTAAAAAATAAATAATTATAGTTTTAAAATTAAAAGAAAATAAAAGAGCTATGATTTCCAAGGAGGCATTTTTACAATCCAGAACTTTCTGGGTGACAAGCTGTGTTTCCTGAACATCAGCATCATTTGTCAATTAAAAATGTGCCCTTGCTGGAGTGGCAGAGATCCAACTGTGTGATAAAAAGTCACTGGGTTGGATACACATGAAGAGGAAATAGTGCAAAGAAATGTCACCCTCTGTTCTGTGAACCCTTCTGATTCACATGGGTGAACAATCAAGGCGGCGCTCCTGCAGGGCTTCTTGCCTCTGTACCAGCTCTGTGAATGCACCTCTGTTTCCTCACTTATGCTCCCCATTTCTTCCTACGTAAGAGAGGAGTATCCAGATACATGGTACCTACTAGTCATTTCAGTTTTGTATGATTTTCATTTTCTTACCTACTGATCCTGCCACTTCCTTTAAACTCATTCAATGTCTCATTTTCTATATTTAGAACTTAATTGGATTTCTTAATCACAATGCAAATGGATCTTCAGGCACTTTTGATGATGCTTACACTTGTGCACAGATTTCATTATTATTCCCACAACTCAACTGGAGGTGATTTGACATGACCTTTATGCCAATAAATATCAATTTTTCCACTGAGATGGAAAAAAACTATGCATATTATTTTTGGAAGGTTGCTAATCCATCTTATGTCTAATGAAATTATATGCATACTAAAGAGAAACAAGCATACTTTTATGTCAGTCCATTCTCATTTCAAGTAAATCACATATCTTCATCCCTGGTAACTTAGCATTGAACAGTAACAGATGTGAGAGACACCTAAAATTTGGAAGATAATATGGTAAAGACTTACAAAATGATTGAATACTTATTTTCATATACTTAGATTAAACATAATTTATGTTTTTAATAAGCACTGCCAAATATGTGCCATTGCTTTCATTCAGTGTTATAATTTAGAAGATCAGTCTTTGAAGATTCATTTTTAATCTTTTTCTGTTGCGCGCGCACGTGCGCGCGCGCACACACACACACACACACACACACACACACACACACACACTCATGCATTCATATGCATGTGTATACCCATGGAGGCTAGAAGAGGGTGTTGGATCCACTAGAACTGGATCACAGACCATTGTAAGCTATCTAAAGTGAATGCTGAGAACTGGATTCAGGTCTTCTCAGTAGAGGCTCTTAACTGCTGGACCATCTCCCTAGCTCAGAAGAATGATCTTTTTATCAAATTCTAAAATGAAATATAAGAAGATGGCACCTGGTACAACTGTCCGACATCTGTGGTTCTGACTGACTCACTGTCCGAGTGAAATGCCCTAATATCCCATTCTTTTACTGTGTGATACTTCAACAAAATGACTGGGATGTGTAAAGTAACATAAAATGCAAGAGCATTTATTTTCCAGCATGCTGGGGCCGGCCATGCCACACAAAGGTAAAATGGTGACAACTCAGAGGTGGATGAGCAGGCTCCTTATAAGCATAGCCAGGGGAGTTCCTAGGGCATTTAGGTCACTTTAGATATGATTGGCTCAAGCAAGTGGCAATCATATTAGTATGTTCTAATTGGCCAGGGCAAATAGGTGTTGGTTAGAGCTACAGTTTTCCATTTTGGGGAAGGCCTGGACATGTCCCAGGCTTTGTCCTTATTTGGTTAATACCTTGAGCTTATTGACTGAGGAGGCTGGCTGGCCTAGTATGCACTGATGGTAGGGACTGGTTCATGCCTGGCCTGGTTGGGTACTGCATGAACCAGGTCTTCTCCTCTTTGCTATTGGGGTGTTGGAGATTGATTATCCCTGGTTCATGGCTCTCTGAGAAGCTGCTTGTTCAGTCTCAAGAAACTGAAATTGAGACCTGATCTCCAAAAGAAGACTGAACAGCCTTTTATGGCATCTGCTCAGTCCTCTCAAAATGTTTATTAGGAAAGGTAGGACAACAATAAAAATAAAATGATACAATTTCATGTGGGAAATTTCCTGTTTGCAAACATGTATATTTGGCTGGATAGAGGGAATTATTAACTATATGACTTCTTAGACATCTCAGAGTGGAAAGGAAAGATGTGTAGAGAGGTAAAGCGGGAAATGGGAGGAAGGGAGAGGGAAGGGGAAGAAAGAGAACAGGGGAGGGAAAGAGGGAGGGATGGGGATGAAGGTAAGAGAACGAGAAAGGGAAGGGAAGATAGGAGGGGAGGAGAGGTGAAGGAAGGAACGGTCCCCTTTCTTCTTGGCGTTGGATGCTTAGGCAGCTCTTTTGAAGAAATGTTTTCTGTTTGCTGCTGTCTCTAATGTTCTCAAACAACGCCAGAGCCTCAATTACACAAGCAGCTCTCACCACGGAGAGTTCAATACTACATGGAGAGGGGGAAGTAACAAAGCGTAACACTCTGATGGACACCAGTAATGGTGCAGAATGAGTTAGAAAAAAACGAATCTAAGCAGAAACAAACAAACAAAAAAGCCAAAACAAAACACAGTTCACTTGTATTTTTTATTGAAAGTTTCATACAATATATCATCTTGGTTCCCCTTCCCTCCCCCAGCTCCTCCCAAATACTCCACACCCTTTCTTTCTCTCTCTCTTTAGAAAACACATATGCACTGGCGCGCTCATGCACACACACGGAGAGAGAAATACAAAGAAAGCCTATAAAATCACAAAATTGGAAACTATAATATACAAGCAAAAGAACAGTAAGACAAAAAAATACCCATTCAAAGCAATATGAGACAAAAGTCCTCAAAAATTTATTTTGTCACGGCGAATGACTGCTGGACATTGGACCCACTCTTAAGTGTGGTTAATACACCCAATTCTATTTCTAAAGCTACTGAATAAGTGGGAACATTCTCACTTTGCCCTCAGGCACAGTATTTATTTTACTTGCTTTTAAGTTGCTGTGTAAGAATTAGTAGATATTGCGCAATGAGCATAATTCTCCTCATATCTGGTGCCCTCTCATCTCACCACATCCCATTTCTTTTTTGTTTGTTTATTAGACAATTTTCTTCCTACTTTCTGTCATATAAACATATGTGTGATTATGAATATACACAACCTAAGAACCACAAAAGAGAGAAGCATGTTAAGTTCATCACTCTTAAACTGCCTCCACATGAGATATCTGAACTCAGTCCTCATCCGGGGAACCAGTCTTTGCAGAAGCATCCTTGGAGTCGCTGTGACATGCCCTCGCCAATTTCCCTGACTTTGAATCCTATGAAATGGTCAAATTACAAATCATTCTCTCATTTTATTTTATCGTGTTGAAACTCTCTTTCAAAAAATGTGTGACAATTATTTATTTATTTGTGTGTGAATAGGGGCATTGTGTCACTGTGCACACGAGGAGGTCAGAGAATAACTTGCAGGGAATGGATCCTCTCCTTCTATCATGTGCGTCCGGGAAATTGAACTTGTCATCAGCCTTAGCTACAGTCATCTTTTCCCACTGAGCCTTAATTCCTTTTCTTTTTCTTTGTTTGTTAGGAGATTTATAAAAAGTAAAGAATAAAAATAAACAAAAAGAAGCAAATATCTCCCCCTCTGTAGGGAGTATTTTTTATTTTCTTAAAGGACCCAAAATATGAGATCTAAGCACACATATTTTACTTAAAAACAACTCTGAATATCTGACAACATTGACCTTTGGTTTTTAATACACCAATAATCAAGACAAGTTTGTTTTTCCAAAGATCACTTCTTGGGATGTCTGTGGCTATCAACCATACCTAGGGTGTGCCTCTTCTAGAGGCAGTCTGTTTTCAAATTACAGTCTGCTGCCTCATCAGGAAGCTGAGGATACCTTCTGTCCCTTCCTGGTAGCCAGACATTCCATGTGAAAAGTAACTGTCCACTTCTGAGAATGATACAAATAATCTTTAGAATGTTAAGAACCATGTAGATGGGAGGGCTCAGCAGGTAAAGGTTCAACCTCTGGGACTCATGGTGGAAGGAAGGAATTAACTCCTCCAAGTTGTCCTGTGACTTTCACACATGTCCCTTGGAACATGGGTCCACAGGCATACAGAGACACACAGACACAGACACGCACACAGACACACACACACACACAGACACACATACACACAAAAATATATGTCATAAAAACTTAAATCTTAGGAAAGATTGTTAAGCAAGAACCAGATACTGTGTACCACACCTGTAACAGTGCAAAGCAAGGTCACCATGAGTTCAAGTCCAGCATAAACCACACAGTAAGACCAGCTTTCAAAATAATGGTAACAGAAATATAAGTTTGGAAGACTGGAGGATGGCTGTGAATAAAATACTGGCCATGTCAACATGAATCCTGGAATTCAGTCCCCAGAATGAATATAAAGAAAGCCAGAGATGGCACAGAGCATTGTTATCTCAGTGCTGCAGAGATGGGCACAGGTAGATCCCCAGAGCTCGCTGGCCAGGTAGCCTAGCCTATTTAGTAAGTTCCAGACCAGAGAGAGAAAGAGAGAGATACTGACTCAGAAAAAGTGGCTAACTCCTGAGTAACAATGCCTGGGGCTGTCTTCTGACCTCCACAGACATATATGTACACACATACACACACACACACACACACACACACACACACACACACGAACATGAAAAGAGAGAAATGTGAGTTTCAGATCAGCCTGAGCTACATAGAGACTACTACAAAAACTAAAACTTAAAACGAATGTCAAACATAGACTAGGCATGTTAGCACACACCTGTGATTCCAGCACTTTGGAAGCTTATACAGGCAGATCATGAAATCAAGGCCAGCTTGGACTACACAACAAGTTACAAGTTAGCCCAAACTGCCAGGATAATTTTCTTTAAAACAAATAAATAAGGAGCTGGGGGTGTGGGGATGTTGGTGGAGTGCTTGCCTAGTATCCACCACTCTCCGGGGTTCAACCCCAGCAATGGTGAACTGGAATTGTAGTACATGCCTATAATTGCAGAACCCTGGAGGTGGAAGCAGGAGGATCAGAAGCCCAAGGCCATCCTTGACCACACAGGTCATACATCTTTGACCATCAGGGAACATATGATATCCTGTCTCAAAGTACACAAACAGAGAATACCAACAGCAAAGGGAAACAAAAAAATGCCACATATATGCAATGAAACTGGTAGCCTAGTTCCAATTTCGTTCTTATGATAACATACCCTGACACAAAGCAATTCTGGGGAGGAAGAGCTCAATCTAGTCCACAATTCCAGGTCACAGAACATGGTGTGTTGAAGTCAAGGCAGGAATTTCAAATAGCTAGTCACGTCACATCCTCAGTCAAGAGCAGAGTGAAATGAATACGTGCATGTCTGCTTGCTTGGGCTCAATGCCATTTCTTCACTCTAGTGCAGTTCAGGACTCCCTGCCTAGGGAATGATGCTGCCACCAGCAGTGGGCTACATCTTCCCTTATCTATTAACTTAATTGAACCACCCCACTACACACTGACAGACACACCCACAGGCCAACCCAACGTTGACGAGCCCTCACCGAGACTCTCTCCCCATGTGATTCTAGGTTGTGTCAAGTTGACCACCAAAGCTGATCATCAAAGAGGATGGTTACATGGGTCTGGTGGACATGTCAAATGACATACCTTCTAGAAAATGATTTGACAGTGACACACTGTTACAAGTACTTTCTTGTCAGGCATTAAACCCTGTGTCCTCACCAAGATATGTGATCAAATATCCATAGCAACGTCACTTGCCAGTACCCAAAACTGAACAGAAACAAAACAACTAAAGTTCTCCAAATATTCATCCACTGGTAAAGAAATAATCAAATGATGACATGTTCTACAATGGTTCAGTACTCATCATGCATTAATAAACAATGAATTACTGATGCCTGTACAGGCAGAGACAAGTCTCCAAAACACATAATGAGCAGAAGAAGGCAGATGTAAAAGAATCCATCTCTTGTAATTACATGTGTGGAAAGTTAGAGAACAAGAAAAATAAATCTACAGTGACAGAAATTGTGTCATTGATTGCCTCCAATGGAAGGCACAGAAAGCTGCTGAGAAGCAGTTGTTACATGAGACCATTGATCTGTCAGACTCATCAAACTTGTGTTAAATATGCACACACTTAATCATATGTCAATTACACTTTAATAATGTTGAGATTGTAGGGAAAAAGAAATACACATATTCAGAACAGTAAAAACCCTTCTTTCTCTAAACATGACATTGTGCTGCTCATAAACATGATAACTCAAGAAGCTATGGCAAGCTTGAAATAATTCACATAAAATGAAAACTATGCTAAATGCAGACGTAGAAAGTTTATCTGCTGTATGTAGTCATCTTGAGATGACTACCTTGAGACAGAAGTGATGTCCACCTTTGAATTTCTTTTTTTTTAAAAACACCCTTAAGCTAAAGGTAGAATTGCCAAGTATTCTTTAAGCTGCTTTTAATGTTGCTTTTTAAATATTCATTTGTGTGTAAGTGTGTGTGTGTGTGTGTGTGTGTGTGTGTGTGTGTGTGTGTGTGTTCACTTCATGGCACATATGCAGAGGTTACAGGACACCTTGTAGGAGCTGGTTTTCTCCTTCCCCGTGTGAGTTCTGCCACTTGAACTCAGGTCATCAATCTTGGTGGCAAGTTCCTTTACCCACTGAACCATTTTGCCGGCCCATTATATTAATACTCCTAACCACTTTGTATGTGTATGTGATATTCATAAATAGATTTAGAGTGTTGAAGTTTATTATCAAAGTATTTGCCAGTGTCACCTTTTCCAGGGGATCAGAACAGTGTCACTTTAAGGATTGGGCATATGGCTGAGTCGAAAAAGCGCTTAGTGCTCAAGTATAAGAATCTGAGTTCAGAGCCCCAACACCCATGTAAAAACTGGGCATGGCAGCATGTACCTGTAATCCCTGCACTGTGAGGGCAGAGACAGGAGAATTCCTGGAGGCTTGATTGACAGCTTGTCTAGCCAAATCAATGAGTGCCAGGTTCAGCGAGAGACCCTGTCTCAGAAAACAAGACAGAGAGCATTAGAGGAGGACACTCAAAATTGGCTGCTTGCTTGCATGCATGCACACATGAGCATGTACACTTATAAATTCATACACATAAATGAATTCCCTACACACACAAACACACACACACACACACTCACACTCACACTCTCTCACACACAATGTCCCACTTTATATCTAATAATACCTGACATTGTCTCACTTACTGAGTATGCTGAAGTATGTGGATAGAAAGGAAATGAGCCAGCACAGCACATCATAGAAGAAAGGAGAGCAGTCTAAGGCTTAGGGGGATTTTACCCTAGTCCAGCTTCTGCAGTTAGAGAAGCACTGGAGAGTTATTTATCTTCCTTTGCTTCCAATCTTCCTGCTCTCTGAAATAGCATATCAAGGCTAATTTTGGGCCCCAACCCCCATATATAACTAAAAACAGACATGCGGAAGACATATGCCTTACTATGGCACAGGCAATCAAGAGGTAAAACATAATCCTACAAGGCAGCATACACCACTGTGGCAAATGTCTTGATGAAAGCAGAAATGTGAGCGTAGGTGGCTAGAGCCTTCCCTAAAAACAAACCTGAAGAAGTCACAGAAACCAGGGGACTCTGGGAAGCATTGCAGATTTTATCAACAATCCTTTCTTCCTAGCACTAGCATCCACTGCTCTTTACTTCCTGACTATGGATGTAACATCAGCAGCAGCCTCAGTAGCTTCTCACTGCACCTTTTCTACCATAATGGAGTGTATTCTCAAACTGTAAGCCAAAACAAACTTCTTTCCTTGAGTTTGTTAGCTGTTTCCTCAAAGCAGCAAGACAAGTAACTAATCCAGATGAGTCAGAGGGGATGGAGGTCACCAGGAGGCCATGGCTCACTGAAGCATCTAAGCAGGGCTCATAAGGGTTCACAGAGATTGAAGCAGCAAGTGCGTGACTTCCACAGGTCTGCACCAGGTCCTCTGTGAACATGTTATGGCTGTTAGCTTGGTGTTTTGTAGGACTCCTAACAGTGGAGTAGGCATGTCTCTGACTCTAGCATCCTTCCTAGGAGATCCCTTTCTGACAAAAATAGCACCCAGGAAGATCACAGGGTAGTAATTATCTCTAAGTTTGCTGGATTCTAGCCCCTAGCTCACTCAAAACCACAGTGGTCCTTACAAAGTGAACCATTTATGGAAAACCAGTGAAATATCTCTAGAGTTTAATAAAACATAAATGGGACAAACAGATGAGAAAAATGTATCTTAATGAAGACATTATAATACTAGACAAAAGAGAATATAGTTTTGAAAATATTATTTGGTATGAATGATGTGTGTGTGTGCCCGAGCACGTGTGTGTGCATGCATGTGTGCGTGTATGAGTGAGTACATGTGTGCATGTGTGGATGTGAATGCAGTGTTCACTGAGGCCAAAAGAGGGTGTCAGACCCCCAGGAGCTGGAATTTCAGCCTGTTGTGAGTCACCAACATGGATGCTAGGAACAGAACAGGGGGCCTCCACAAAAATATTATATACTCTTAGCCACTGAGCCATCTCCACAGCCCATGAAAGATTTTAAATGGAAAACACAGCATGAGTAAAAAAATGTTTAACCACTTTAAGAGAAAAATGAAGTCCTGCATTTGTGCTCATAGATACAAGCCAGGCATTTGATAAACGTCAATAGCTACTCTCTCTCCTGATAAACTAGAAATAGGAAAGAATGTTCAAGATTAGATTAGAGTGCTCCAGTTCTGGGAGCTGGCTCAACAGATAGTGTGCATGCTGTGCAAGTGTGAAGACCGGGGTTCAGCTAGGCAGAGCCCCTATAAAAGATGGGCGTGGTAACACAGGTGTCTACAAGCCAGTGTGCTCCATGAGGAAGTGGGAGGTGGAGACGTGAGAGTTGCTGGAAGCTCTTCTGGCTTACACAGCAGTGGATGAAAGGCTGACCACTGAGACTATCCTCTGACTGCTATATGTTTGCTTCCCAAATTCACCTAAATGTGGAAGGAGAGAACCGACTCCTCAGGACTCTCTCTCTCTCTCTCTCTCTCTCTCTCTCTCTCTCTCTCTCTCTCTCTCTCTCTCTCTCTCTCTCTCACACACACACACACACACACACACATACACACACACACACACAGAGAGAGAGAGAGGGGGGGGGAGAAGTAATAATTATAATAATAAATTAAAATAAAATAGAATAAGGTGAAGGAAGAGGAAGATGCTTGAGTCTGAGCTCTACATATATTCACCCTCACACAAAATGAATTTTTAAGAAGTTAATTTTAAAAAATGAGCCATGTTACTTAGAAAGAGTGTCCTTTGATGATATATCTCTAATGACTTAGAGTCCTTACAAGGCTCCCTGTTCTATGTTTAATAATCTCTCAAAAGCTTCATCCTAGGGGCCAAGCCTTTGGCACATGAGTTTTAAGGGACACTCACAAACCCTGTTGTAACCCTAACAAAAATTCTAAGATTCTTTCAACTGACAATTTAAACATCATACAAGAAAAGCATGGAAAAAGACCCAGCTATAAACTTGCTTCCTAATGAAACAAGACATCATAAATCAGGAGTAATGATGAAAGGGGAGAATTAGGCTGGGACAGACAGGAAAAAATGATAAGTGCTGTAATAGCAACATAAAATGGCAAAACTATTAATGAGCATCCGTGGCTAAAGGATAAGGCAATTATTGTACAGATGAGGAAAAAAATCCTTACAAAATTGGACTGATATTCAAACATAAAGTCTATTTGAGGGACTGGAGAGATGGCTTCGCAGTTGTGAGCATGCACTGTTCTTGCAGAGAACCCAGGTTTAGCTTTCAGTATCTGTGTCAGGTGGCTCATAACCCATCATATCTCCTGCTCCAGGGCCAGTGAAATACTCTTCCGGCCTCCACAGACATCTGTGCTCATGCACATACCCACACAGAGACACATAAACACAATTGAACATAAGACAAATCTTTAAAAGTAAATAAATAAATTCCAGTTGAACATAAAAGGTATAAATGTCAAAATTTTAAAAGTCAAAATCTCTTTTTATGGGAGAGATTTTTTTAATTTTTATTTTTTGAGTTATATCACCAAGAAAGAAAAGTCTTGATTGTGTAACTGTCTCAAAACTAATATCTGATGTTTATCTATTCAAACATAATAAGGAATAAAGACAGGTCATGGCAGGGAGTAGATATTTGAAATCTGAATTAACTACATTTAAAAACAACAACATTATTACCTACAGCTTAATCATAACTACAGCATTTCAATAAGAAAAAATAGAAAATGAATGAAAATCTTGAACAATGTTGTACAAAGAAGTATGGACAAGTAGGAAGTTACATTGTAAAAATACACCCAGGGCTGGATGGCTTAGCAGTTAAGAATACTTGCTGCTCTTCCAAAGGAGCATAGTTTGATTCCTAGAACCCAGGCAGGGTTGGTCACAACTGCCTTTAACTGCATCTACATGGGGATCTCATGCCATCCTCTGGCCTCTTATTAGCAACTGCATGAATGTGCATATACTCACATGCATGCGTGCGCATGCACACGCGCGCACGCACACACACACACACACACACACACACACACACACAAAGCATGTAAGCAAGCACACAGGCACACCCCAAATCCTTTTAAAAAGATACTTGAATTTGTAATGATAAGGAAATTTGAAAGTTAAAATCATAATGATATAGATGAAATAGTGCTCCATACCAACAAGTTAGTAAAAATTAAGTTAATTGATATGTGTGGTAGATATAATTAAGGATACTCAGGTACTGTTAGAGGGCATATAAGTGAGTAAGAACACAAAAGAAAACAAAAAACATTCAAAAAATGGTGGTGTTGGGGATTTTTACTCTTTTGGGGAGCCCACCATCCAGCTACCAAATAAATCACTCTCAGAAGCTTATTCTTAATTATGAATGCCTGGCCTTAGCTTGGCTTGTTTCTTGCCAGCTTTCCTTAACCTATCCCATCTACCTTTTGCCTCTGGGCTTTTCCTGTTCTCTTACTTCTATGAATCTTACTCTTACTCCATGGTTGATTGTGTAGCTGGGTGGGTGGCCCCTAATTTCCTCCTCCTTCTCTGATTACTTCATTTTTCTCCCAGATTTCTTCTTCTTTTTATCCTCTTAGTTTGCCAGCCCCACCTGTTTCTCTCTCCTGCCTTGCTATTGGATGTTTAGTTCTTTATTAGATCATCAGGTATTTTAGGCACAGCAATACAGCTTCACAGAGTTAAATAAATGCAACATAAACAAATGTAACACACCTTAAAATAATATTCTATAACACATTGGAATTATTTTGGAAGAGTTAGAATACTTCAATCATGATATCTAGGAAACTCCTATTTTGGGTTTATGTCATTATGATTCTTTCTTCCATGAACCTCAGAATAGTGGTTCATATAGCACAACATATAACCAGATCTCAAGGTGTATACCTATCATTCCAGCTTCTAAGAAACTAAGGAAGAAAGGACTGTAAGCTTGAGGCAATTCTGACCATCTTAGTAAGATCCTTACTCAAAATTAAATTTTCAAAAGGGGACTGGTATGTTCCTCAGTGGTAGAACACTTACAAAACACACCTAGACCCCTTATTCAACTACCAACACTGAAACAATATCAAACAGCTTATAAAACTCAAATATTCATCAATAATAGGATAGGTAAATACCACATATATGTATCTTATAAAACTACATATTTGTTAAGTGTTTTGTATGCATGTGTAATAACTTGGCTGAAGCTCACATGATAATATAATGTCGAATAAATGTTATCATAGAAGCACTATGGTTCTTGGAACTTACAGAAGAATATACAAGAGGAAGTGGCATGTTATTTTAAGATGGAAAATACATCATGAAAGATAAAAACTATGCCAAGAAGAAACATTTAAGGGATTTTACAGGCATTCATGATTACAATGAACTGTAACAGATATTGGAGGGTCTCTGACTCTGTTGTGCTGCTCACATAGCAGGTGATTATCAACTCCTGTGTAAAAGAACTAGAAAGACACCAGCTTCAGGGCTTTCACAGAAGATCAGGGAATGCTGATGGCAGAGACAGAGTGTGCCTGGCCTGAAAGGAATGAAGAGAGTCTAATGAGACACCTATGCCTCTTTCTTTAGCTATCACCCTATCAAAACAATAGACCCCAAGGAATTGGAATTTCCCAGGAATCTAGTTTAAATAATTAGGGAAAGCCCAATGCCACCTGCAAAGAGATTAACAACCCTGAAGGAGAGATGATCCTAGACTCTGATTGGTCAGTGGTGGGCTAGGTGGGTCACACCATGACTAGGATCGCTCAGATGTGCAATCTTCTTGTCCTTTATTTCAACCCAGCCTCATGTCAAGACCCCAGGATAAACTTGGAGGGGTCACTGGGCCTCTTTGTTCCTTTTCCAAAGTGGCCACATTGAGTAAATCTCCCCTGCTTCTCATCATCAGTTTGTGTTTAACTGCACTTTTAAGGATGGGTGACGAAGTCTGGCTTGTTAAGGCTGCCAGGTTCAGACTCTGACCCTGACAACTCTCAAAGCAGACAGCATTCATCTACATGGCTCTCTAATAATTCTGTGCCTCCCAGGTACCTACAAATTTTGCACAATCCTGTGCCATGGAGAGTCATGTCCAGTTTACAGTCTATGCCTATTTACTCACAGAGATCTGCCTGGCTCTGCCTCCCAAGTGCTTCACATTCTATAAGATGAGGGCAGGGGAGATAATTGTCAGAACATTTGTATTTGGGGTGACATTCAGATTCAAATGTTTCCTTCTGTCCAACAAATCCATGTCTGTCTTAAGGCTCAGGGAATGTAGGCAGCATAGTGAACACTTATTCATAAAATATTTGCCTTCATTATTGTTGCTGCCATTTTGTTAATTTTTTTGAGATTGGCTCATGTTGGTCTTGAACTTACTGTGTAACCAAGGATGACCTTGAACTTTGCTCCTCCTGCCTCTACCTCTTAAGTGCTGGTATTACAATTATGTAACAGAAAGACTGGTTTATAAGGTCTTGGGGGTTGAACTCCCAGGGTTCATGCATGCTGGCAAGCATTCTATCAACACACCGGCATTGCCTTCCCAGAATACCTGCATTAATACAATTAATCAAGAATGTTTCAATGGAAAGTTCTCCTTACCCATTTCTATGATTCTACAGCCTGTTGCTGCTTTGAATCAGGTGTACTCATCCAGGGTTTGAGTGTGTCGAGTTACTTTTGTTTAAGGTCAGTGGCAGTAGACTCTGCTGGCAGCCTTTGCAAAGAGTAGATGGTAAATTGAGGGAAAGATATTTTTCAGCTTCAGTGTTTCGCTAACCTTTACTGATCCTGACACAGGGCTGTCAGACTCAGACATCCTCCAATCAATAACTATCGTTCAAAGAACAAGAGCCCCTAAGTATTATGCACAGCACTGTGCTTAAGACTGGCACCCAAGCTCTGGGTGAGTGTCCCCAGACACTCAGAAATCAATTGTCAAGGCTGCTTCTGGCAGGTGTGGGATATCAACTTCTTGGTCTCCAGAGAGGAGCAGCCCTCAGACTCCACTGCCTGCTCTCTGCCCTAAGTGATCTTACATCATCTCATCCCTCTTTCTTTCTCTGTCAATAATGCTCCTGTCTCTGGTGGCTGAAGAAAGGTCAGAAAAGTATTTTTTTTCTATGAATGCTATCAGGCTTAGAATTCCTGAAAGATTTTAAGTTTTGAAAACCTGTGTCAGGGGGATACATCTCTGCTCTGTAAGGGCTTTTGTAGATGGGGAAGGCTGGTTTTATAGTTTTAGATCTTTCTTTTTTTATTTTCTTTAAAATCTGCCTCCCAGTTTGTCTGGCTGAGTAGACCAAACACAATGAACAATGAAATACAAAGGTTGCCCAAAGCCCTCCAAGTTGTTGGGGAGCCAACTACTTCAGACTCCTGGTTCATCCCAGGTTAGAAAAGCCTGGTGAGAATCCTGAGGACCCAGTGATGGTGTCTGTGTCTCTAAGCAACAGGATGCTTTGAGTTGAAGATAATATTATAGAGACCTTATTCCCCTAGAACAGAAGGAATTCAAATTAGGCAAAGCTCAGAGACCCTGAGGCCTGCCCCTCCAGCTAGACCTCCTTTTGATGAAAACTCTTCTGAGATGTATTACATCCTTTCTTAGCTTCCTAAGCTGAGGTTTAAAAATGTATCATCCTTGACACAAAATAGTCTGTGTGGGCACCTGGAATGGTTCATATTGCTCATCAGCTTGGCGGGACCTGGAGCCACCTAGGAGACAAGCCTCTGGGCCTGTCTGTAAGGGAGTTTCTTCTTTGGGTTGAGTGAGCGGGGAAGATTGAGCCAAGATGTTAGCAGCACTAAGAGCTAGGGGTTTGGAATGAATAAAAAGTAGGAAGTGGGTTGAACACAGCATTGATCTCTCTGCTTCCTGGCTGTGAGTGCACTGTGACCTCTGGCCTTAGGCTCCTGGTGCCACTAATGCCCCTTTGTGATGGACAGCACCCACACAACACCCCTTTGCTGCTTTTGGTTGCTGTTGTCAGGTCAGCACCCACAGCACACCCCTTTGCTGCTTTTGGTTGCTGTTGTCAGGTGTTCTGACATAGCAATGAGAACAATCCCTAGCTGAACAACCCGTTCTCAAGCTTACACATCACCACCTGTGCCCAGCCTGGTCCCACCACTCACTTTCACAAGCCAATTAAAAGAATCAGATTAGTTGCAGAAGACAGAAAAAAAAGGAGATTTATTTAATGTGGCCACATTAAGGAGAGGTCTGTCTTCAGGTTCCTGATGAATTTCTAAATGGTCTTATTAAATAAAAAATACAGAGCCAAATATAAGGGTGCAAGCCTTAGAGAGAGCAGGGAAATAGGGAGAGCCACCAGCCAACCTTACCTCATGAGCTCTGCAGCTTCCAAATGTGCATTGCTTCCTGTCTACCCATGCCTTTATTGCCTTCCTGTTCTGCCATCTGATTTGCTCTCTGTCTAGCTACATCATTTCCTCTTCCTGGCCAACTCTGTCATTTTATGTCTGTACAGGCCTCCAGAACTCTATGGTTGGTACTGGGATTAAAGGCGTGTGTCACCATGCTTGGCTCTGTTCCCCAGTGTGGCCATGAACACACAGAGACCCTGCCTGCTAAGTGATAGGCTTAAGGGCATGTGCTACCGCTGCCTGACTTCTTTGTTTACTTAAAATGGCTTGCTATTTCCTCTGATCTCCAGGCAAACTTTGTTTATTAAAGCACAAATAAAATATCACCAAATTTCAACACAAATAAAATATCACCATATTTCTTCTTTTTTGTCTACTAAAAATAAAAAAACAAAAAAAGGTATAACTAATATAGAAAACTATATACAATAAGTATAGTAAGTATAAGCCGGGCGTTGGTGGCGCACGCCTTTAATCCCAGCACTTGGGAGGCAGAGTCAGGCGGATCTCTGTGAGTTCGAGGCCAGCCTGGGCTACCAAGTGAGCTCCAGGAAAGGCGCAAAGCTACACAGAGAAACCCTGTCTCGAAAAACCAAAAAAAAAAAAAAAAAAAAAAAAAAAAAAAAAAAAAAAAAAAAAAAAAGTATAGTAAGTATAATATATATAAGCAATAAATACATCACCAATGTCTATTCCATTTGCATTTGACAAATTCAGAGAAAATATTTCATTATCTATCCTATTTTGGTGAGTTCAAAATGTACCTAATTTACTTTCTATCCTAACTTGTATTACAAACAGAAAACTATCTTATGATGTCTTTCATACTTACACACTTAACACCTCTTAGTGAGTTTCTTTTCTGAATTTCTTAAGAAGGAAAACTGTAACTATAGCTATTAATCTTCAGCTCCCTCAGAGACACAAGAAGGAAACAATACTACCTAGTAAAACAGGAAGTGAAAACAAGTGACTTCCAAAAAATGAATTATGACAGAAACAGCCAGCTTCCTGGACAGTCACCTGAGGGGTCTCCGCACACTGGGGCATCATTGTTGGCCTATAGGCTTAGCCTATCTGACAGACTCACTTGTGAAGTAGGATGTACATAAGGTCCACAGTTCAACCTCACATTCAGTGTGAGTATTCCATGTACCAGATAGACTTGAATTCTACCAGTGTCCTGTCATGATTCAGGATTTTAAATTCTTGGAAATTGCTGATATTTTTAGAATTTGGCTGCCCATTCTTCTCCACATCCCATTTTTTCTTGGCTTGTGGGTGGCTTCATCTCCTTTATTAAATGCCAGTCTACCATTGAGAGGTTAGACTCAGTCAGCCTAGTTACTCCTTTAATAATAACTGTTTCAGCTAATGTTCCACTGCATACCAGAAGCCATCAGTCCATTGCCTGTTCAGCTGCCTTCAATGAAAGGGACATTGTACCTTTTCCAGATTGCAAAGCCACTTTATTGATGGTGCCAATGTCAGCAGTCAATGTGAGGGCACTTTGTTGCCCAGTGGTTAACTTTTGCCACAATGAAAGTTAACTCCATATGCAGTTTCTTCAATACCCATATCTTTTTCTGAAGTGGATTGGTGCTGCCAGGAGCATACATGTCTCATAGTCATAAAAAAGAAAAAAAATCTATGTTATTAAAACATTAAAAAAAACATTTTAAATGCCATATTCTATAGATCTCTGAAGGGTTTGAAGATGACCTGTCTGTCTAAAATATATTTTTGCTTGACCTTGAAAACATACCTAATATGAATACAAGTTCAATTGTAATGTTTAACTACTAACTTTCATTTCTTTATATCCTAATAGTTGGTAATAATAACATTCAAGGATTAGCAAATTGCATTTACATTGTTAAATGAACTATATAGGTATAATATCTTGAACAAGATTAGAAATCTATGTACAGCATTTTTTAACAAGATCAATTTCAAATTTGTATCAATATATATAATTTGTATACAAATTATATAAAAATCCAATCCAATGTAAAATATTTAAACTAGTAGTTATCTTTTAAGAGTAAATTCAATAATCTACCTTTTTATCTGTATCATGTATATATCTTCTATTTTTTCTTTTCAGAGTAGATTTAATAATCTACCCTTTATTCTATCCTTTCTATATTTTTCAGAGTAGATTCAATAATCTACCTCTTGTGTATATCCTCTTTTTTTCTTTTCTTTTTTCCAAACAAGAACCTTAAATCTATTCTCCTTTGTTTAACTTCGTTCCTGACCCCTAACAATAACAGCTTGTAACCAACCATCCTAAACAATGACAATTATCCCAAACACAAAACTCAATGAAAGACCATAAACCACCTGCCCCACCTCTTGGGAAAGTGAGCATCGTGTTCCTAAAATTGTTTCCTACAGTTTGTGGGCAAAGGCATCTTTTAGGAAACCTGAAAGGAAAAATTTTGGGTTAATTGTCAATTCCTAGGAGAGGTAGCTATATTATTTGTTGTCCATTCTCTGCATAATGCAGAGGTGCAGAGCTTCTCTCAAATCCTTCTTCGAGTAGTTTGTGAAGCTGGACTTTCCAAGGGCTGGTTGATTCTTTAATATGCTGAGCAGTTAATTGCTCTTGTACCAGATCTTCCAAAGCCTGCAATTTCTCTGTTGTTAAATGTCATTACTGGACCCATACAGGCTTGTCTGTTAACCATTTTAAAGGTAGAGCTGTTGGTGTCTTTGAAAGATCAGAAAAAGTTGTTGTTTCCTGTTCTTGTATGGCTGTTGACTGTTCTTTATAATAATACCTCCTAATATTTCTCTCAGAAACATGTGTTAGTTTATGGTTTGTTTCTAGGATTGAAGGAATGTTAATCTGAGTATTCCATTGTTGTAATAGATCATGGCTCCATAAATTCATAGCTATATTAGCCACATATGGCTTTAATTTTTCTCTCTGTCCTTCTAGCCATATACATTGGCCATCTTGCACTCTGTTTCACTTGAGATAATGTTCCAATCCCTAATAGTTGGACATTTACCTCCTGAAGAGGCCAATTTGGATGTCAAAAATCTGGTGCAATTATTATAACATCCTCACCTATGTCTACCAATCCTTCCAAGAGAACATCATTTATTCATATTTTTAATTTTGGTCTTTGTTCATTTATAGAAGTTTGCCAAAAAATTGCTTTATGGCTTCTCCTGAATTTCCCGTTCTCTCTGCTACAGCTATTCTATCATCCTGAGCAGTCTGACTTAATTGCTCTGAGAAGGGGTTTCTTCTACTATAGCAGGAAAAGTCTGAACTGAATTTACTGTGGCGGCCTGCAAGAAGCCCCTCTGGGAGTATCCCCATGCAAGAGTCAAGGATTACCTTGTCTGTCACTTGTTGATTTATATTTGTTGGTCCAATGTTTACCCTTACCACACCTTTTGTATAATCCAGAAGGGTAGGGTGTCCTGTTGCCATTGTTCCTTGAAGAAACATTGTTTCTAGAAATGCTCTGTTTATAGTCCCTTTTCAAATGACCTTGTTTATCTCAACTAAAACATCTGACATTATTTTTCCTCAAAGCATTTGATATCACCTCTCCGATTCATATATCATAGTCATGAGACTCCATATTAATTGTGTCTCTGATCTAATCATATAAGGGTGCTGATCTTGCCTTTAATGGCCTGATTAGTATTTTATATGCTGCATTTGAATTCTCAAAAGCCAAAGATTCAATTATTACCTGTCTAGCTTCAGAATTTGGTATTATTCTATTTACTGCTGAAGACAAGCCTTTGAAAGGAATCTGTGAGGGATTTTTTTCAGGCCTTGTATAACTTTTGTAAATGATTCAACTTTCTTCCCTGCTTCCTCAATTCTATCTCATGCATTCATGGCTTCCATGCGGCATATAATTAAGGTTTGGTTATCATACGAACATTGTCTTAATTTTCACTAAGCTTTACATAAAATTTCAAGAATATGCATATCTAAGGAGTGCTAGTCAAGGTATGGTCCCACCTACTGGCCTGTTATTGTCCTGAACATCAGTTTCACCCAGTGTGGTAGTCTTGCAATGTTGTGCAGGATAATCATCTGAACCAAAATGTTGCCATCTTCAAAAGTTTGGCATAACCCTGCTTGCCAAAGATCATCACAGCTAGCCTTCTTGTAGATGTTTTCTTTTGGAAGGAAAGGGTCAAGAGAGTCATGAAACCCTTGCTTGAGTATCTAGCCACTCTTCCCAACCAATTGTATGCAATTCTTCCTTAAATGTACTTGGCCTCAGAATATCTGGGAAGAGCTAAAGAATGTAGGTGGGGAAGGATTAGGGGAGGAATTCTGTCTACACAGCTGTGGGGAATCATCATCCATGTTGGTTGCAGACCTTCAAGTGTGGATACTTCAAGGCACCTACTGTGCTGCCTATAATTCCTCCGTCACTCATGCTTTGTAAGTCTGATAAAATCATTGGTCCCCCAGAGTGAACTTTGGTACAATTGTACCTTATTTTTTTGTTGGCTCCTAGCTCAATACCTGTAGAGCAGTAGAACGTTTGATACTATGCATAAAACTAGTGTATGTGTACTTTTAAGGCAACACATTAATTCTGTTTTTCAATATACATAATTTCAGAATGATTTGTACTAGGTAATGCTTGCTATTAAGCACAATTACAAAGTATATATAGTGTTTTACCTCTAATTGCAATGCATCAATTTTCAGCCCCCTTTATATCTGCTAACGCCGTTCGTTATCTCTCAAGATGGTTCAGTGGCGAAAGGTCCTTGCTGCTGAGTTTGATTAACTGGGATTCCTGGACCCATTTGGTAAAAGGAAAGAACAGCTCCTAAAAGTTATTCTTGGACCTTGACATGTGATCCCTGGCCATGGCACATGTAGCAGTTTAAGCACATGCATGTTCATGCACATAGACCCAAAAACATACAAACACAAAGACACATACACACACACAAACATACACACACACACACACACACACACACACACACACCACAAACACTAAATAAATAAATCAATAAATATAAAGGTTTCATTTTAAGTTTAAAGAAACATTCTTTTTGTATAATTCCAGGTCATGGTGCTCTGTATCACCAGATCCAAGCAACTTGGTAATCAGCATAAAGTAACCCTGACCCACAGTTTTTATCTATGATTTTTAGTTTTTTCATGTACAGAAGACACATGAATATAATATAATACATTGCTGTGGATGTCTTTCTATATGCTGTGAACATGTGTTACTCTGATTGGTTGATAAATAAAGTCATTTGGCCTATGGCAAGGCATGTTATTGGCAGGCGGGAAATTCCAAACAGATAGGCAGGAAGAAAAAGGAGAGGCAAGGCAGATGCTGTAAGCTTCCAAGAAAGATGTAAAGATGCTGGTAAGCCACGAACCAAGTGGCAAAGTGTAGATTTATAGAAATGGGTTAATTTAAGATTTAGATCTAGCTAATGAGAAGCCTGAGCTATTAGGCCATACAGTTTGTAATTAATATAAGCCTCTGTGTGTTCATTTGGGTCTGAGCTGCTGCTGGACTGTGAGGACACGGGAGCTGGGTGGGCACAGGAAAAGTTTAAGTTACAATACATACATATATATATTAATATATATATATATGTATATATATGTATAAAACTTCATATCATTTCATATTCTGGCACTGTATGTGTTATTTCTTCCAAGAGGAAGCACACTTGATACTGTCATGGACACAGCACAAATGGAACTACCTTAGGTCCTGCTAACTGGTGAAGGATGTTCAGCATCTCAGACTGAACTGAACCCCTCCAAGCCTGCTTGGGCACATGCCAAAAGAGGATTTTGGTACTTTCTTGATCTTCTTGGTATAAAAACTAAACAACCCTCTACCAGGTTGTTGAGCTCACCTAGTTTTGTTAGCAACCTTATTGTAAGAAGGTCTCTAATGGTATGTTGAAGACTGGGCCATTCTGAATGTTTCTAAGCACCATCCCTGGAAGAGCCCATTGAAATACTTCTGACTTGTTTCCAAGCCCAATGGCCTTAGATCAATCCTTAAAGCCATGTGGTTGAAGGAGAGAACTAACTCCTGCTAATTGACTTCTGACCTCCACATGTACACCATGGTATGTGCATGAGCACTCACATGCAAAGAAATAAAAATGTAAAAAAATATTTTTAAAGATCCTGTCTTAGTTTGCAGTAAGAATAACCCAGTATTTCAGTAATGCATCTGACCAGAGAGGCTGAAATATGTTACAGAATATTTGTATCTGAAATAACAACAACAACAAAAGTTTAAAAAAGTTTCCTAAGTTGAGTTGTAGGAGCTATCCAAAAAGTGATCTCCCTGCACCTTTTAACTAATTTCATGTTAGGACACCTTTTCCCCCATAGATCACTGTTTGCCTTTTACATAAGAAACAAGGAATTAGATTATTTTGAGAAGCATTGCTTCTAAAGAACCAGAAAGTCTCCTGTATTCATCTTTGATGATGTATGAGTTACTTGGAAGTAATTTTGTTCAAAACACCTGAAAGAAGAAACTTAAGTGGGGAAGGGCTTATTTGGGCTTTTGATATCAGAAAGATTTCAGGCCATTGTTTTGTGAGAAAGTATGTCATTATCCCAAAGGCTCTTAGAATCTTGGTAGACAAGATGCCAAGAGCAGGCTAGAGCCAGGGATGGATCCAAACTTCAAAGACCAACCTACAGTGACTTTTTTCTGCCAGCCACAGCACTTCTAAAAGGCTCACTATCCTTCAAACAGTGTCATAAGCTGGAGAATGAGCCTTCAAAACAGGAGCCTGTGGGGACATTTCAAATCCAAGCCACACACATGACTTCCTATGTGATCTCTGCCCAGGAGCCTTGATTCAAAAGCAGGAAGCCAGGAAGTCATGCTACAAATTCAATAGATTCCTTTAACAGAAAAAAACAATGTGTGCACCATTTTTTCTTCTTCTTTTTATCAAAGTTTACCAATGGTTTGAAATACTAAAAATGTGCTAAAGTAAACTAAAACTCAATTAAATTTTCTTAAATCCTATTAAATGCATGTGCACATGTGTATATAGATTACCGATTATATTCCATCTAGAACTCTCCAGAAAAATGTAGAAAAGAAGTCAAACTTGTACTGATTGTAGAGGGAGAGAGAGGGTAGATAGATGATTAATAAATAGATACAAAGATAAATATATAGATGACAGTAGATGGTAGACAGATGGATGATACATTCTTTGCAAAGAGAATCCTTCTTCCACCATGTGGAGCACAGGGTATTGAACTCAGGTACCAGAATTGGCTGTAAGTATCTCTACCCACTAAGCCATCTATACCAAACCAAAAAAGTCATTTAATAGTTACTTTTATATTGATAAATGATAAGTCAAGATAGCTACTCACTAGCAACCAAAACAACTTTTCCTGGTTTGTTTGATTTCTTGGATCCTCTGCAGTGCATCCTTCTTTCTGCTCTATATCCCTGACTCCTAAATAGCATCTTTTCAGTATTTCAAGTCTATTTTCTTTGTTTCTACATAAAATTGTTGTTTGATGAGGGAAAGCATTACATATCCATCCTTGGAAAAAAATAAGAGTCTCCTGGTCTTATCAATCCTATTTAAATTTTGCTTGCATGTATTTGCTCTGTCAAAAATAAAGATATTGGGCTGGGGAGATGGCTCATTTGATGGAATGTTTGCCCTGTGAGTAAGAGGTCCTGAGCTTCACCCCTAAAACTCATGTGAAAATGCTAGATGTGGTGGCATACACTTGTAAACTCAGCGCTGGGGAGACATGGACATAAGGACACCTGAGACTCACTCTCTAGCCAGTTTAGCTAACTGGTCATCTCTAGGCCAATGAGAGACCCTGTCTCAAAAAAAGTGGACAGTGCTTGAGAAATACACACACACACACACACACACACACACACACACACACACACACACACACGCACACACACACACACCCCCCACCCATTGAACATTCTGACATGCACAAACTTATTCCTTCTCCATCTGGCTTCTCCATACCATAGTAAGGTGTAATTGGGATCCTATGCTGTAAAAGAAACAGAATTTACACAGACTCTTGTATTAGAAATTGTCCAAAGTGTTAACATTTGGTATTTGTGTGTTGTAAACAACTGAGTAGGAAGCCAAGAGAATATATTGTAGCTATCCCCAAAATAAAACACAGGCTTATATGTTGCTGGAGGGCTTCTCTCCAGGCTCCCCAAGCCCCGCAGTCCCACAATCCACGTATAAAATAATCACTCAGACACTTATATCACTTATAAACTGTATGGCCGTGGCAGGCTTCTTGCTAACTGTGCTTATAGCTTAAATTAGTCCATTTCCATAAATCTGTACCTTGCCACGTGGCTGGTGGCTTACCGGCATCTTCACATGCTGCTGGTCATGGCGGCAGCTGGCAGTCAGTCCTTCTGCCTTCCTGTCCTTTTATTTCTCCTCTCTGTTAGTCCCGCCTATCCTTCCTGCCTAGCCACGGCCGATCAGGTTTTATTTATTGATCAATCAGAACAACTTGACATACAGACCATCCCCCAGCACAGCCAAGTGCAGACCATCTCAGACACCTGCACTCAGGCCCATGGTCCTAATCATCCTCTATGCGGACCTGCTGGGTAACGCCACAAAGAACCCAAGAACGGGCTCCCACAGGACATACAGAACATCCCACAGCACTTATAGAAACATGTATGGTGCTGTTTTTGTTCCTTTTTAAATGATTTATTTTTAATGTGTGGTGTGTGTGTGTGTGTGTGTGTGTGTGTGTGTGTGTGTGTGTGTGTGTGCGCTTATGAATGTGTTCAAGCACCCATGGAGCCCAAGAAAGCACGGGTTCTTGCAACTGCAGTTTTAGTGGCTGTGAGGTCTTGGATATGAGAGCTGGGAATTGGAGTTGAGTTCTCTGCAAGAGCAGCAAGTGCTCTTCATCTCTTAAGTCCCCTGAACTAGTTTTTAAAAATTACCATAAACAGGAAAGTGGGAACACAGTCTCCCTCTTCCAAAAATGATGTAGCTAAGTTTCATACCTCTAGAGAAATTGCAGTGGTCAGCACATTGGGAGTGCAATGAAAGTCTCACCCTGGAAAAATCACCTTCTTGATCACTATCTCCTTTGCCAGGAAAGTACATCTGTGGTTTCAATAGCACGGCTACTATATCTAAATGTAGAACCCTCACAGATAAAATGAAAAATGTTCACTTCCTAATAATTTGCCCTGTTTGTTTTCTCTTAAACGATAAATGTTTCTGGTTTTATAATTTAGTCTTTTCCAAGAATGGCTAAAATATGTTGGATCCCTTCTAACCCACACTCTATTAAAAAGGATTGCATACTGATATTATATTGTCTTTGGTCTCACTTAGTGTAACAGACTCTTAAGTACTAATGCCAGCAAGCTCTCCCTTCTCACAGTATTCTACTTACATTTTTACTCTAATTGTGACTCTATAGCTCATTGTTCTATATGGAGTTACATACTATTGTGGTTTGAATGAGAAATGGTTCCCATAGGCTAATGAATTTGAACACTTGGACTGAGGTCTCCTACTGTGTCCCTAGTTCACCATTTGGGGATCTTTCTTCCTATACACTCTTGCGCGTGTTTATTCTACAAACATATAATCCAATATTTCAGAAAAACCTTCTGTAATGGTATTGCTATGTCATAGGGTTGTCATAGTTTTAAATTCAACCATCAAATAATGGCAAGTTGGGAGTGGGGGCTAGTGAGATACTGACTGACAGGAGGACAAGACTGCTCCAAGGTGTGGTTGAGGAGAAGGACTTGCCATTGGCCATGCCTCTCTTCCTCCCAGGCGTGAAGGAAGGAAGGAACTGAGGTCCTGTTATCAAAATACTCTGCTAGGAAGATCGGACTTCTGACATTTCTAGTCCCCATGGATCCTATCCACCCTGCCAATTAGACAGGCAATGATCTTTATGACCACAGAGAGGTGAAAGGGATGCAGAAACGGACTATGATGGCTAACCTTAGCCTCTAATGTAGTGACATTTTAGAACGGCTTTCTTTTGACTTTATTTTGATTAAATGGACCTCTATGGCTGCTGCTTACTATTCTGTACACATTCCACAGTATTTTCTCTATTATTTCTCAGATTTCTGACTCATATGTTTTACCACATATTCATACTTTACTCTTTTTTGCCTTTTCTTGGTTCTTTCTATTGACATTCTTGGCTTTAAACATAAACTGTACTTATCTTAACGGTATTCAAGCTTTTTGGAGTCTAAACCTTGTGGAAAGTGAATTGAGATGCACACATGCTTTATACTGCATTTGATTTGGATAGTGGTCGGGCTTGTTGTCAAATGATTGTTTTATCTTGCAGCTTTCCCCCTGAAAGTCCTAGTGAATGCCGTAAGCCCATGTGAAGACTCTACACATAGACTAATATAAACATGGTAGAGCAGGGCAAACGTGGCATAACAGAGAGGAAAACCGCAGAAGTCACCCAAGGGGGGGAAGAGAACAGGGTGTTAAGGGTGTAGTTTAAAGTGGGAGATGAGGCAGACCGGTGGATAGAGTGTCCCGCAGACAAGTGTGATATCCCATGCTTAGATCCCCAGCATTCAGCCAAAATGTCAGATGAAGTGTTACAAACCAGGAATCCCAGCATGGCTAGGTGGAGACAGGAGGATACCTGGAGCATGCTGACTGCACACTGTATCTGATTCTGTAAGCCCCAGGTTCAGTGAAAGGCACTGTCTCAAATTACAATTATAACAACAACAACAACACACCGCAAACACTGTGAATATACTACTAACATATAGAAAGTAAATGCTATTAAACTGAAATAATAAAATGTTTCCCAGATTCAAGGGCCATCAAGTCTGCTGCTCTGCTGAGGACTGCTCCATTATTCTAAGATGATGCCTTGTTGTAGCCTTACGAAGACAGAATGAAAAGGGAACTAAAAGCTGTGTGAAGCCTCTTTTATACAAGCCTTTGTTCTATTGCTGAGAGGGGGGATCTTGATCTAGTCACCTTTCTGTAGTTTTATTTTAACGTTTTTGTGTATGTCTACACATGTGCATGTATGTGGCAGGCACACAGGGGAGATTGCAGGGCAGCTTTGTGGAGATGGTTCTCCTCTCCTTTCACCTTTATGTGGATTCTCAGAAATGGATTTGGGGCGTCAGGCTTAGCAGCAATCCCCTTTACTTGCTCAGCCACATCATTGTCCCCTAATCACCTCTAAAAGGCATTACTGTATATTTGACCCCTCTGGTGGTGAGAATTTTCAATAACTGGATTTGGGGGCGTGACATTCAAGTTCCAGGATGCAGTAAGGTAAGTAAGTATTCCCTTGCCATTTAGGGGAAGGTGAACATAGGATGAATAAGAAAAAAAAAAAAAAAGAACACTCTTCACCTTGGGTTAGTCAAGGGTGGGCTGTTTATCCAAGTCAGATGGACTTTCCAAGATAAGAAAAAAATGTTTCCTTAACTAATGACTTGGGCTTCACCTAGATGACTCTGAGGTAAAGGCAATTGCTGCCAAGCCTGACGACCCGACTCAGTCCCTAGGAGTCACACAGTGGAAAAAGAAAATGGATTCTTCAGATATCCACAAATGCGCTGTGGCATGCACATGCCCTACCCCATTGCCCCCCAAAATAATATGCAATTAAATGCAATAAAAGAACTAAATAAATAAGCAAATTAGTGACCTGAAATTCTTGGTGCACTGTTAAGAAAATAATCTCATGACTAGAGAGATGGCTCAATAGTTAAGAGTGTTACTCTTAGCCGTGTGGCAGTGGCACACGCCTTTAATCCCAGCACTCGGGAGGCAGAGGCAGGAGAATCTCTGTGAGTTCAAGGCCAGCCTGGTCTACAGAGTGAGTTCCAGGAAAGGAACAAAGTTACACAGAGAAACCCTGTTTCAAAAAAGCAAAAAAAAAAAAAAAAAAAAAGGAGTGCTGCTCTTGCAGAGGACCTGAGTTCAGCCCCTACCTCCTGCAGCTCATACTGCCTATCACTCCATTTCTCGGGAATCTGATGCCATCTCCATGACTCCATGGCCACTGTACTAACATATGCAGATCTCCACACAGATACAAATAAATAAACATAAACTTTTTTTAAAAAAATGCAAGAAAATCTTGAATCCTTGTTGTAAAGCCGGTCATATTTATTTAGTTTCTTCCAAGTTCCATTTAATTTGTTTGCCATGCAGGGAATATTCACAGCAATAGGGAACAGTAAGGTCTACATGTTCACTACTCAAATGAGGAAGCAGTGATTCAAAGCAGATACCCAATTCGTCAGCAATTCCATAGAAGGATAACTAAGCCCCATTCTACTGAATTCTCAAGCTCTCTCTTCATTACATAATCATATTTAAAAGAAAAATATCACTTTCTAAAGGAAATATTTGTATTCCTATCCAGTAAAATATAAAGTAAAACACTGTCAAAATGTTAGAGTAATTCCCACCTCCTCTCTGCCTCGTTTTCTTTTTGATCATGTTGTATCTCTCAAGCTGTGCTATAAATTTAGCTCGTATGCTGTTAATGTGCATCCTCCCTCTCGTTAGTCTCCTCTAGGCATTTGGCTGTCTACAGATGTCAGGCCCTTAGGCTGTAAAACTCTGGAAGCAATTTGCTTTGAAATATTCTCCTCTGAAGGCCTTTTGTTTAACTTGTGTAAATCTGTTCTGAGTGCCTTCCTAACTTGACTTACGTGGCTCCTGTGTTTTTTTTTTTAAACCTTTTGCTTTTTCTCTTGGAGTGAGGGATGATTTTTCTAGAGCTCTCCAACTCAATTCTGTGTGCTGTTCCCATTTCATTTGTGGATGTGAATAGATGATGATGTTGACAGGCTGTGGACTCCCACTTGAGGGCCACCACACTGGGAGCATGCATGAGGAGAATGTGCCTTTCCTGTGAAATGAGACACCTGTGGAGTTGTAATGGATACATCATGCACTAAAACCTTTCCTGGATTCCACACATTATTCAAATACAGGGACAATGACTGTTCTGTGACTTACTTATTTTCTCTGCTGCTTTCTCCCACCCACAGTCATTACTTCTGCTTATTTTTGCATTACATGGTTTTCCAAAGATAGAGGTCAGTGGTGCTGAGGAAACTGGTCAAGTTCATGACCTTATCCTCCATCTTGCTTAACTGTGTTCACCTATTTAAAATCTTTCATGACCCACAGATAGGCTGTCCAAGTGTCCTATGGGTATTTTTCTTGCAGCCTTGTTTTATTTTGGTCTTTTGGTTTTCTGGGACAGGGTTTAATGTAACCCAGATTCACTCTGAAGCCCAGGATGACCTTGAACTTCTGATGCTCTCGCCTCTGCTTCTGGAGTGCTGGGACTGCAGATGCTCACCACTTTGCTTGGTTTCTGCTTCTGGAATGCTACGTTAGCCCTTTACCCACTGTCCTCCATCCTCTGCTCTTTCAGCTTTGAGAAACCTGCTCTCCACTGAGACAGTGAGATGTAATCATCCACCAACTTACACCTGAGCTCCTTGTTGGACAAGCCTTTGCTTACTCACTGTCTTCAGAGTCTAGTCACTCCATCCAATCTTGGTCACTTGATGACTTCTATTGTGTGGCCACTGCTTTAGTGTCAAATAAAGTCCAATAAATAAGATATTCTATATTTATAAGGAACAATGGTCTGATGATAGAGATGGTCAAGGAAAAAGCAAATTGCAATACAGAATGCTAATTATAGGTCAATATGCATACTGGCTAGCAAAGCACCCTACTACTGAGTAATATCCTCAACCCAAGACACTACTGGAATGCAGCTAGAAAATCACTCAAAAATGATGGGGTGCTGCAGTGAAGCCTCAGCCTATGCAAAGATATAGAATCTTACAGCAATGTCACAATGTGGAAGTAAGGGTTGCATTATTAAACAATAAAGGACCGGTTAAAGAATTATAGAAAATAAGAGGCATGTTATTTAAATCTAAGTTTGGAAGTCTTTATATGGCCCTGTTAGAAAGCTGAATTCCTCTGGGGTAGAGTAGAATCCAGCAGGATGTTCTCATAGACCATAGGCTGTGTATATTTGTTTGTGCAACTGTATTTGTTGTAACAGTAACAGCCCTTTGGAGATAGGGAGTATAACTCTGTGGTGAAGTGCTTGCTTAGCACACCCATGTCCTGAGTTTAATGCCTAATGGCACACAAGTGAAAAAGACTTCACAGGGCTGGAGAGAGGGTTAAATGGTTAAGAGCATTTGCTGCTCTTGAAGAAGATCCAAAGAAGCTTCCCTGCACCCACATTGGGCAGACCATATCACAACAACCTATAACTCCAGTTCCAAGGGAACCAATGCTTGCTCTACTGGCCTCTGTTGGCACTGCACTGCACTGCACACACACACACACACACACACACACACACACACACACACACACACACGTAAAAAAAATTAAAAACCAATTTAAAAAGTAATTCCAATAATTTTGAAAACAACCTGTGTCATGGACTGGCCCATTGGGGGTACCATGACCATAGAGGGACCAGAGCTTGGGTAGTCAGGAAGGCAAGGATTTGGCGAAAGACAGACAACACACTCAGAAGTGGTTTGAATCTGTTGTAATTTTACTTCTGCAAATCAGTAGTTTATTTACAAAAAAGAAAACTATCAAGTCATACAGGGAACAACAAGAGCTTGACAATAATTCAATTACATCATCTTTAAAAAAACATCAAGCACACAGTTATTAATTGGCACTAGACATATCCCTTCACTCACAAGAACTTTATGACCCAAAGAGCAGTCTGTGTTTTATAAACTTAGTGCAGTCCCTAGACTTGTGAAGGCTTCTTTGTGGTTGCGGCTGTGACCCTTATTTTTACCTCAGCCGCTCGCTAGTTTATTATTCATTTTTACTTTTCTGGTTCTCATGACCCACTTAGCCAATTTGGATGTTGCAGATCCTCCCTAAGTCTTCAGTTCTTTTATGACATATCTGTTTTAATATAAAACCTTTTTACCTGTTGGAATATGAACTTTTGTACTTTTACTCCTGTAAGTGGAAGGGGTTCTGTTGTAGTCCTTAAGTTTCCCATGCTGAACTTCCTCAACAGAGGGGCCCACCATCTGCCTCCTATGAGATAATGTTTTCTGCCATAAATCACTTTAGTTGGGATTCCTAAAGGATTCCGAGTGGGAGAGTGTTCATTCCCTAGAAGTGCCTGAACTATTATACTGTCTATTATCTAGTGGCTTGAGGTCTTTAAGGAATAGCTCATTCTGCTATATCTAAATAAGGTCCATGTCCAGCTTCCCCTTTCCTCCATAGTTCACAACCCAAGCATTCATTAATTTTGGCTGTGTTTCATAGATTAATTAGAACATTATCAGAAAAGCAGTTATACCGAACCCAAAGCCCAGAGAGCTTATGATCCATGAAGCACATCTCCTTCAAGAAGGAGGCATAACATGGTCACTCTGCCAGGGACCTCCAGGGAGCTTAGTCCCGTATCTCCCGTCTGCTATTATTGACATAATTGTTCATGTCACATGGATGACACTGGAGTTGGTGTGGCAAACCTGAACAATTTATCCTTTTTCGTCCACAAATCATAATCATATTTATACAAGTAAAAATACTGACTCATGCAAAGGTACAATAGATGTCACCATGTATGGCCTGATTTCCTTCTTCTGTTTGTGGGACAGGGACATTTTGTTCAGTGAAAACACAAAGTATTATCACTCAAAGCGGCAGCACTTAATGTTTAATATATTGTCAAAATATTTGACAGTTATGAACCTAGTATAACCTATCTCATCCCCTTGTATACTTTCTGATCTAACTTAACAGAAAAAGATTTCTTCCCTATTGACTGATAGTGTGAAACTGATCTTTACCTAGTGTCCCTTTTCCTAGGAAGCATGTACATAAGCCTCCCTCCCCAGGCTGAGGTGTCTATGTGAATGAAACTTTGGAAGGCACCCACCCCCAACCCTTGTGCTTTATGGGCTTTGAGCAATATACTATTTTTATGTCTGTCTCTTATGTAAGAATATTGAGACTCAGAAAGTTAAGAAACATGTTCAAAGACAGATAATAGCTCATGGAACCACTGTTTGAATCTAGACAGTCTTCAAGGTGAGACTGTTAACCACTTCGGTTCTATCTCTCATGCATTCTTTGCACTGGGTAAGCAAGGGCAAACTCAGGGATGTCTAGAGTCTCTAGTGAAAAAGTCTGCATCAAAAAAACAACTGTATTCACTACTTCCAATCCCCAGTAGACACAGATTTCCCTTGGAGTTTCCCTCAGCTGAGCACAGAGTGTCCAGAGAAAGGTCTGTCATGGGATTCTTTCAGAGCTAGTGGCTTGTGCCAAACACAGCAATGAGCAAGGGTGATCAAGCATCTCTGTAGTGGGATATAGAAACCTTTGTGTTCTTGCCCATGAGTGGTATAAGTGGAGCATGATGGTAGACTTCGTTCTAGCTTTTAGAGGAACCTCCACTCTGATTCCCATAGTGGCTTCGCCAGTGTTCACTCCAACAGAGAATGAGAATCCCTTTCCCTAAATTCTTACTGTCATTTCTTGCCATTTGTTTTCTTAATCTTCGCCATGCTGACTTGAGTAAAATAAAATCTCAAAATGAATTGAATCTTAAAGTGTCATTTTATTCAGACAGCCATCTAGCTGAGAAGACAATGGATTAACATTCTAATAACATCTGTCTTCCACCTCCTCTCAAGCAGATTTGGTGGTACCGGGGATACAAAAGTAGTCAATCCATTCAGATCACAGTCTCGGCCCCTCTGGTCAAGCAGCCAGCACACACTTGAGACTTGTGGTCTCTATGTGCTTCTAATTATCACGCCTCACATGCTTTTCTCATTCTTTGGATGTCTGGGTTCAGGCACTTCTTGAAAACCAAGTAGGCATCTCTGGCATCAACTTTTGCTCCTCCAGACCATGTAGCCTTGGTATGGGGTAACTCACAATAAACAAACCAACCATTATCCATGAGCCCATGCTGAACATGATGATATGTATATCCTGAGTCCTATCTACAGGATAGAGTACAAGTGCACCTCTATAATAGTATAAAGTGCCCCTACCCATACTTGCTGTCCCCTGTAAGTATGACATTTCATGGCAAAGAAGTAGAAATAGCACTCCCTCCCTTTGTGAGTTAAAAATCTCACCTCTATTAATTATAGAACTGTTTATTTGTGTCTTAATTTCATCATCTATAAAATAAGATTAATGAAAACCATGTTGCAATTTGGACATGAATATGTGTGTATACTCTGAAATATAATAAACAGTGAGTGCTCAGCTAGGATGTTTTACAGATTTATGTAATTTGTCTGTGTGCATGAGAAAAGGCGTATGAATGAGAATGTGGGTGCACATGCCATGCACATATGTTGAGGTCAGAGGACAACTATGTGGGAGTCAGTTCTGTTCTCTCCTTCCACTTTGTTTTGAGCCAGTCCCTATTGTTGTTTCTGTGACAAGACATCCGAGCCTCCAGATGATTCTCCTGTCTCTACCTCCTATCTCTCCCTAAGAGTGCTGGGATTACAGATGCACACTGGTTCATCCAGCTATTTTTGTGGGTTACATGGGTTGAATCCAAGCTGTCAGGCTTGTTCAGAAGGAGCTTGGCTGCAGAGTCATCTCCACGGTCGTTGGTTAGATTTTATGTAAATGATTTCTAAGAATCATTACTAGAATAATTTATTAGCAAAAGTAAAGTTTTCTATTTGTCATTTTGCAAGCTAGAATGTTCCATTGGCTAATGGACAGGAAGTCAAACACTGTCCTAGGGGAGTTTGTGGTGTGTTGGGTCCTCCCAACAACATTGTATGCAGCACCCATACGTTTCTCCAGGATTAAGTGAGATTGAGGGGTGAGCAGAACTCAGTTCATAGGTAAGTGGCTGAAGAAATTGCCTTTCATCCTTTTGGTGGAATCAGAAATCATTTTGTATAATCAAATAATAAGACTTTGATTGTAGTTTGTATCAGCCCAGGCCTCCTCAGCTATGCTCCTGAAGTCTGTCACACACTTTCAGGGGATGGAGCCACAGGGAATCTGTGTGCAACAGCCCTTTCAAATTCTAATAAGGTTTCTTGAAACACATTTCAAGATGCTGGTAGTCCCTCCCAACTGCTCGGAAAGTGGCTCAGAGGCAAGCCTCCTCTTTCATCTTCAAACAACTTCAAAGCTGATTTCTGAAATAAGGGTTTCTTTTACTGTGGAATTTAAAGAACTCCGTGGCCTCATGTGAGAGAAGGTCCTCCTGGCTTTTGGAAATGAGTTTTTAAAGGTCCCCTATGTCATGATGTCTTCCTGTAGATGACTGGCCTTCACTAGCTGCCAAAATACTCAATGGTCTACACCTTTGCATCCTGACCTACTTGCAGGAAACAGAAGGTGAAGCCTGAGACACGAGAAGAGGGGGAAGAATGCATGCTGCCTGTCTTTCTAAAGATGGACTGCTGACACCCTTCTAAGGAAGACAAGGAACAGAGGAAGAGAGCGAAGGGGAGATGAGTGGGTTGCTTGAAATATAAGGTCAGACAGAGCTCGCACCCTCGCTCACTCGCCTAACAGCCTAGCCTCTGCCACTCATCCTCACTAGGCCAATTGAACAGGCAAACAATATCTGAAAAGCAGATTCAACAAGACTGCATTGGAAAAAAAGAGCCAAACGGTCTAGTGACCCTCCAAGTCCATCTTCAGTATCCTAATCTGAATAGTCAAGGCCAAAATGTGGTCCCACCCAGCCCATCTTCATCATCTCTCCCGCAAAGTGTCTGAAAGTTTGAAATCTCTTCCCTAGAGACAACCTTCTATCCAGGACCAGGTTCCCAGATGTTCCTTCTCCATGCACCAGAGTCCTGGGGAAATGGAGGTCTCTGGAGGGCCGTTGTTTCAATTGTCTGCTCTGATCACAAAAAGAGAGTGACATAAGTTTCTCTTTGGAACAGCTCATTCTTGCCAGGGTGGTTAAGGAAGTAAGAACAGAGAGGGAAAAAAAGAAGAAGAGAGAGAGAGGAATTTCCCTGAGTGTACATTATGTTTACCCTAAATAGGTGACAATCTGAACTTTGTTTTTATTTGGAAACTGAGATTTCTCTCTCCCCTTTCTCTCTCTCTCTCTTTCTCTGTCTCTCTCTGTCTCTCTGTCTCTCTCTCTCTCTCTTCCTCTCTCTCTTCACTTGTCAGCTTATCTTGGCTTGTCCCTACAACCCTTCTTTCCCCTGTAATTAGCACAGGTGCTGAGATGGAGAACAGCCACAGACCCAGCCAGACCCACAAAGGTTGTTCTGAGCATGGTCACAACCTTCCCTGGAGGTCAGCTACCTGACACTTCCTGCAAAGACACCTGTAATGTCTAGAGAGATGTCCTTTATTTTCCACCTTGCTACTGGAAATGTTGGAAGAGAAAACAAAACAGATTTCTTGGAGTTTCTTCAAACCTTTGTAGAAGGTCTTGTGCCAACCGTTCCAGTTGGGGAATTGCTGATGTCTGTCCTGGAGAAGGGAAGCTGGGGACCAGGTTACATCCCAGCTTCTATCTTCATGTGTCTAGTTTCCATGAACTGGCAGCAGGTATATTTTCACTACTCCTGTGGTATATTGTGCTGTTTGATGTTTTGCGTAAATGTGTTGCCTCTACCAAGACACTCCATCTCTTCCTAGGTTGACTTCCGTTTACTGACCCTCAGTGCCCCTCATTATTTCCCTTTGCTGTCACCTACCTAACAAAAGCTTGACAAAAGCAATGATTTTGGTGTCTTTTCTTTTGTCAAAGAGGACAGAAAATTTGTCATGAAATTTCACCTACAAACAAGGAAAAAATGACCAATCTTTGAGTGTCTGGAGAGGTGCCTCAGGGGTTAACAGTGTGAACTGCTCTTGCAGAGAAGCAGAGCTCTGTTCCCAGCACCCATGCCAGATAGCTGACAACCGCCTGTAACTGTGGTGATATATCATGTCTCCAAATATACTGTGCACCCTAATAAAGCTTATCTGAGGATCAGAGGGAAAAGCCAGCCATTATATTAAATACACAAGTCAGGCAATGGTGGTACTCGCCTTTAATCCTATCACTTGAGATCTCATGCCTTTGCTTGGGGAGGACACAGACCTTTAATCCCAGGAAGGGATGGTAGGAAGCAAAAAGGCATATAAGGCGTGAGGACCAGAAACTAGAGATTTTTGAGCAGTTCAGCTGAGATCCATTTGGGTGAGGCTCAGAGGCGTTCCGTCTGAGGAAACAAGATCAACTGAGGAGTTGTTGAGGTAAGGTTGGCTGTGGCTTGTTCTGTCTCTCTGATCATTCAGAATTTACCCTAATATCTGGCTCCAGTTTTTATATTAATAAGACCATTAAAGATTCATGTTACATGAAACTCTAGCTCCAGGGGATTCAGTGCCTTTTTCTGGCCTCCACAGAACTTGCATTCATGTGCATATACCCCAGTACAGACACACACACAACTTACATATAATTAAACTAAGATAATTCTTAAAAAGAAGAAAGAAAACTGAAAAGCAAAATTTCTCTAAGGTCACAACACAGTGAGATCATCTCTCTGTCTTTGGTGTGCACAGATGTAACAAACCATTGCCAAGTGTTCCAAATGAGAGCAAGCACGGTGAGAAATAGAAAAGCCTTTTTTATCTGTTAGGCTGATTAGGAATGGGTGAAAACTCCAAACACAGAAAACAGAAACTTGTGAAGGAAATACTTAGAAAGTTAGGGGCATTAATGCAAAAAAAAAAACCAAACAAACAAAAAAAAAAAAACACCACATCTTTCACTCCAAGGGTGATAAGGAGTTTTATTCTGGAGTCCAATATGAGTGACCATGACTCAGGATTACAGGTTCAGGTTCCCACAGTCCATGTTCCATCTGGTAGTTTTAGCTTTATTGTTTTCTTGGCCATCATTCTCCCCGGCAAGTTTGTCCACCATGATCCCTGGTGATTGCTGGAGTACTCTGTCCTTATCTTTGCAAGCCAATCTAACAAATCACTTCATTTGTATGTATGCATGTATGCATGTATGTACATATGTATTTAAGTTATGTATCTACATATATGTGTGTGTTTGTGTGTATGTGTGTGTATGTGTGTGTGTGTGTGTGTGTAGTCTATAGGCTTGTTCATCTAAAGAATTCTGAGTAACATAGACTTTGCAACAGTAATAGAAAATCAGAAATTAGAATTTTTCAAATACACTGGTAGAGACCAGGTAGGCAGGAAACATCAAGGTAAGGTAATTCATGGCATTCCCAGCCTCTTGGTTGGTGGAAACTAGTGATTTGCTAAGTTAATACACTCCAAAAGGTCCACTGAGTAGTCACAAGGATATCTGGTTAGAAACAATGGTGAAAGAAATGGCTGTTAAGGAGTCTGAATATAGCCTAATATATACATTATAATTATTATCAGACCTGCAAGATCCGAGCCTCTCCAAAATCACTGAAGTTCTAACCAGTTATTCAACTTTGCAGAGATGTCAATGAATGGTAAAGTTTCATTATGGGAAATTTTCATTCACAGAGGAGTCCATTGTCTACATTCAACTAATGACAAACCTACAATGCTTGCAAAATCTTTGCAGAGGATTCTAGAGGAAAAATAACTATTCCATGGGGCTGAGGTTGTAGTTAAGTTGATAGAATTCATGCCTTCATACCCAAAGCCTTGAGTTCAGGCCCTAACGCTGTATCAACTGCATGTAACAGTGTGCCTGCAATCCCAGTACTCTGGGGGTAGAGGCAGGAGGATCAGAAATTCATTTTCTGATCAAATTCAAATTCACTCATACAGAGTGAGTTCAAGGCTAGCCTAAACTACAAGAGACTCTCAACTAATATCTCAAACCAAAACTAATACCTAAAAAAATCTCTTCTCTATCCTACTCCTATATAAGGTTGTAGGGGGGACATTTGGCCAGCTACAACTTATAAGATCTGAGAGCCATAATCTTGTGCTCACCCCCATTGTAATCATCACAGTGCTCACAGATTGCATCAGGCCTTCATTACGTGTGTACATGCAGGCTTTCACACTTGCCCATAAGCCAGAACAGGATATCAAGTGTCCTGCTGTATCAATTTCCAACTTATTCCCTAGAAGTAAAGTCTCTTACTGAACCTGGAACTAGGCTGGCAGCCAGAAATCTTCATGGGCCCTCTTGTTTCTGCCTGTCCTCTGGTGCTGGGGTTAGAGGCACACACTCAGCCACACCACGGTTTTGATATGAGTGCTAGGGATTTGAACTCAGGGCCTCATGGTGGCTCATTATTACCCACAGAGATATCTTCCAAGGTCTAAAATTGGATCATTTGTTTTCCTCCACCTCTTGAGCACTGATATTATGAGACTGTGCACTGAGCCACTTTTATGTGTTGCTGAGGATGGAACCCAGGGTTTGATGCATGCTAAGCAAGCCTTCTACAACTTAGCCAAAGTTTCCAGCCCCTGCAGTACGGTTTTGAAAGAATCAAACTCTGCTCTCTACTCCCTCCATTGATGGCTGTCAGGGAGCTTGTTGTCATTGGGATTGTGGATAAATCTCTTTAAGGAGTTGTGAGACAATGGACATGGAAGGCAGCTCTGTCAGCAAGGTGCTGGCATTGCAAATATGAGAGCTTGAGCTCAATGCCCAGCATCCACATGAAGAAACCAGCTATGCTGGCCTGCATTCATAATACCGGAACTGGGGAGGCAAGGATAGAAGAGTCCGAGGGCCCTCTCACCAGATAGCCAGCCTACTAGCCAGGAATGCCTTGTTTCACACACACACACACACACACACACACACACACACACACAGAGAGAGAGAGAGAGAGAGAGAGAGAGAGAGAGAATGGATATTTGACCTGAGGAGCCACACCCAAGGTTGCCCTCTGGTCTCCACATGCACCCATACATAAGTACATTTGCGCCCACACTCTCTCATGCACATACAAATGCACATGAAAAAAAAACTGGAGAGCCTGCCGGTGGTGGTGCATGCCTTTAATCCCAGCACTCGGGAGGCAGAGCCAGGTGGATCTCTGTGAGTTCGAGGCCAGCCTGGTCTACAGAGGGAGATCTAGGACAGCACCAAAACTACATAGAGAAACCTTGTTTCAAAAAACAAAAAACAAAACAAAAAAATCTGGGACAGAGGTTCAGATGAAAGGAGTGAGTTAAAGGGCTGGAAGAACAGTGTTGTTAGCAACAGTCAGTCATTTTTTTCTTGAATAAATTCTCACCTGATTGCTTTTCTCTGAAACATTCCCCTTAAGATTTCAGCTAATTTCCAGAGTTTCTAAAAAAAAGTTGACTTTGACAATTTGGGGCCAGCTTTCCAATTGCTTTTGTGAAGGAAGAGGGTTTTCAGAAGTCCTTAGTCTGCTCTTTTGGTTTATAGCTGCCCAACATCAAGTTTGATTCATAATGCCTCCTGGCTTCCTGTGGGCAGTGTGCGGAAAAATATATGCTATGTCAAATCTGGAATATGAGCCTTATTCATTCAACGAACAGTGATTGAGAACCCATGTCACTCAGATCCTTTCTGTAGAAACTAAGGATTTACAAACATCAAATAACTGTCCATGACTCAAAAGCACTCAAAATGTTAGGAAGAGATGGAGATGGGAAAGTGCATTTCAATGAAATCATAAAGATAACAGGGGCAATATATGCAGTGTGGGAAAGGAGGCCCTTGCACTTCAGTAGGGTCAGAGAGATGTTACGACAGTGTTCACAGAAGAAAGTCACATCTATGTTAGAGAGTCTACAAGGCTGATTGACTGAATAGACATTTGTGATTCTGGAGAGCTGGAATGTTGTGGGTCCAGCTTATGCTATCTTCATCTCTTACAATAGACATTCAGCTTTGTGTCTAATATAATATCATTCTGATTACCAGTTGTAACATTTTGAGTTGAATTGCCTTCCTAGACCACTGACTTCTACCATGCCAGAAGCTAGGAATGCCATCAGAGAGCACCATAACAGGGCAGCAAAGATATTAAAACATTGCTATACCATGACTACATTGTGTTTGCACTGATGCACTTGAAAGATGTATATATTTATGACTTTCTTTTGGTTAGTTAAATAAAAACTTTCTAAAAATATTTCCATGTTGGAACATGGTATTCAGGTAACCTGAATCTGTTTTCTTGGGCCACGGTCACTCATATTTATCTCAAGAGTAAACTCTTATTCTTTCTGTAGTGAGGTATGCATTTTATATTCCAAAGTGTGTGTGTATGTGTGTGTGTGTGTGTGTGTGTGTGTGTGTGTGTGTGTGTAAAGTAGGAGAGGCTAAGAAGAGGCTATTCTGGAAGGGAAACAAGCAGACTCAACTGAGCAAGACTATGTGTTATTTTACTACGTGCCACGGAGTATAATAGTTCCTTGGGTTCAAATAGCAGATTTACACCTGATACTGGAAAGCTAGCCACATACCCAGGCCTAGTGAAGTCATGAATCTTGAAGAACCAACAACTACCACTTTACTAAACCAGCATCATTTCTAACAATCTAAACATTTGTTCTTATACCTGCAGGGAAGTGTGGTCCTCAGCCTTCATCAAGGAGACTTCTTTTTCCTACAGACAGAGACTATTATAGAAAACCATAGGCAATCAAGTTGGCTCAGCTGCCAAGGACACTTGTCAAGCCTTATAGCCCGAGTTTGATCCATGAGGCCCACACTGTAGGAGAAGCAAACCAACTCTCCCAGGTTGTTTTCTGACTTCTACAAATGTATCATGATGTCACCTCTCTCTGTGTGTCTCTTTGTCTCTGTCTGTCTGTCTGTCTCTGCCTTTCTGACTATCCCTGTCTGTCCCATAAATACTAAGTGTAACAAATTTGTTACTTTTTATGATTTATCTTATTTTTGAGATTATAATATAATTAAATAAACGTTCCCCTTCTGTTTTTTCTGTTTCCTCACTCTAAGCCCTCTCATTATACCCCTCCTAACTCTCAAATTCATGGCTTCTTTTTATGTTCATTGTTGTTGTTGTTGTATGTGTGTATATATATATATATATATATATATATATATATATATATATATCCCCAGATATAACATTCTCAGTCTGTTGCACCATCACCATTTAAATAGACCTCTGCAATGTTCTGCTCAGTTAGTTACCATGGCTACCTGGCCTAGGTAATCTTTACTCCAAGATGGCAAAGGAATGATGATGTTATACCCAAATGAAAACTGCCATGTTTACAACATATCCCTTCAATTCAGCCTGCAGCTCACAAGCCTTGACCAAGGAAGAAGACTGGTACTTAAGCCTCTCATTCTCTCTGGACTTTTGGGTGTTACCTACTGTGTGCTGTTCTTGTGCGGAGGGCGGGGGATACATTTGCATGCTTTCCACTGTTAAGCTATTGCCACTTTATTTGCACAAACCTTACTATTTGGTCTTCAGAAAGGAGGGGAGATTCCTTTCAGTTCTATGCTGACATTGCTGACATGAAATTGTAAACATCATTGCTAATTTTCAGTTTGCCACTAGAGTTTCTTTACATATATAAAGCTTCTTTATATTCACATTGGCTTTAATGTCATTGACCTGTAAGGTGATCATAAGAAACTGAGTGCTTAAGCCTAAGTTGGGTGTGTATATCAATCCTGTACCTTTAGGCTGCGGGACTGACCCAGTAGAGGAGGCAGAAAGAACGTGAGAGGCAGAGGACGGAGTGGAATGCTGAAAACTGAGGTTTTCCGGGCATCACATGGTGATCACACTCATGGCAGTCCTGGTAGCTGTGCTCACCTGTACAACACCTGCTCAAGCTCCAGCGAGCCAGAATCCCAGCATAGACAGGAGAGGTGCTCTCATCACTGAGGAGCTACTGGCAGATGACAGCTATTGGGGCAGGGAGAATTCTCTAAGGCTGCTTTCCCATGGTTCAGTAGCTTGCCCCACATCTAGGCACATGTAGGTAGCATGAACAGGATATAGTGGGTTATCAACAACACAATAAAAGAAAACATGAAGGTGGGAAGGGGACATGTTAGAGGATATGAGGGGAATTGGAAGGGAAGAAGGGGGTTGAATGTGGTCATGTTTTATGGTCTAATGTATGAAATTCTCAAGAATAAGGGAAATGATTAAATATGAATTTTAAAAAAGTCATTGGCCAACAGTAATGTCTCCTTGGTCTTTGAGATTACTGCTGCTATTTCTTTCAAAACTCCCTCTTCCCTTCTTCTCTTTCTTAGCACTCCAACCCCAGACAAAGTTTTTGAGACAGCAAGTCAAAAGATAGGAGAGAGATGAATTCCTTCATAAAAACAAATGGTAGCAGTGAAACATCAAATTTGGTTTATATTGTGAGGGAACCTCGGGCTCTTTTCTTCTAGTTTGCTAGTAATTGGATTGGGGGAAGTGAAAAGGAAAGGGGATGCATGATTGGTCTGGATTCTTCATGAATAAGTGTATTTTTATTTTACCTTTCTGCGGTGAAATTATATAGGTCCAGAATTTATGGGATCACCTGGGCCAGTCGTAAATGATGTATGAAATGAAAAATTCTCAGGGACATGGCTCTGTAAACACTGTCATGGTAGACCATTCACAGCTATATTAAGTTTAAACAAAGCAAAAATATCTTGGATTTTCTGCCTAAATTGGAGAGTTTCCTGGTGTGCATCACACAACTATGCACATGCACACACAAACACACACACAGAGAAACAGTACATACACATGCACACACAGATACACCAACACCCATGCACATACATACGTGCATGCACTCACATATACAAATGCATGTATGCTTACACATTTGCATACAGGCTTATATACACAGACAAATATAAGATAAAAGTTTGTTTTTACATTATTATATTTAACATTTATTTGATAGAAACAATTATAGGAATATTTTTCTTAGGAATTTTTTTCCATACACTTCTCAAATCCAATAAAATCAAAATCATAGAACATATTTGATATTTCAAAACATAACATATATTTTGATTTGTTGATTTATAACAAATATGAAAACTGATACAAAAATTATGATTAAGTTGAATATTACCATGAAGGGTTGGGGTTATGGCTCACTGGGTAAGAGCACTCTCTGCACAAGCAAGAGGACCTGAGTTTAAATCCCATTGCATCACTAACATTAACCACTGGACATGCCATGAATCCCTATAATCATAGGACTGTGAGGGATGGAGACAGAGGGTCACTGGGATTTGCTGGCTACCAACCAAACTCCAGATTTAATGAGAAAACTCTGTCTCAATGGAATAAGGTGGGCAGGAATCATGACTCCCCCAAACCTTTTCCTGGCCTCCATATACACATGAAGTTATACACACATGAGCCTGAACCATACATGTAAGACTGACATAATGATAATAACAATTGTGATGATGTTGGTGATGATGATGATGATGATGATGATCGTGTGATTGTATAATTGTCTATGGAACTCTGTTGATGTGAACATATTGTTACTGAAGTCAAGTCTAAGACATAATCCCTTGCAGGGTCTTTGGCTGACTCAGCCCTGTATTTGAGTTAGCCTCAAAGCACGCTGTCAGGAAAAGGGCAACAGGAGCCTGGCAGTCTCTGAGGTCTATTCATTTGGAATTCTGAGCTGACTAGTGTTCCTTATTTCCAGGAACTTATTTCTCTCAACAAAGCTTTAATCTAAGTTCTGGCTTGTACTTAGTCAAATATTTCACAGGCAAAATTTCATCACCCCTGAAAGAGTGTTGTGTTCCTTTTTTGATAGCCAAGTAGTTATTTCTGTTGCATGTGATATTGTGTTTGAAGAAGGGAGAGAAAAGTTTCCAGAGAAGGCACTGAGCCACATCATCCCTGAGCTTAGTGGTTTATTAATGCCTCCCAGAATGGGTAGTACAACAAGGCAGGGGTTCTTAGAGAATGGGAAGTCTTGCATCATGAGGAAGCATGATTAGTTAATATGTGATCAAGGCTACATGACTAATATAGGGGAGCAGACCAAACTCGACTTAGGTCATGTGACAGGGGCAACTCTTTCTTTGGGTAGAAGAGTACAGCTTGGCTAATGCCTGATTCACAGAACTTCCAAGCTGCAAGGGGCTGGGGGTGTTTTTGTCTCTACTGCAGTCCTCTCTGCTTAGGGCCTGGTTAGCTCTGTGTTCTCTAATGTGTGGAGCCTCTTTACAGTGAGATGATTTGAAAATTGGATTATTTCTTTGGGCATGTTCTACAATCATATTGTCCATAAAAATCAATGGTAAACAGTATTACTCAGTAAATATTACATGTAGTACCTGACTATGTACAACACACACACACACACACACACACACACACACACACACACACACACATACACACACTAGCTAAAGTAATAGCACAATGAAACGAAATTATTTCTCTATAGATAACATGAGCCAAAAGAAATAAGACTCTTACAACTATAAAATATCAACAAAAAAAAGTCATAGATGATACATGTAACTGCCAAGACTTTATATGTTCTTGGACTGAAATAATTAATGTTGTTAATGTCTAAACCCAAGTATTTTACAGATTCAATATGAATCTATACCACATATCCCTACACATAAGATCTATTGTATGTATAAAATTTTTATATCAGGTCATCTGTCAAGGTTCACTTAGGTTGTTTCTAGATCTTGGTTATCATGGATTATGATACCCGATGAATGACAGGCATGCTAAAATTTCAAGATCTAAATTTAATTTCTTGTACAATAAACCCAGAAGTATAAATTCTACTACCTTAAAAATCATAGTTATGTTTTAATTTTGCAAGTACTTCTATAGTATCTGCTGCAATGGTTGGGCCAATTTGTACTCCTACTAAGAAAGTAAAAGGATTCTTCCTTCTCCAGATCTTTACTAATATGTGATGTGGTTTATTACTTTTGTAATCTACAACCAAGAGGTATCAATGTTTTGGCTTTAATAATGATTTATGCAGTCATTAGCAGTGTGAACATTTTCCCACAGATTTATTGGCTAGTCATATTTCTACTTTTGATATGTAAATATTCAGAAGATGAAGAAGAACAAAAGACTGAGGAAGGAGAAGGAGGAGGGTCAGGAGGAGAAGGAGGATGGAGAGGTGGCTCAGTGTTAAAGCATTTGCTATGCAGGAATGAAAGATGGGACTTCTGGATTCCCAAACTCACATAGTTGCCAAATGCACATGGCAACCCACCCACATTTCCAACCAGGAAGACAGAGACACTGAATCCCTAGAACAAACTGGCTAGTGAGACTATGTGTATATCACTGAGTCTCAAGCTTGTTTGAGAGACTTTGACTCAATAAATTAAGTGGACCAGAGATCAAGGAAGTTCCTGATCACAACGTTGAGCCTTCACACATTTGTACCCACAGGTACAGGTACTCATACATACATGCATCCACATGAACAGGCACTCATACATACATGCACCCACATGAACAGGCACTCACACACATATGGCCCCCAAAACACTCACATGAATTATGCCAAAAACAAACAAAAAGGAAGTATTTAAGGCATGTGTTTTTGCTTCACTTATTTTCATTATTTAACTAAAAAATAAAATGAAGATTGTATCAACCTTAGCTTCCTAGTACAGTTGGTTTTGTCTATGATAGTAATAAATGATTGATTTGTGTCAAAGATCTGTCCCACATTGCATTACTCCAGCACACTCCTGGTAGTGAAGTCATGTAAAGAGGAACAACCTGAGCCTTCCTTATTCCCAAATCATTACTGAAGAACTTAAAAGGGGTGATAAAGAACACAGCCCTCTGGGCAAGGCATGGCTGTGGTCCCATTGAAATTTCAGCAACTGAGATTATATGAAGAAGACCTGTACAAATTTGGGGCTATCAACTTTCCATCAAGGAGTAGCAGGAGAGACTCAAGGAGCCACTTCATTTCCAAAAGTAACAGTCATTGAGGGAGAGAACTCACAAAAACCACACACTTCCCCAGGGATTCAGACAGTTACTGGTTACTATAAGAAGGTGTCACACGGTCAAGTCCTTTCCTAAGATACAGACAAAGTTTACAGTCATGCCTCTCTCCTCCTAAAGAATTCCTAGACGGTTAACAGTAACAAGGGATTGGATTCATTAGGCCACACGCTTCCCTAAGGGCTCACAAACTTTAAAGCTTGCTAGGGGAAGGGGCTCATTAAAGCATGTCTTCTGTGGTTGTGGTTGATGGGTAGGTACTGGTTGCCAGGAGGAGGGGTTCATAAAGCCTCACCCTTCCCCATGGAGCTATCTACTAAATCAGTGGTTCTCAACTTTCCTATGCTGCAACCCTTTAATATAGTTCCTCACGCCGAGGGACCCCCAACTATAATTTTTTTCTTGTTACTTCATAACTGTAATTTTGCTACTGTTATGAACCACAATGAAAATATCTGTGTTTTTTGATGCTCTTAGGTGACCCCTGTGAAAGGGCCATTCAACTCCCAAAAGGAGTCGGGACCCACAGGTTGAGAACTATTGTTCTAAATGAGTAAAGGTTCGCAGAGTCTGAACCATTGTTATGGGGAGTGTCTCCCAAAGCCGTGATCACCCATCTCTTCACATGGAGAGATTTCTTCAGTAGTGTAGCTGCTCATAAGCTGTGCACACCACAGCAGGTAACCCCAATCAAACTCATTGGTTACCAAGATACACTTGGGAAGAATCTTTCTTGTTGGCAGTGATGTCCTTTCTGCCATAAACATTTATTCATATATCCTTATAGAAAGTTTGCCCCAAAAAAGTCCAGGGATGCCACTCTGTCACAGAGCATTTGTCTCTATGTTCAAAGTTCCGGGTTTGATCTTCAGCAGTACAATAGGTAGATAAATAGGCAAACACATTAATTAATTAATTAATTAATTAATTAATTAATTAATTAATGGAGTTAATGAATGATTTGGAGTATTACTAACTAACTTAACTTGGTTTGCAATAATGAGAATCAATACAGGCTCTCTAACTCTTTCTAAACATGGTATCACATGATTCCTTTTGATACACATCCCTTGGAGTGGTTTTCTGCCATCTTCTACTCATTTTTTTTTTTTTTGGTAAGTACAAGTTGCTAGCTAGCTTTAGTTGAAGGAAGCAATCTGTCCTTAATTTCTACTACAGAACCTCTCAAAATACCTGCTTCAGCAAACACATGTTGGCTTATGTTGTATATCGTTTCTTAGTAATCTGTATGTACGTGTTCATGTATGCTGGTGCCAGTGTGTGTGAACTTGGACGTAAAGACAGAAGTCAGAATTGCCAACCCTGCGTCAGGTGGTGACCACCTTGTTGTTTTTCATGACAGACTCTTTCACTAGCTTGGAATTTCCAAGGAGGCAAAGATGACTGGCATTAAGCCCTAGAGATCTACTTGTCTCTGTCCCCCAGTGCTGGCATTCCAAGTGTGCTTCACTGCTCCCGCCATTTTTAATATGGGTTCTGTGGGTGGACATCAGGTCTTCCAGCTGCAAGCCTATTGAAGGTCTTAAAAAGAACCAATGAACCACCAGCCCTCTCCAAAGATTGTGTGTGTGTGTGTGTGTGTGTGTGTGTGTGTGTGTGTGTGTGTGTGAGAGAGAGAGAGAGAGAGAGAGAGAGAGAGAGACAGAGAGACAGAGAGACAGACAAAGACAGTGACAGAGACAGAGAGAGAAACAGAAAGTTAGAGAGAAAGACATAAAAGAAAGAGACAGAAATCCACCCAATGTCCATCTTTTATATCAGATTTTTCTCCAATGTCTATAACTCACTTGTTTTCTTAAATTACCTCTGAAAGTTATAAATTGTGTTTTGTAAATAACTGACTTCAACTTTACAATTCCACGCAAGACGATTATATTGGAAAGGATTAACTTCAGTGACACTGGTGTGCTAGTCCATCTTTGACCATTGATAGGAATCAGCTGGTGAAATACCCCTACGTTGCAGCAGGAAGCAGTAATTTGCCATATTCATCATTTTCTGTCTCCTGCAGAGCACTGTTGCCAGGACTTCTAGATTAATATGATGAAATTGGAGGCAACTGTAATTACAATGTTCTTATCCCATCCTCCATCATTTTCCCTTGACTTTGTTCCCTTGGGCCCCAGGAGGAAAGAAAAACCTATGAATTTCCCTGTGTTGTTATTTGCTATCAAATTGATTAATTATGCTTTCTGTTTCTTCCTAATAATAGTTATCTACCTTTCCCATTTGCAAACATAGATAGCAATATGTCTTTGGTTCTTGGCATCTTTTGTTTTCATAGAGTTGAAAGCTATTTATAGTGTGCAGGTTCTCTAAGGTAGTGGGTCACAGGAGGGAGCCTACCTCATTTTAAAACATCGTGGGAATTCCATTAGTATCAAGTAAGTAAGGTATGTGGCAGCAGGGGAAGCCAATATAACTGGAAAAATAAAAACAGATTTTGATGGTTCCTTTTAGCTGTAAACTTGACCCAACTTGGAATCACCTGGGAAGAGGGTCTCAATGAGGGATTGTCTCTATTGGGTTGGCCTGTGGGAATGTCTGTGAACAATTGTCTAGATTGGTAACTGAGGTGGGAAGACTCGCGCTGAATATGGGCGGCATCATTTCCTGAGCTAGACCCTGAACTTTGAAGAGCGAAGACAGCTGGCTGAGCAGGAACAGCAGCAAAAACAAACTGGCAGTATGCACACATTCATTTCTCTTTGCCCTTGACTGTGGATATGGAGTGACCCGCTGCTCAAACCCCTGTCTCTGTGACTTCCTGCAATGATGGGCTGTAGCCTGGAATTGTGATCTAAATAAACCCTCTCCTATGTTGCATTGGATCAAGGTATTTTATTACAGCCACATAAATGAAAGTAGATCACAGAGCCATAACACTTGACACACACACAAAAATATTGATTGAAGTTTTTAAGAAAGGACATCTTGTGAGGATCCAAGGTGTATTCAGGGGTTTTAAGCAGGAACCTGAAGAGTGGGTATTCATTTAGTACCTGTGAAGGACCGTGGGCAGAGGCAGAGAAAGGGGAAATCAGGGTCAATAATAAGCAAGGGGTGTTCTGGGAATGGCTGTGTAAAATCTAGATTGGTAAATATATGGTAAGAAACTTAAGGATGTTTGGTTTAGAAACAATTGCCGAGTATTCCATGTCTGAGAACACAGATAGCCTTTGAATAGGAAGCTAACTTGTTGACTTGCAAATTTAAAAGATGTTACTGTGTTTTCCTCAATCACTCCAATTTTCTAATGTAGTCTTTCAATGATATCAACATAATTTGATTATAATTTACATAAAATAAACTGTATCCATTTGAAGGGTACAAGTATTTTAGCTTAGAGGCCATGGTGTCTTAGGATAGTAGAAGGGAGATATATAAACCTCGGTTTGAAATTTTTTTAATGTCTTCTTGCACCAAACAATAGGGAGTAAGTCTCCATATTTTGTGTGTGGCTTTTTGTAAGTCTCTATTTCTCTGCTATGTAGCCTGCTTCTCCCCTTACATGCAGTGGATCTCTATACCTGTCACACCACAGAGAGCCAAGGAGGTTAGGGGACTCACTGTTACTTCAAACAGTCAACAATCACAGAAACAGAGACCCAATCCCTGTGATGGAAGAAGTGTCACCTCAGTCCAGTAGAAAAGGTGTGAGTGTGTGTGTATGTGTGTGGGGAGGTACAGGGGGAGAATAACCAGGTGGGACACACTAAACCCAAGTAAAACCTCAAGTCCCCTTAGAGTAAGTGGTCTTCCAGTTCTGCAGGGCCCCTTCTATTAAAGAAGCCTGCAAGCTTGCCAATTAACTTTCATTTTACATGATGCCATTTTTCTGCCTTTTAAATCTTGAACAGATGGAGAAAAAAAAAAAGTCTACCTGCTAACCAGAATCAGCAAGTTTACCTGCTGAGCCATCTCCCTGGACCAATATTTATTTTTATGAAAGACAAGATCAAGGGTTGACTGTAAGGAGAATCCTCTTAAATCACTTGGAAGTAGTAAAAAATGTATAATTTATTTATAGAACCTTTTGCTGTTATCAAAAATACAAATACAAATGTCCTAGCAACTTCACTGGTGTGTGTATGTGTATGTATGTATGTATATACATATGTATATATATGTGTGTGTGTGTATATATATGTATATGTATCATGAAATATATATTTTTTCAAAGAGAAAAGAAAGTATATTCTCACAAAAAGCCTTCTATACCTAATGCCAACAGCAACTTTCTCCATCAAAGGCAAGCTGGAACCAGCCCAAGTAACCATTAGCTGATCAATGGACAAACTGTTATGCGTCCATACCATGAAATAACATTCCACATTAAAATGAATGAGCTACTGTCAAGTATCACATAGATCAATCAGCATTATGCTGAGTGAAGATACTAGGCAGTAAAGAGCACGAACTTTGTAATTTAATTTCTATGAAGTTTTAAAAACATGCAAAGCTGGTGTATTGTGTTGAGAATAAAAATGATAGTCATATTAAAGGTGGACTTCAAAGTGACTAGGTAGGAGAGAATTTCTTACATGACAGACGAGATATTTATATATATTTTTTACCACTAGCTGATTCCATTTATATTTAACTATGCCAACTCACAGCTGTTAAGCCCACCAGGAAGTTGGCAAATGATTAATTGTTCTAAGCTTCATGATTCGTATTACATATTTATGTCAACCGGCACGTATGTTTTATATATTCTTCTTGAAATTATGTTTTTAGAAAAATGGAAAGAGTTTGATAAAAAGCTACTGATATAAAGAAAGAGCTGGTATAAACACATAGGGAATTATTCACTCAGTCATCCTCAAGTGAGGAACATCTCCTATCATCAAGCTCAATACCTCTTAGGATTTAAAAGACAAAATTACAATATGAAGGAAATAGTTGTCTGAAACTGGAAACAGGATTTTTAAAGGTTTACTTTAAAAATTTTAAATACACACACACACACACACCTGAGGGAAATACCTACAGAAGCCAGAAGAGGGCACTGGATCCCCTAGAGCTGGAGTTACAGGAGGCCATGAGCCAGCATGGATGCTGGGAACTGAGTTAGGATTCTCTGCAAGAACAGTACACTCTTAATCACTGAGTCAGCTAGTTAGTCCCAGGAATAAAGTTTTACATTAACAATTAGGCAACAAACAGTACAAATAAATACAGTTATCAATTACTTTGCCAATACTATTCACTGTCAAAAATATGGAAAAACTAGAAAAATCCACATGAGAGTTTTCCAAGAACTTAAATAATATCCCACAGGGGATATTATGATGATACAGTTTTTCTTTCAGGCCCATGAATTAGCATCAATTTGTGGAAACATGATTCCCAAGACTAGTGTAGGGTCTTTATGTACAGCCCCTTAGACCAATGTCTTTGGGAAAATGTGAGTTAGGCTATGGGTATAATTTTTTTTAATTAAAACAGACATTCAGATGTTTAAAATGTATAAATATGTGTGCAATGGCAATCTAGAATAGAGTCACAGATGAAGAAGACATTTAATCACAGATCAGTGAAATAAATCAGTGGGTAAAGGCACTCAAGTCATCAACTTGACAGCCTGTGTTCAATCCACAGAATGCATAAGATGGGAGAAGGGATAGAACCAACTCCATACATATGCAGATGCATACATATGCTTACCACCACTACATATACATCACAGGCACATAATAATAAATAAAATAAAAACAAGATATTCTAATCACTACCAAACAGCAATATAATTATGTACACACTGGGGTTCCCACCTCTCTTTTCTTTGAATGATACTTTGTTTCAATTGTGATAGAAAAAATACGTCATTTTCTCTGTTGCTTTTCCTAATTTCCTTGAGTATTTCATTTCCAAAAACCAATGAATGCTCTGTGATTGTAATGTGTGACAATACAACCCAGAACACAAGAATGCAGTATTTTAATTGGTGTTTAAACTCTCTGGTATTTCATTTACAAGATTTATTTTTGTCTTACACATGCATTCCTGGAGTCCTTGAAAACATGGCCTCTCCTAGAAATACTACACTATTGTCTGCAGGATCTCTAAATTTTGTGGACTTATAATGAATTATTTCAGGCAAATAAGTTGGCCCAGTAGATAAAGGTAATTGCCGTGAAGCCCCATGACTTGAATGCAGTCTCTGGAGCTCACATGGCAAAGAAGACAATGGACCCCTATAGGCTGTCCTCTGACCTCCACATACACATTTGGCATGTAAGTACTTCCCAAATAAATAAATAAATAGTTTAAAAAAGAAAATGAATTTCATAATAGCCCACAAAAGACAGCAAGTTTATGTATTGTTGCCATAGCATCCTAAATAAATTTAACTTCGCACCTTGTTTTTCTAACCTACAAAGAGAAAGCTAACCATTTTTCACATAAATGTTTCAATTTGTTTAGTTCCTTTTAAACATTTTAAATATAAAACCTGTGTACTTCACTGAAGCTACAAATGAAGAGTTCACTGATCACATGTAGAAATAGTTTATGATCCTGAAGAATCAAAAAAAAAATGTGACATAGAGTCAGGTCCTTACATTGTGCTTCTCCTGTGTCTCTTGTCTCCTCCACAGGCACCTCCTCAAACTCCCTTTTCCCATGAGCAATATTGCTCCACTTTCTCTGTCCACACATGGCCTGACATAGCCAACAGAGTCAGCTTTGCCTGGCTCTTCCTGACTCTCAGCCTCCAGAGACACTAGAAATTCTCTTACTTGAATGAGGCCTTTCAGATACCCCTAAAATGCTTCAGTGTTCGGCTCAGGGCTTTTTGGATATTGTGCTGGAAGCACTTGAGTGTAAGCGATTTAAATCGAGACAACAATGTTGATCATAAATTGTTGTTTAGCTGACACCTCTCAAGAATGCTGTGTACCATGGGTTAGTGGGAAGTGCTTAGAAACGGATGTGTTCATTGTTTCAACAAACACTTGACAAAAGCCACAGGAGGAAAGATGGGTTTATTCTGGACCACAGTTTACAGGCACCGTTACCATGGTGGGGAAGGCATGACAACAAAGACAGGAAGCAGCTTGTCACATGGGATCCACAATCAGGAAGCAGAGAGAGATGAGTGCTGCTGATCAGATGCCTTTCTCCTTTTTGTTCAGTCCAGGATACCAGCCATGGGATAGTACCACCAACAGTTTGAGAGGGTCTTCCCACCTCGATCTATCTAAAAACTCAGAGATTGCCTATTTGTTTGTTTCTATGGGGACTGTAAATCCCATCAAGTCCAGAATCAATATTTAAACACCAAAAAGAGAAATTTTCTGAGAGTGGGGGAAATAACATTATTCAGACTGAGCAGGTTATATTTAGAAGTACACACACACACACACACACACACACACACACACACACACACATATGCACTGCATGTAACAACAATCAATGAAAAAAGGGGCCATGAATTTGAAAAAGATCAAGGAGGGGTCTATAGGAGAGCTTAGAGGGAGAAAAGGGAAGGGAGAAATGATGTAATTGTATTAAAATCTCAAAAAGAAAAAGAGGAATTTTATATAAGAAGTTTTGTAATATGGAGAACTGTGTCTTCTCATTCACTAACCTTGAGATGAGTGTCACTCACAACCATTCTCATTGGCATATAAGCTTTTTAAATAGTTTTGTTTTCAATGTTTGGACTCTGATTCATCAGTACTATCTTTATACTTTATTTAGTAAAGGCTCTCTGGTCATGACATGACCATTGCACTCTTGAACACTAAGTGTTTACCTGAATGGGAACTGTACAAGATTTGGTCCCTCCATAGTTTGTCCTGGTCCCTTTCCCTGGCTAAAAATTTAGAGACAGCTGAAAGTTGCTAGCAGGGAGGGATTCAACAGACCATGCTACTCCCAAAGGACACACAAGCAGTTCACTGTAGCCAGTTTTCTCAGGTCTCTCCCAGCTCCATATTGCTGCAGCTGCTTATCAAATAATCACTCAGAGGCTCAATATTATTTACAAACTATATGCCCTATGGCAGGCTCCTGGCTAAATAGCTCTTATATCTTAAATTAATCCATTTCTATTAGTCTATGTTTTGCCACATGTTCCATAGCTCTGCTGATCTGCTGGCATGTTGCTGCTTGAGTTGCTACCCTTGGGAGTCTCCTCAGACTCCACCTTTCTCTTTCCTGTCTCTCTCCTTGGATTTTTCACCTTGCCATAGGCCAAAGCAGCTTATTTGTTAACCAACGGGAACAACATATATTCACAGTGTACAGAAAGACATCCCCCAACAGTTCACCATTGCAGAGGGATATTTTCCTAAGCTATATAACCATTTATAAGCACCTCATGTTCCTGTAAACAGTGTTGACACACGCTCCTATAAGCAGCCTTTATGAAACTCAATGATCCACCACGCAATCACTTCTTTTGTCTTTCACTGGTATGCTATCTAGAGAATTAAATGATGTCTTCCTAGGAAAACAAGTTCACCCACCAAGGGCAGTGGGATTATTTGTATCCTAGACCCATAGTACCCCTGGCTCTACTGTCCTAATTATAGCTGTTTTCCTAAAGATTATGCTGCATAGGTTAGTAAAATTTCATGAATGTACGGGAATTGCTTGGCAATTTTCCAATATATAATTGTCACATTATAAACTATTTCCATGTTCAGATATTGCTAAAATGCAGAGACATTTTCCAAATCCTCATAGTAACACATGGTTTTCATAGACTCCAGTGATTTGCATAACAGGATACATTGCTTCGTGATACCTGATACAGTATGCATAGTGTACCTATTTATCTAAACGCTGAAATTAATGTTTTGCTTGCTTACAAACCTATCCCAACAATAGAATCTGCTGGTAGTCATCTTCCCACGGCCTTTCTAATAGATTATCCAATTCCAGACTGTTACACTGTTGGGGAAAATACTGTTATGGCTCACGAAGCAATGCCTCGGGCTATGTATAGGAAGGGGATTTTTCTGACAAAAGAATTTCATTGGTATCTCCTACAAAAATGTTAATATCAATTTACTCTAACAAGAACTGTGAATGGCTCCCTCAGGCATACCTTATGGTTGTCTTCTGTGTTTCCCTAAAAGATGAAGACAAGGAATGGTCCATCCAAACAACAAGTATAGAACAACAAAATATGCATGCCATCAATAATTTCCTAGTTTTAGAAAAGCAGCATGAGAAACGGTCCATATATTTTCTGATTAGGAAACATGTTTGTGCATATTTGTGTGTGTGTGTGTGTGTGTGTATGTGTGTGTGTGTGTGTGTGTGTGTGTGTGTGTGTGTGTGTCTGATGATATTCACATGTTGTTGTAAAATGCTATCTTACAAGCAAAAGGAGCTGTCATCATAATAAGATAAGCTGTTTTTACTTACAAGAGGCCATTGAAAAAGTCTACGGTCTACTGCTATTCACTCATAGAAGAAGGTGAGGGGAGGTCATTAAACCCTCATCAGAGAGTCCAACCACTATTAGCCACTTGTATGCAATCTGCATACAAGTATGGCACCCTGAGGTCTCCAGAGGTTCTGAAGTATAGAGGATGGAGAAACTTAACTTAAGGGGGGTCCATCTAGGAGGTTATGAAGAAACCATCATTTACGCTAAATTCACTTTCCTGTGTGAGCGCTATGAGATCACCAAAGCTCCTGCCAGCAACTGCTAACCCATGATTCATAAATAAGAACAATAAACTCATTGATTCACCAGGGTGAACTTTGTTGAAATAAAACTTTGGCTTGTCCTCAAGGCATTAGGTGTATGTGTTGGGGGGGGGTAGATGGTTTACGTCTCCCCAGGGAACAATTCTCAGCACATGTGTGCATAGAGGTGCACAGGCACATATGTGGTCATACATGTGGCGGCCAGAAGTTGTTGTCTGCTATCTTCCTTGATTAATTTCTGCCTTATTTTTTGAGATGGGGGTCTCTCACTGACCCTAGAGCTCATTGATTTTTCTAGATGACATAGCCAATGAGCTCCAAGGACCCCCTGCTCTGCCTGCCCAGCACCAGAGTTGTAGATATGAACCATCATGTCCAGGTATTACACATGTGCTAAGGATCCAAACTCAGATCCTTGTACTTACTGGACAAGAACTTTACCAACCGAGGCACCTCCTGAGCCTTGGATTTGTAAACTACTGATCTGGGATCTTTAGTTATTTATATTTAATAGGCTAAGTAATATTTTTGGACTGTAGATTTTGACAAAGTTAAATATGAATCTATTGAAAGTAAATTCTATGAATCATTTTCCTGTCTGTTTATCACCTACAATTTGAGCTTTTGATACTTAATAATTCATTTTGAATATTAAAGAGATGGCTCAGTGTTCAAGAGTGTTTGCTTCCTTGGCAGAGGATCCAGGTTCAGTTTCCAGCTTCCACATGGCACCTTGCAAGTACCTGTTACTTCAGTTCCAGCTGTCCTAACATTTTCTTCTAGACTCTGTGGATTCTGCATGTGTGTAGTACAGATACATATATTCGGGGAAAATACTCATACATGTAAAATAAAAATAAAATAAAAACTGCAAAATATATGTAATGAAAAGAAATTTAGAGGATAATTACAGAATTGTTTGAAACCCACATCCTCATTTATCCATGTTTAAAAAGCACCATACATTTTTTGAGTATTTTCATCATAAGTGGTCTATATACAGGGGTAGCACATATTCTATTCCCTAGTCTTCTTGCTCAAATGAAGGACAAATACTACTCCATTTCTTCATCTTTATTTACAGATGGTAAAATGCTGGTGAGTAAGGAAACTAATTTAAAGCCACATGGGACCTCCTATTGTTTTAACTCTATGAGCCTCATAGCTAGTTTGTTTGAATTAGGAGCTGTTTAGAAAGTTACAGAGGTAACGGTGTCCTGTGGATCTCCACACTGAATGTTCACATTTGGTTTTGTTTCCTGCAGTGAAAAAAAAATATTCTTCACATGTCTGCCTTCAGTCTTATCAAGAGCTGGAATAGTACTCTGTTTTAATATTTATTGTTTGAATTAATTTCTTAAATTAGATGTGTATGTGTGAGGGGAGGGGTGGGTATGTGCATGTGTAAATGCATTTGCCTACAGGGGCCAGAAGAGGGCATCAGATTTCCCAAGGGCTGGAGTTACAAGTAGTTGTGAGACTGTTGTGGGTACTGAGTTCCTTGTAAGAGCAATACATGCTTTCCACTACTGTGCGATCCCTCTAGTAAATACAGTTCATAGTTTGACTAAAGCCAGTCAATAGTGCTAAGTAATAAACTCCAAGGAATTCATAACATTCTTCTTATCATCAGATTTGTCATTGAATGCACAAAATAGTGAGCTACACACCTTAAAAATATGGTGTTGCTAGGTGAAGAGAAGCTCAGTGATTAAGAACACTGTCTACTCTTTCAGAGGAACAAAGTTTGATTCCTAGAACCCACTTAGTAGCTCACAATCATCTGTAACTCCAGTCCCAGGGGATATGATATTCTCTTCTGGGTTCTGAGGAAAATAGGCATTCATATAGCATGCATACATTCAGGCAAAACACTCGAACACAAAATATTTTTTTACACGTGTTGTTGAATCATGTTTAGACTAGCATCACCAAAGGTACTGGGGATCCATTTTTGAAAATCGGTTTGAGATTATAAAGTACAAAAAGGCATCTTTTTAATAAGTAAAGGTCTAAAGGAAATTCAAGCTCTATTGTAGTTAGATTATAAATGGTTTTAATTCATTTCTCAAAAGTTCTTACTGCAGCAGTGATGAAATGATTTCAAGAGTACTATAGTTCATCAAAGCTCTAGATCAGGTTTTTGTTTTGTGTTTCACATTTTTGGTACCTCTCAAATAATCCTACAGTTGACTGTTGCATTCATTTAGGGGAACTCTAGACACAGTTGTTGATTTTTGGCCTAAGAAATGTGCAATGATATTTGTGAATTATAGTAAAAAATAGCAGCTTCTGCAGGAACATTGGAGCATGGAGTCAGGAGCTGCTGTTCTATCAGTGCTCTGGACAGAACAAGGAGGAACCAGGTTATTACTGTGACAAATCACAGGCACCAGTGACTAACTCATAAGGAGACAACATCCAGAAAAGTTGGAAGTTTTTTAAGAATTTTTTTTCAAATACATTTTGTACTTCCAGAATCATGACTGCTTATTACTTCATTTAGTTGGCTTCATTTGTGTAAAATTACCAACTGCATTTAGGGACGTAGCCAACCCTGTGCTGAGCACTGGAGCAGGCACTTTTCATGTATGTTTTTCACTTCATTATGACATTATGATGTGGGTATCACTAAATGCATTTATAGATGCTATGAGATTTAAAGATGGTGACCAGATTGCCCAGGCAAGAGCTAGTGATGGATGGATGGTGGTTCTAGGATGGAGAGTTCAGATCTTTAAGGTGCACTATTCATACAAGGCTATCTGCTACACACTAAAAATAATATAAAAGAGAACTGGCCCTTCACTGGTATTTTAAGTAGTTAATTCCTGAGCATCACCTACGAATTTAATTCAGTAGCTACTAAGCAACTGTGTATACATTTTCTAATCATTTAATGTCTGGTTCACATGAGCTGTTCCTATCTTCTGGGCATCATTCTGGAGACTGTGTACATTGCCATAACCAAGACAGAACAACAGTTGTGCCCTGTGCAATCACACCTTTGCCAGAGAAGCTCGGAGTGTTACATGGGACAGGAGAAGGAGTGAGATTCTATGAAAGCAGGAAAAAGGTTAGCAATAGGAATTAGAGAAAGCGTGAGGAATTAGACAACTTAATTGAGTAGGACCTCACAGAGAAAGTATATCTGAATATTCAATCGGGCAAGAAATCATATTCTTTTTAAGGAGAAACATGTTTCAAGAAGAGAGAACAGTAGGAGTGCTGAAAGTAGGAAGACATGGTACATCTGAGGAACAGTGATACAGTAGACTGGCTATAACAGAGAGACACTAAAGATACGCTAGAGGAAATAGATTCATTGGTCAAAGAAAATGTTAAATATAATGAATTTCTAACACAAAACATCCAGAAAATATGGGACACTATGGAAAGACAAAATATAAAAATAATAGGAATAAAAGAAAGAGAAGAATCCTGCTCAAAAGCCTAGAAAATATATCCAACAACATCATAAAAGAAAACTTTCCCAACCTAAAAAAGGATATAAATGTACAAGAAGTTTACAGAATGCCAAGTAGACTGGGACAGAAAAAGAACGTCCCCTGGCCACATAATAAACAAAACACTAAACGTACAGAATAAAGAGAGAATATTAAAAGTGACAAAGGAAAAGGCCAAATAACATATAAAGGTAGACCTATCAGAATTATACTAGACTTTTCAATGGAGACCCTAAAAGCCAGAAGGGTCTGGACAGATCCTTTGCAGATACTGAAAGACAAAGGATGCCAGCCCAGACTACTATACCCAGCAAAACTTTCAATCACCATAGATAGAGAAAACAAGACATTTCATGAAAAAATAATCAAATTTAAACAATATCTATCCACAAATCCAGCCCTAAAAAAGGTACTGGAAGGAAAACTCCAACCCAAGACAGCTAGCTACACCCACAAAAACACAGGCAATAGATACTCCCACATCAGCAAAACCCTAAAAAGAGAAATGTACACACCACCACAATTACCACACCACTACCAACAACAACAACTACAAAACAAGAATTAACAATCACTTTTCATTAATACTCTCAATATCAATGGACTCAATTTATAAATAAAAAGACACAGGCTAATAGAATGGACACATGAACAGGATCCATCTTTCTGCTGCATGCAAGAGATACAACACAACATCAAAGACAGACACTACTCAGAGTAAAGGGTTGGAAAAAGATTTTCCAACCAAATGGAACTAAGAAACAAGCTAGTGTAGCTATCATAATATCTAACAATATAGACTTCAAACCAAAATTAATTGAAAGAGATGGAGAAGGACATTTCACACTCATCAAAAGAAAAATCCATGGTGATGAGGTCTCAATTCTGAATATCTATGCCCCAAATGCAAGGGTACCCACATTTGTAAAAGAAGCATTACTAAAGAGTAAATCACATATTGAACCCCACACACTAATAGTGAGAGTCTTCAACATTCCAATTTCACCAATGGACAAGTTGTCCAGACAGAAATTAAACAGACTTAACAGATGTTATGATTCAAATGACCTAGCATATAGCTACAGAATATTTTATCCAAACACCAAAGAATATATTTTTCTTAACACCTCATGGAACCTTCTCCAAAGTTGACCACATATTTGATCACAAAGCACATCTCAACAAAGAAAAAAAATTGGAATAACCTCCTCTATCTCATCAGATTATCATGGATTAAAGTTGGAGTTCAACAATAAATACAAACTACAGAAAGCCTATAAACTCATGGAAACTGACAAACTCTCAAATGAATTACCACTGGGTCAAGGAAGAAAAAAAGAAATTAAAGACTTCCTAGAATTCAGTGAAAATGAATGCACAACTTACTCAGACTTATGGGACACAGTAAAAGCAGCACTAAGAGGAAAGTTCATAACACTAAGTGCTGAATAAAGAATTTGGAGAAATCTCATACAAGGAAATTAACAGCATATCTGAAAGCTCTAGAAAAAAAGAAGCAAACACATTCAAGAGGAGTAGAGGGCAGGAATAATCAAACTGAGGGCTGAAATCAATAAAATAGAAACAAAGAATAAAGGAAACAAAGAGTTGGTTCTTTGAGAAAATCAACAAGATAGACAAACCCTTATCTGAACTAACCAAAATTATCCAAATTAACAAAAGCAGAAATGAAAAGGGGGATATAACAACAGACACTGAGGAAATCTGGAGAATTATTAGGTCATACTTCAAAAACCTGTACTCTACAAAATTGGAAAATCTAAAAGAAATGAACAAATTGCTAGATATCCCAAAATTAAATCATCAGCTGATAATTTAAATAGACCCTAAAAATGTAAATATAACATCTAATAAAATTGATGCAATCATTAAAAATCTTGCAACCAAGAACTGGCCAGGGTCAGATGGTTTCAGTGCAGAATTCTACCAGTCTTTCAAAAAAGAGCTAAACACTAATAGTCCTGAATTTATTCCACAAATTAGAAACAGAAGGAGCATTGCCAAATTCTTTTTATGAGACCATAGTCACTCTGATAACCATACCACACAAAGACTCAACTATAGCTAGAGTTTTCCTGCCTGGCCCATGGTCAGGACAAATCTCTCTCACCTGCCAGTTCCACAGCCACTCAGATCCAACCAAGTAAACACACAGAGACTTATACTGCTTACAAACTGTATGGCCACAGCAGGATTCTTGTTATCTAGTTTTTATATCTTAAATTAACCCATTTCTATTAATTTATAAGTTGCCACATGGCTTGTGGCTTGCTGGTATCTTTTACATGTTGCTTGTCATGGCAGCAGCAGGCAGTGTCTCTCTGCCTCAGCCTTTCACTTCCCAGAATTCTCTTCTCTGCTTGTCCTGCCTATACTTCCTGCCTGGCTACTGGCCAATCAGTGTTTTATTTATTAACCAATCAGAGCAATACATTTAACACAGAACATCCCACAGCACTCAACAAAGAAAGAGAATTACAGATGAATTTCCCTCTTGAATATTGATGCAAAAATACACAATAAAATACTGGCAAACCAAATCCAAAAACACATCAAAGAGATCACCATGATTAAGTGGGCTGTGTCCCAGAGATATATGTATGATTCAACATACTAAAATCTATGAAGGTAATCTACCATATAAACAAAGTGAAAGCAAAAAAAAACAAAAATCAAAAAACAAAAAACAAAACCAAACAAACAAACAAAAAAGATGATAATCTCATTAAATGATGAAAAAACCTTTGACAAAATTTGAAACCCCTTCATGATAAAAAGTCTTGAAGAGATCAAGGATAAAAGTAACATACTTAAATATACATTAAAGCAGAATATAGCAAGTCAACAGCCAATATCAAATTAAATTGGGAGAAACTTAAAGCAATTCTACTAAAATCAAAAACAAGACAACCCTTCTGGACCAGAAGTGACTGTCCTAGCTTAGCCCGGACCCCATCCCTGGGCAGCAGCCACTCCAGGGAAGACCTGCCCAACTTGGCCCCAGGTTCTGGCCACCGGGCAGGTTCCCTTCTAGCCCCACCAGGAAGGATCCCCTTCTCCAAGACCCCCAGCAGACCCTGCAATCTCCACGCCCTGCCCCCATGCCCATCTGCCCGAGACCCCAGCCACTTCCTGAGACTTAGAGACCAGCCCCCAGCTTCCATCCTGCCCCAGACTCCCCTTCTGGACCAGAGAGAGAGCTCCCATCCTGCCCCAGACTTCCCTTCTGGACCAGAGAGGGCTCCCATCCTGCCCTGGGCTTCCCTTCTGGACAAGAGCTCCCATTCTGCCCCGAACTTCCCTTCTGGACCAGAGAGAGAGCTCCCATTCTGCCACATCTTCCCTTCTGGACAAGAGCTCCCATCCTGCCCTGGACTTCCTGTCTGGACAAGAGCTCCAATCCTGCCCCGGAGTTCCCATTTGGACAAGAGAGCTCCCATCTGGACAAGAGAGAGAGACTTCCTGAATCTGTCAGCTCTGTCTGAACCAAGTGCACTGATAAGACCAAGAACGAACCACAAGGAGATGGGCAGAAGTACATAAAACAAAATGAAGAGCAATACAGCATTACCAGAACCTAGCCTGCCTCCAAAATCTAGACCTGAACATCAAAAATTGGAAGAAGCAGAAGAAAACAGCCTTATGAATAACATCATGAAGAAAGATAGAGGCTTTTGTAGAGGAAAAGACAAAAAATTGGGAAGAAAGCTGTAAACAACTAGAGGAAAGGGCAAACAAATTAGACGAAAACAATAAAGTCCTTGAAGAAAACAATAAAGTACTGAAAGAAAATCATGAAAAAGCAATGAAACAAATAAAGGAAACAGTCCAAGACATGAAAAGGGAATTAGAAAAAATGAAGAAGACACAAACAGAGGGAATGCTGGAAATAGAAAATCTGAGTAAACGATTGGGAACTTCAGATGCAAGTATAACCAACAGAATGCAAGAAATGAAAGAGAGGATCTCTGGCATTGAAGGTACAGTAGAAGAAATAGATTCATCAGTCAAAGAAAACACTAAAGCCAACAAAGTCATGAACCAAAATGTCCAAGAAATTTGGGACACCATGAAAAGACCAAACCTATGAATAATAGGGATAGAAGAAGGAGAAGAATACCAACTCAAAGGCACAGAAAATATATTCAACAAAATCATAGAAGAAAACTTTCCCAACTTAAAGAAGGAAATGCCTATGAAGATACAAGAAGCCTATGGAACACCAAACAGATTGGACCCCCCAAAAAATTTCCCTCGCCACATAATAATTAAACAACTAAACATACAGAATAAAGAAAGAATATTAAGAGCAGCAAAGGAAAAAGGCCAAGTGACCTATAAAGGCAAACCCATCAGAATAACACCAGATTTCTCAATGGAGACTTTGAAAGCCAGAAAGACACAGATGTAATGCAGACACTAAGAGACCATGGATGTCAGCCCAGACTAATATACCCAGCAAAACTTTCAATCATCATAGACGGAATGAACGAGACATTCCAAGACAAAGCCAGATTTAAACAATATTTATCTACAAACCCATCCCTACAGAAAGCACTAGAAGGAAAATTCCAACCTAAGGAGGTCAGATACACCCTCGAAAACACAGGCAATAGATAATAGTGGTAGATTCAGTTGAGACAGGTCCAGTCCCCTCCTCCCTTCACCTAGGCTGAGCATCGTGTCCCAGCATGGGTCCAAGGTTCCAAAAGGCCAGCTCATGTTTTAAGAACAGGTCCCAGTCCTACTTCATAAATAGTTCAAGATAATCGACTGTCTCATTTATCCAGAGGGCCTGATCCAGTTCCATGGGGGCTCCTCAGCTATTGGCTCATAGTTCATGTGTTATCACTAGTTTGGCTATTTGTTCCTGTGCTTTTTCCAATCATGGTCTCAATATGTCTTGCTCATATAATTCTTCCTCTCTCTCACTGATTGGACTCCTGGAGCTCCACCTGGGGCCTAGCCATGACTCTCTGCATCTCCTTCCACTGGATGAGAGTTATATCATGACAGTTAGGGTGTTCAGCCATGTGATCACCAGAGTAGGTCAGTTCAGGCTTTCTCTCCACCATTGCCAGTAGTCTATTGTGGAGGTATCTTTATGGATTTCTGGGGACCTTTTTAGCACTTTGCTTCTTCCTATTCCCATGGGGTCTTCATTTAGCATGGTCTCTTTTTCCTTGTTCTCCCTTTCTGTTCTTGATTCAGCTGAGATCTCCCGCTCCCCTAAAGTCTCTTTCCCCTGACCCTTGCCCTTCATTTCCCCCCCCTCATGTCCAGTTTGCTCATGTAGATCTTATCCACTTCTCTGTCATTGGGCAATCCCTGTGTCTTTCTTAGGGTCCTCTTTTCTAGGTAGCCTCCCTGGAGTTGGGAGTAGCCGTCTAGTCATCCTTTGCTTTACATTTAGTATCCACTTATGAGTGAGTGTATACCATGTTTCTCTTTATGAGTCTGGGTTACCTCACTCAGGAGGACAATTTCTAGATCCATCCATTTATCTGCAAACCTCATGGTATCATTGATTTCTCTGTTGAGTAGTACTCCATTGTGCATATGTACTACATTTTGTTTATCCATTCTTCAGTTGAAGGACATCTAGGTTGTTTCCAGGTTCTGGCTATTACAAACAATGTTGTTTTGAACATAGCTGAGCATGTGCCATTGTGGTATGATTGAACATTCCTTGGGCATATTCCTAAGTGGTATAACTGGGTCTTGGGGGAGATTGATTCCCAATTTTCTAAGATAGCACCATATTGATTTCCAAAGTGGCTGTACAAGCTTGCATTCCCACCAACAGTGGAGAAGAGTTGCCCTTGCTCTACATCCTCTCCAGCATAAGCTGTCTTCAGTGTTTTTTATCTTAGCTATTCTGACAGGTGTTAGGTGGTATCTCAGAGTCGTTTTGATTTGCATTTCCCTGATGATTAAGGACATTGAGCAATCCCTTAAATGTCTTTCAGCCATTTGAGCTTCCTCTGTTGAGAATTCTCTGTTTAGCCCATTTCTTAATTGGAGTGTTGGACATTTTGATGTCTAATTTCTTGAGTTTTTTTTTTAATATATATATTCCCGATATCATCCTTCTGTCAGATGTGGTGTTGGTGAAGATATTTTCCCATTCTGTAGGCTATCGCTTTGTTTTGTTGATCATGTGCTTTGCTGTACAAAAGCTTCTCAGTTTCAAGAGGTCCCATTGATTAATTGTTTCTCTCAATGTTTATGCTACTGGTGTTATATTTAGGAAGTGATCTCCTATGCCAATGCATTCAAGACTACTTCCTACTTTCTCTTCTATCAGGTTCAAAGTAACTGGATTTATGTTGAGGTCTTTGATCCACTTGGACTTAAGTTTTGTGCACAGTGACAGATATAGATCTATTTGCAGCCTTCTACATGTTGAAATCCAGTTATGCCAGCACCATTTGTTGAAGATGCTTTCTTTTTTCCATTGTACAGTTTTGGCTTCTTGATAAAAAATTATATGTTCATAGGTGTGCACATTAATGTCAGGGTTTTCAATTCAATTCCATTTGTCTAGATGTTGGTTTCTCTGTCAGTACCAAGCATCACCCTTTACAATAGCCACAAATGATATAAAATACCTTGGGGTAACTCTAACTAAGCAAGTGAAGGACTTGTATGACAAGAACTTTAAGTCCCTGAAAAAAAAATTGAAGAAGATGCCAGAAAATTGAAAGATCTCCCATGCTCATGGATAGGCAGGATTAACATAGTAAAAATGGCAATCTTACCAAAAGCAATCTACAGATTCAATGCAATCCCCATCAAAATCCCAACACAATTCTTCACAGACTTGGAAAGAACAATACTCAACTTCATATAGAAAAACAAAACACCCAGGATAGCCAAACAATCCTGTACAATAAAACAACCTCTGGAGGCATCACGATCCCTGACTTCAAGCTCTACTATAAAGCTACAGTAATAAATACAGCCTTGCTTAGTCTTAAGGCCAATTGATATGCCAAGCTTTGTTGGCACCGGTGGGAGTCCTGCCCCTTTCTGAACAGAAACAGAGGAGTGATGGATGGAGGTAGAGACAGAGGAGGGGTGGGAGAAGGAAGGGGAGCAGAGGAAGGAGGGGAAACTTCAGTCAGGATATAAAACAAATAAACAATTTTTTTTTACTAAGAAAAAATTTTCCATTCATTTTACATACCAATCAAACATCCCCCTCTTCCCTCCTCCTGCCCCTCCATCCTCCTCCCAACCCAACCCCCATTCCCTCCTACAAGAAGGTAAAAAAAAATGCTTGCTGCCTTTCCAGAGGACCAGAGCTCAATTCCCTGGTCCAGAAGCTCAGGAAAGCCTAACTCTAGCTCAAAAGACGTAATGGAATATTAGTTTAAGATGTGTTACATTCATTTATGCTGTGTAATATTTGTTTAATGATGCAAGGGTGTATTGCATTCTTTTATGTTTCATTTATTTAACTCTGTAAAGCTGTGTTACTTTGCCTGCCTCAAACATCTGATTGGTCTAATAAAGAGTTGATTAGCCAATAGCCTGGCAGAAGGGATAGGCAGGGCTGGCAGGCAGAGAGAATAAAAAGGAGAAAGCTAGGGAAGAAAAGAAGAGGGAGGAGCAAGAAAAATAGAAGGAGAGGAGGACACTAGGGGCCAGCCACCCAGGAAGCCAAGGAGCAAGAAGGAAAGACAGATATATAAAATAAGAAAAGTAAAAACCCAAAGGCAAGATGTAATTAAAAAGAAATGGGATAAATTAAGTTAGAAATGCTGGCTAGAAGCAGGCATTCATAAGTAAGAATAAGTATCCATGTATTTATTTAGGAGCTGGGTGGCAGGCCCCCAAAGATTAAACAAACAAACAAACCGACAAATAAACAAAAAACCTTCAATGTCCTCTTTTTGCCCTCCACAGGCACCTGCACACAGACACACACATAGACATAACTTTAAAAAGTATTTTTTAAAAAGAAAAAAGTTCAATATCCATAAGAATATCAGGATTAGCCAAGGCCAATCAAGAGTCTGAGCCAATCAAGAACTCTCGATTTCATGTGTTGACTTTGTATGTCTTCTTAGATATGCTTAACAGTAAATAAAAGAGGAAAAACACTGTGAACATCAGAGGAATCAGATAGGTAAAAAGGCAAACTTAAAGAGTTATCAACATATAGATGACTCGTAACCATGTACACATAGAGGCGATCTTCAAGACAGTCACAGATCCAGGTTACTCGACTATTCAATGGTTTAGAAAAACCAGTGGGAATGCAAATGAGACTTAAAACAACTCTAGAAGGCTGAAGTTCAGCTCAGTAGGTAGAACTTTACTTAGTATTCACAAATCCTGGGTTCCATGCCCAGCACCACAGCATAAACCAGATGTGGTGATGAGGGGATGAGAATATCAAATAGCACCTGACAGGCAGAAATATAGTGAAATAAGTGACAAATAAACAAGATCTCATACTCCAGCTTCTTCTGCCAGGACGAAGATTTGACACCCTACCCCATCCCTGCAGGATCTCTTTCAGCCTCCCCACTCACAATTTCTAGGCTAGCCCTGGCCTGGACATGGGCAGTGAGCCAATTATCCCATGTTTCTCTTTTGAAGTTGAACAATCCAAAAGAGAAGGGGTCCATGTCCCAGACCACGAAAAATGCTTAAACCCCCAGCCATCTACAGGGAAGTGGATTTCTGTTTCTAAGTCCCCTCTTTACTTACAAGGAGTCTGTCTCACTCGAGGGTCCTCTTCCATAACATGTCTAAGCTTATACTAAGTTGACAGAAAATCATCACAATTATTAAAAAACTAAACGAAAATATCCAAGAGTCTATTTCAAGAAAGAAAAAGAAAAAAAAAACTAGAGGGTATGTGAAGTTGGAGGAATTTGGTTCACTTAAATTCCAATGATTTTCTTGAAGAAAGGAAACTGATACTAAGAATAGTACCTCAGACTGCCAAGATGAGTGGGAGGAGATGGTTTTACTGGTATTTTTATCCTAAAAATATTAGATGACATTGAAATTTGCCTCTCCTACTCTGAAAAGATGATGGTCATTTCTCTCCTTCTCTCAATGTTTTCCTAATTTGTCTAATGGACTCACCAGGCACCCAGCATATGTCAGTCTAGCAGACAGATTGCAGACGTGGCAGCCATGGGCACAGGGCCCTGCTGTGCCCATCCTGTTTTTCATGAAAGGCTGCCAGTTCCTCCAATGAGCCAGGACAAGAAACAAGTGTTTGGAGTGAATCTTAGAGTCTTTAAACCAACTACTTCCTCTGATGTGAGTTAAATGATTTCTGCTAAATCAATTGTACAGGTATTTTAGGAAGTCATTTCACCAGTATAAGAGACATCATCTACATGACTCAATCCCTATTCTGTTAGAAAAGCTGGCTTCAAGAGATTGAACAATGGAATTAACAATGTCAGAAAAATCACCAGTAATTGGGGAACTCATTGCTATTAGCTGTAGGAATAATTTTCTGTGGGGGCAATTGCCATTAAGGTATTGATTTCAAGAGACTGATAATATGGCCCAAGTGGTAAAGTGTCTGATATGTAAACATGAGGACCCAAGTTCAAATCCCAGAGGCCATGGAAAAAGCAAGGTGTGGTGGTGGGCACTTTTAATTCCAGTGCTGGTGATAGATACAGAGATGGGGTAGCCTCCTGGAAATTCCTGGCAAGTTGACCCCCAGATCCCAGTGAGAGATCCTGCCTCAAATATAATGTAGACCCTCTGGCCTCCATGAACATGCACATGCTCCTGCACAAATACCTGCACCTATGTACATACATGAGCATGCACACAGAGAGACACAAAAAGTATATGAATTTCACAGTTTGCAATAAAAAGCTTACCACCTTGCCTTTACATAGACTGAATAGGCACTTTTCAGATCGCATGAGGTGAATGGCTCTGATTAGCGTGTTTATTTATTTATTCACTACCCTCCCTAATGGCTTTACCTTTAAGCCTGACATGACTACCATGCAGACCATTCTTTAGGAGACAGATTTCCTTGGTTGAATTTTATTGTACATGCCATCATGTCTTTGTCACAGTTGATGAAGAACAGACCAACTATGTTAGAAAGGAAATGAAAAGGGATACATGCTTGGCTACATTTATTGGGCATTATCCATGAGACCCATATATAAAGCAAGAAATTTATGCCGCAGACTCAGTGCCTTTGGGCATCTAGTTGGAAATAACATATATATAAAGCCAGTATGTAATCTACAGGAGAGTTCCAGGTGATAGATGGCATTTGATACTTTTATTTTACACTTATTTATGATGTGTATGTGATTGCTGCTGCATGTGTGAAGGTCAGATGATAACTTGCAGGAGTCAGTCTTTCCTTCCACCAAGTGGGGCTTGAGGATCAAACTGAGGGTGTTAGGCTTGGCAGCAAGTCTCTTTATCTGCTGAGCCATTTCCCTACATACACTTTTCTAATACATGAGATGCCATGATGAAATCCATGAGTGGGGACTACGAGGATGCTCTAAGTTCTCAAGTTAGAAACTTGGCATTAACTTAATGGTAAGGGGATAGGAGCTGCAGCCTTAATGACAAGTATATATAAAGATTGTTGTAGCAGGAATCTTAAAGAATCTTATTTAATAAAATCAAACCTGAGGCCAGTTATTGGGGTGAACTGGAAGATCAGAGAACCAGAACAATCCACAGCTAACTTCACCTGGCCAACTTCTCAGCTGATCTTGTTTCCTCAGACTGGAAGCTTCTGTGTCCTCATTCAAATGGCTCTCAGCTGAACTGTGCTGCTCAAAACCTAAAAGCTTAACCAGCCAAATGCTTAACCAGCGAAATGCTTCTAGTTCCTGGTCCTCATGCCTTATATAACTTTCTGCCTTCTACCATCACTCCCTGGGATTAAATGCTCACTCTCTGGGATTAAAGGTGTGAGTCACCGTGCTTGGCTGTATCCTTGAACAGATGGATTTCTGCCTCTGGAATGCTAGGATTAAAGGTGTGAGTGCCACCATTTTCTAGCCTTTGTATCTAGTGGCTGTTCTGTCTCTGACCCCAGATAAGTTTATTAGGGTGAACAATATTTTGGGGAACACAATACCACCACAGATTGTAGCTGTTAATCTTGATAGTCAACTTGAAAGAATCTAGAAGCACTTATAAGACATACTTCTGAGTATATTTTTGAAAGATCATGTAGACTGATTTAACTGAGAAGGAAAGATTAAGTCTCAATGTGGGCAGCACCATTATGCAGTCTGGGGCCTCAGAGCGCATAAGAACAAGCTATCTAGGTATCAGCATTTATATCTCTCTGCTACTTGACTGAAGATGTGATGTGACCAGTCTCCTCATGCTCCTGTCACCATGACTGCCCTGACAGGAAGAACTGTACCTTCAAATTGTGAGCCAAAATAAACTCTTTCCTCGGGGATTTTTTTCCTTTCAATAAGACAAGTAATTAATACAGAGAGGAATGTCACAAAAAATGTTCACTTTACAAGAGTTTTCTTGTCCACCTTCCTTACTAACAAGAGCAAAGCAAACAACAATTTAAGGGTCACCCTTATGAGATTAAAAAACAAAAGGCGGACATAATATTTTCTGGTTGCAGTATAATACCTAGGTTGAATTCACTATCAAGAAGAAAGGCCCTTGGAAGCCACTTTCATCCTGCTGAGTTCCCTGAGGTAGCTATTAAATAGTTGCTTGGGTTGTTTTAGTCTTGAAGGAGGCCAGGTGATGGATGTGCTGTAGACTTCTTCCACAATAGATTGCTATTGATGAACTCTCTATGTAGCCTTCATACTTTTCTTCTTCTTCATCATCATCTTCTTCTTCTCCTCCTCCTCCTCCTTTCCCTCTTCCTCCTCCTTCTTTCCTTTTCTTTCTTTTTACTAGGGACAAATAAACCAGTCATTCCACAGAGGGAGATACAATATCATAAATTCTCAACAGGACTTGACTTTCTTTCCCACTAAAAATTAGAGAAAAGTTGAAAATAATACATTTACCTAAAAAGATAGCTGAATTTTTTGACTATTTTGAGCTGTTATTTTCCTCACAAAACAATATATTTGATATTTCTATCCTTGTGTTATGAAAGGAAAAGCTGTAGTTGGGTGATTAAGAACAACATTTGATGTCTGGAGGAGTTAACAACTTCCAATGACAATTGTTTTGACCTATTTTTAGGCTATAAAAAAATCAAGAAAGATTGGACAACCCAAAGGATATTGGGTACCTAAGGGCCATCTGTCCTCTTTCTGTCTCCAGTGATTAATGTCCTGTAAACTCATGTTTTTGGATTCCGGCCAGTGTTTTAGAAACTCGCCCCAGAAGGGCAACATCACAGCTCTTACAACATTTAGAGAATATTTATTTCCTATTCTTTAAGACTTACTTTTTAATAATAAAGCACACAAGAATTATGTTAGGGATAAAATAGAAGTATCTAAAGTTTTTCTAGAAACCACAATATCTTCTCCAATTATCCCTTCTGTTACACAACACATATAAAGAAAACCACATATTTATTTGGAAGATTCTGCATATTTATTTGGAAGATTCTGTGTCTTGGAGCTTCCTTTTATACATCACTATTACATTTGTGTAAAGATAAGGGTTTCATGGGAGGACCTGACATGTTTAAGAAAGTATCCTTTCTAACTGTTAAGCTTTGTAACATAAACACTGGTGTAAAGTCGGACAAGATAGTAGAGCTAGAGAGAGAAGGAAAGGGAGCTGGAAGAAAGGAGGAAAAAGTGAGGAAAGAAGAGGGGAAAGAAGTCTGAGGCAGGGATGGCAGGAGGCAAACATAGGAGAGGGGGAAGGAAAATTGAAAGGAAGGTGGAGAAAGAATTACAAGAATGAAGAAGGTGAGGAAATAAGGAGAAAGGGAGGAAAAAAGAAAGGAAGGGGAGGGAAGGAAAGAGGGATAAAAAGGAGGAAAGTAAAGAAGGGAGGGAGGGAGAAAGGGAAGGAGGAAGTAGGGAGAGAAGAGAAGGGAACAGAGAAGGAAGAGAGGGAGGGGGTAAAAGGAACAAAGAAAGAGGGAAAACAGAAAATCACTGTTTTCAAGATGCCAGGGCATAGCATGATCTCTTACAAGAATCAGAACTGTCATTGGCGATTGACAATCCATCATCTTTCTTGTAATATCACATTTCATTCATTCAGTATTTACTGAACAATTTGGTGAGTACAAACCCACTTCTGAATGTTCCCTTTAATGTGGAACTAATGAAGATTAGCAAGCCCTATTACCTTCCATGAACAAATGCAGAATGCAGTGGAAGATGATCTTCAAGCTGCAAATCACCTACCCTTCTGTATCTCTGGGCTCTACCTGTTCCCCTGATCAACTGTGGTCCTGTCAGGTGTTCCCCAGAGACCATCCTTGCATCTCATTTAGGTTTGTTAATGATGATTGGAAGATATAACTTCAAAATATGAAATGCCAACTCAGACTCTGTAGAGAGGATGGAGTGTGACTCTCCCTAAGGTATAAACTCCTGTGCTCTTGCTGCGTTTTCCTTCCTTCCGACATGAATTTCTCTTTCTCTTAACCCTCCTGATTGAGATCTATATTAAAAAACCTTCTAATAAAAATTCCAACTCTGCTCTATGTCGGTTCATCCTGAAATTCTTTTCTGCACTGAAGCCAAGGAGATGGTTCAACATGAGCTGTGGTCCCTACAACATTAAAGGAATTCCTCGAGCTGCTTTGAATGGCAACATGAAGCTGTGTCTCTGCCCTGAAGCCTCTCACAGATGGTCTCAGTGACGTGAAGGTTCACAGAAACAAAATAAATGGGAAGAAATGTAAATTAGGAAATTTTAAATAAAGAAAATATCTGAATTATGGGAAATTCAGTTGTTGTCTTCCTTTTGGTTTGTTTGTTTTTTAATGCCAACAAATGAAATGTTAACCACAGAAAGAGGCATCTAGGAGAAGAACACTGTAATTCATATAAGAAAACACTGTTTTGCTTTCAACTCCCACAGCTGGGGACTTGCTTTTCCTAATATCCGTATTGAAATTAACGGTTTAATTCACTTTTCCATTTATGAGACAAATGCTCATGTAATCTAGTGCCACGGTGACACCTGTTTGCACCTGGATTTAATTTACACGGACAGCCCATTTGCCTGTTTGTACAGGAATCAAATTAGGTTGTCCATGTAGAACACACGGGGAGTTTAATGAGGTTCAGACCTGTCTCCCAAAGCCACCACTGTGTAAAAAGTGTTTCACTTGGGAAATTAGAATCTCCATCGCCACTGTCATAAATCTGCAAGGACAGTTGACTCTCCTTTGTATTAAGGACCCACAATGAAGGGAAACGAGATGATAGACGCATGTCTGCCCATTCCCCAAACAATTTGTGTAAATAGTTCTTGACTGCTTACCACTTCTACCGACTTCACGCGGAGATGTCCAGCCAGTGCCCACATAGGCTACAGTTCTGCAGAGTCTTTCTCTTTGCACACAGAGAAGCTTTCCAGTAGGTAACCATTTCACATAAACAAATGTGGGGAAATAAGTCTTGCCAAGCAAAGGAAAACACTCCTGGACAGTTAATTACTGAGTAAGAAAAAAAATAAAGATTGCCCACCAATGTAATTAAGGGAATAAGAGTTCACAGTGAGCTCTACCCTCCTCATTTCATATAGTCTAACTTACTCAAATGTACTTTATTTAATGTACTTACCCTGAGATGCTGTAGTGAAGCCATCTACGGGATAAAACATCTGCCTAGGCACAACACCTGAAGGAAAGTCCCCATCTCCCAATACCTGCATGTAACTGAAGGAGCTGCACAAGGAAGGGAACATAAATAGTTTATCTTTCACACAGAACTAGAGAGTTTACTCACGGGACTGGGAGGATGGCTCAGTGGTAAGAGCCTTTGTTGTACAAGCATGACAAAATAAGTCTGAATTCCCAGCACAGAGGTAAGAAGCTTGGAGTGGCTGCAAATGTGGCTGTCACCCCAGCAAGGTAGGGGGCAGAGACATCTAATGTCCTCTTCCAGTCTCTATACTCGTTCACAGACACACACATTTGCATGAACACATTTGTGCATACACCACACACACACACACACACACACACACACACACACACACACACACACTGGTCTACCAACCTATGAGCATTGCCTAGCTCCACCTATTAGAGCTATAAGATGAGGCATGCCACTTTGGTCTGACGTGTGGCTTTAGTAACACTAGTGGTGCCCTGACTTTGACAACCCTTCCCGGCGCTCCTTCCCTCCTTCCTTCTGGGTGGTTACACACTGTCTGTGATGAATGTGACCTTGACCATGTTTTCAAATCCTGCTCTCCAAGTTCAGCTGGAGGAAATGAGAGGTGTGGGATTCATCCGGCTCCCTCGGAACACGGTCTTCTGGGCTAAAGCTATTAACATCTTTTCTTTCAGCACTTGCCAGAAATAAGATGCCTCTGGCAGCAAGTTAGTTGTCAAAGATCCATTCTCTTCAGCCAAATTTTTTGCCATGGTCCAAGCCAGCAGAAAAGCTTGCCACTAACACTGTTTAATTTCTGTTCAGCTCAAACTGGTTTTCTCCTTAACAATGCTGTGAGAAAGGGAGCCACAGGCATCCCAAATACGGCAGGTATATACAGTTACCAATCTTTGACATGCAAAACTGTTAAAAATCTTAGCACCTACACTCCAGGGAAGTGCCGCTAGACTGGAAGGTTTAAAATATCATTGAAAATTCACAGTTCATTCCCCTGAAATGCCGGAATAAGGTTGTTAACTCTTCACAATGCACAGTGACAGGTCCTCAGAGGAGAACAGCTTTGTGCAGGAACACTCAATACAGAAGCTCAGAGAGATGATAAAACCAACTGTTATTTCAGCTTCCATCCAGAGAGAAAGACATGTCCCCATAATAAGGGGCTACCAGACCATAAATCAGTCTATCATTCTGTATCCAACTGTAGATGAATAGAGGACATAACATGGAAATCTCATTTGTTACATTTCATAAATGTTGGGGGAAAATAGTGCATTTTTATTGTCAGAGATGCAATAAAGATTTTACTAAGTACGGAGTGAAAAATCAAAAGACATATTCACACCCTGCTATAAAAGATGACAAGGACTGATATTTTAATGGCGATGCATTTAGACATGAATTTATCTACATCTATTTCTATGTGTTGTGGTTGAAATATGAAGTATCCTATATACTATAATCTATAAGCTCATGTGTATGAACACTTGATCCCCAGTTGGTAGCACTGTTTGGGGAGATTATGAAACCTTTAGATGGTGGATCCTTGCTGGGAGGATGTATAATATGGTGGGGATGTGGGCTTTGAGGTTTATGGCCTAGCCATACTTCCTTTTCTCTGTCTCTTCTCCATCCATGTATACAGACGAAATCATCCAGCTTCAATCTCCTGCTACCATGCTTTCCTTCAGTGATGAGTTAATGACCTTGAAGTGTAAGCTGCTACCTCTTTTCTCTTCTAGCTCATTTATGCTCAGGGAATTTTATCAGAACAAAGAAGCATCTGCTACAGTATGGCTCACTCTGCCTTTCTTTCCCCCTCTTAGAAAAGGTAACACATTTAATCATTATCAGGAATTGAAGTCTTTACAGTCTTTACACTACTTTCAAGACATCAAGTTAGCCTGTGTGGTGATTTGAAAGAAAATGTTGCCCCATGGCTAGATGTTTGAAAACATGGTTCCCAGTTGATGGGGATGTTTGGGGCTCTGAGGAGATGTGGCCTTGTTGGGGGAAGTATGTCTCCAGAGCTGGGCTTCGAATGATTTGAATTATTTCAAAGATCTACAAATTTCTAGTTTGTTTTCTATTTCCTAGTTGGGATTTGAAATGTGAGCTCTCGGGCTGGAGAGATGGCTCAGAGGTTAAGAGCACTGGCTGTTCTTCCAGAGGTCCTGAGTTCAATTCCCAGCAACCATATTGGTGGCTCATAACCATTTGTAATGATATCTGGTGCCCTCTTCTGGCCTTCAGGGATACATGCAAAACAGAACACTGTATACATAATAAATAAATCTTTAAAAAAAAAAAGAAAGAAAAAAGAAATGTGAGCCCTCAGCTTCTACTACAGTCTGCTGCCTCAGCTCCACATCATGGACTGTAACCCTATGGAACCAAAAAAGCCAAATAAATTCTTTCCTCTATAAGTTGCCTGTCCCTGGACTTTTTTCATAGTTGTAGAGAAGTCACTAGTATGTCCTGTTGAGTGACAGTAATATTAGTAGAAGACACATTCTTCTATTTCAGGCATTCTAACACTTGAATGTGGTCAAACTTCCTATGATTTCTAAACACCCAAACATTCATGTTCTCTTGGAAGGTATCATTTACATTCCTTTTATATTTGAATCTATGGAGCAGGTGAGATGACTCATTGGGTGAAGGTATTTGCTACCAAACTGGAATTCTGAATTTGATTACTGGAAACCACATGTGAATAGAGGAGAATTCATCTTCATAAGTCTTCTGACCTCCACAGGTACCCCCCCCCACACACACACAGAGTAAATAAGTGTAATTTAAAAATTATGGGTATGCCTTAATTTAAGAGCTTTGGGCATTGGCTTCCTGTTTAGAGTTGCAGGACTTGTTAACCCATTGAATTTCATTTTGATTCCTTTGTGTTTTGTTTGTTTGTTTGTTTTACAAGTAAACTAACTTCTAGAACGCATTTAGCTCTAACCCAGAGTCACTTTAAATATTTTCTTATCCTCAATAAATTACCAAACACTAAGGATCATCATTGATAATTCATTTTCTTTTCATTTTTATAGGCCCAAATATTTTTCCCAATAACTTGTGCCTGGAACATGCGTTTTGGAGACCTCTGGATTCTCCAAATTCATTATCTGTACAGTCCACGTATACTTCAGAATATGTGTTTTACTATGTGATGCAGATAGGGAGCCTGAGTTTCCCTTCACAACCAGGCAAGTAGACCTCAGGCTTGAGAAGAGCCAGGACTGTAACATTATGGGATAATGATTACCTAAATATATATTAAAGGGTTGAGCCATGTGCCAAGGGTTTTATTTCTAGGACACATCACCAAAAAAGAAAAGGCCATAGGATGATTTAAAGAAATAATAAAGGAGATAAAGTTAAGCTCTAGCCTTAATTATTGTAAGTTTAGTTATACACAGCTATTAAATATCTATCTGGGTTTCCCCCCAACATTTCTTATTTTTGCTCTCACCTCTAGTTAGGTTTTGTATATCTGTCTTATAATTACAGACAATAAATTAGTAAACAAAAAATTCTTGGTGGTGTGAGGTCTATGGAATGTTTAATATATTTTGAAGCACCGCATTGATTTTTTAATGTCCTATCCAGATAATTACCAAAAATCATCATTCCTACTGTGGTGGTTAGTTTTATTCCCTAACCTGACACAAGCTGGAATCATTTGGGAAGAACATTTCAACAAAGGATTGTCTACATTGAAGCTTTATTCTAATTAATTTTATCAATAAAAAGTTAGGAGTCAGATATCAGGCTAAAAACCTCAGAGAAGCAGGGGAGCACCCACAGTTGCTTCCTACCTCTCTGGTTCCTCCAAACTAAAGGGGCGAGATCCTCTCTCAGCCCTGCCTTATGGCTTCCTGTGTCCTCTCTGTACAGACTTCCAGACCTCTATGGTCAGCTACTGGCTAGCTCCACCCTCTGACTCTAAGTAAGCTTTATTTGTCAGAACACAATCAAAATATCACACTAAGTTGGCCTGTGGATAAGTCTATGAGGGAGTGCCTTAATTAAATTAGCTGATATGAAAGACCTGTCTCACTGTGGATGGCATTGTTGCCTAGGATTGGGGTCCTGATCTGCACAGGAGTATAGAAATCAAGCGGAGCAGAAACAAGCAAGCAAGCATGAGCTCCTTGGTGGAAGTAATGCTTCCAGCTCCCGCCCAGACCTGTGACATCACCACAACGAAATACTGTAGATTGGAGTTGTAGCTAAAACAAATATTTCCTCCGTTCAGTCACTTTTAATCAGGAAATTTTCTTGCAGCAACATAAATAATACTAATATCCCAATTTATGTGAACAAATCTGACAACTGGCTCCTGTAGTAATTAGTTCATTTTCTCCTGCTCTCTTGCCTTCTTGCCTGCCTGCATTTTCCCTTTTTCATTCCTTCATTCTTTCCAGTGTCTGCATCTCGTTCCTGTCTTCCATCCTGTTCACTTATTTGCATCATTTACACTGGCCTTATTTCTCTTCTTCTATCTCTCTTACCGCATCCTTATTCTCACTCCATTGTCATCGGGATGGTTTTCTTGCTTCTCCATTCATTATTTTGACAGTACTTAAGAGCTATAATTGCTTGTAAATAAAGATGCCATTTGGGAGTGAGATTTAAGAATCCACCTGCCAGGAGGAAGAAGAAAAAAAAAGAGCAAAGTCAGCCTTACATAGAAATAGCTCATTGTCTTGTCCTTATAATAGTGCTGCCTTATACCTGCATTTTGTTCCTGCTTAAAATAAAACTGTTTATAAAAAGAAAAAGAGACAGGCAGGCAGACAGAGAGGTACAGTGATCCCTACATTTGATCTTCCTCACTTCTGCTCTAGGGCAAGGACCCCAGTAAACAAAACAAAATAAACAAGCAAAAGGAGTTCATTTTGGACTGACTTTCTCTTACAAGAGAAAGAAAAATATTGGACTGGGGTATCCAACTTTTTGACCCCATAACACACTGTTCTCATCTGCAACACTCACATGAGTGAACTGCAGAGTTAAGTTACCAAAAACTTGCTGAAAAAAATTCATTATGTTTTCAGAAAGTTCAGAGATATGTGTTGAGATGTCTCCTTCTTTGTATCCTTGGACACGTGTGACCATAGGTGGGGCACAGCTGTGTGTAATCTATGCTGAATTCACACTAGAAATCCATAGCCCATCTTTTCTGGCTTGTTCCATCTCTGACTTTATTACCTTTGCAATGACAGGGAACAGTATGAGGAAAACTTTTGGAAAACTGATTTGAAATATAACAATATTTGTACTCAGCTTTGATCTACGCCTACTGGAACAGAATAATGATGTAATTGTATTTCAGTTAATAAAAGGAAGGAGGAGGAGGAGGGAGAGGAGGAGGAGGAGAAGCTGACAGCTGACAGCTGACAGAGGAGCCTGCTGTGTGTTGTCCTGATTAACCCATTACACTCATTCTTAGCACTTGGGACCAATGTCCAGCTAAATATCAAATACAGCTTTCCCTGTAGCCTGTCATGCATGACTTTGCATGTACAGCAATCATGAGCATATTGTCTCAAAGGCAGTAGATTGTGGGAAATCATAATTGTAGTCCAGTATCAACTCAATCCAGAGACAGTGTTTGGCCACCAGAACTGTATGAACTCCTGCCTTATTGGAAAAGCTTTGCCCATTTTGCACAGGGGAAAGCTGGTATTTTGATTCCCTCTATTTCCTGTGGTAGACTTACTCATGTTTGGAGAGAGAAATAGCAGAGTGGAAAGATAATTTATCCTGTTCCTATTAAGATAGCCTTCCCTTGAAATTATTATTTTGCTCTAATATCTGTAACATGAACTGCTAAATGGTCTTCTTATTAAAAACACAAAAATACTGGAGCCTGATATTGGGGTAAATGCTGAAAGAACGTAGAGACAAAGGAACAAGCTACCTCTTACCTCTGGGACTCCTCTAGCCGAATGAGCTTCTTTAGACAAAAAGACTTTAGTTCTTGTTGTCTCATGCCTTATATACCTTTCTCCATCTGCCATATTACTTACTTTCTATTGCTGGGATTGAAGTATGTGACTTCCTACATACTGGCATTAAAGATGTGAGATCTCAAGTGCTGGGATTAAAGGTGTGTGTCACCACTGCCTGGCTCTGTTTCTCTCCTAGATTGAGTCAATCTCATGTAGTCCAGGGTGGCTTTGAACTCAGAGAGATCCAGACAGATCTCTGCCTCACAAGTGCTAGGATTAAAAGTGTGTGTCACCACTGTCTTGCCTCTATGTTTAATCTAATGGCTTGTTCTGTCCTCTGATCTTCAGGCAAAGTTTATTGAGGTACACAATATATCACCACAAATATCAGTCTGACCCACAGAGAGAGAGAGCATGCAGACAACATGGCTCTGATGGTTGTGCAGCAGGCCGTTTTCAATCTAAAGCAGGATGAATAAGCCCACTCTCTGATGGAGGCCTGTGGCATCTGAGGATAGACAGGTGTGGAGACCCCTGAGTACATGTGTGCACATATCAGAATCCAGGCTCCAATGTGCACCTCAGAGTCTTAAAGAATTTGTGCCTATGTTCCATCAATACATTCACTAGCATTTAATGGAAAGACCATAGTCCCCAGAACAAAAGATCCCAGAGAAGATCCTCACCACAATGGGGTCATTTCAGAGTACTGTAGGACTGGCTAGGAACCATGGGACTAAAGGGGCAAAAAACAGAAATGCAAGTGTTAATCTTAATGTCCAATAAGGTGTCACTGTTCTTCAGGTTGGTGTAGAGTTAGATTTCTCACCATTTTTCTACTCAGAAACAACACGAAAAATCTTGTAAAATTTAACTAAAAGTACTTTATATATATGTAAAATATGTTAAAATATGTAAAATATAGATGATATATGTGTGTAATGTATATACATATATACTGTATATACATATAATCATCTATTTAACATCTACCTATCTATCACCAATCTGTCCGCCATCTATCTATAATCTACTATTATGTGGTAATTTTTTCTGTCAACGTGACACAAGCTAGGGTCATTTGAGGGAGGATGCTCAACTAGGACAATGCCTCCTTAAGATTGTCCTATATGAAAATCTGTCAAGAATTTTCTTAATTAATGTTCTTTTGATGTGGGAGGGCCCATGTCACTATGAGCTCCGCCAGCCACAGGCAGGTGGTCTTAAGTTGTATAGGAAAGCAGACTGAGCAAGCCACGAGGAACTAGCCAGTAAGCAACACTCCTCCATGGCTTCTGCTTCAGTTCCTTTCTTCAGGTTCCTGCCTTGAGTTCCTGTCCTGATTTCTCTCAGTGAAGGAGTGTCACCTGAAAGTTATAGAATGCAATTAACCCTTTCTTCCTCAAGCTGTTTCTGGTCATGATGTGTTTTATCATAGCAATAGAAACCTAAGTCTGTCCATCTGTCTGTCTGTCTGACCATCTATCTATCTGTCTGTCTGTCTATTTATCTATCTATCCATCTATCTACCATCTATTGTCACTTTAGCTATCACTAGCATATTATCAATCATGCATCTGTCACCTATCATCTATCTGTCTGTCTTCTATTATCTATCTCTAATCTATAACTTCTCTATCATCCACATATTATATTTTATCATCTAATAAACATTCTATCTATCACCTATCTACCTACATTATGACAGTATATTAGCCATTTGTTTTCCTATTTCCAAAAAAGTGGCATAGTCACAGAACTTATTTTGGCTCAGCTGTTTGATCTCTTTTATTTGCAGTCAGGAAGGGCAATTAAAAAAAGTTAAGTTTCCAAATTTCTGATTATCTAGTTCCGCTACTTTGTTAACATAAGATTATTCTAGAAAGTCATCAGGCTAGGGTGGATGCCAAACTTCCTAAATGCTTTCTAATAAACAAAGATTGCATGTTGTATGTACACTAACTGCCATCACTTCTATGCCAGTGAATTCCCTTAAATCTCAAACTGAATTCTGTATCTAAAAGTTTTGGCTCTACCTCACCACAGTGGTCATAAGCATCATAGCGGTGTACAATATCAGAAGTTTTGGCTAATTGTTAATTTAAGAAGTTGTTAAGTACATAAAAAGTGTGACTAGTACATAGGTATACAAAAAGAGAGAACAAGAGAGAAGGGTGTGTGTGAAACCACATGTGAGCATGAGCAACTGGACCAGGATACGGGAGATGGAAGGTAGGAATTCAGATTCTTGATGAACTAGCAAGACAGAACATCTACTAATCCTGCTCTATTTGCAAAGTCAAAACTATTTAGTATCTACTCAGAATGATGGGATAAAAGCTACAAAACATGGTGGTTGCCTTCTCCTCTAAATCAGCCATACACACTGCAAGCCAAAATGTGCACATCAGATTGTGGAACTGACCACAAACAGTTTAGTGTCCATAAAATAATGGAAGGTTAATTAATTTTCAATCACACTCTTTCTGTGGTTGAGTTTTTATGTTGGCATTTTGCTAAAACTGTTAGTGGGGTTTGCCTAGGACACTCTGTCCTGTGTTCCTTTAAAAATGTCTGATGTTTTCCTCTTGTCATTTATGAATAGGCACAGGGAAAATACGACAGAAGACAATTTGTTCCCGACAGAAATCAGGTTATAATGAATGCAGTCCCTTTGCAGAGGGAGGACAGTGCTATAAACAGAAGCTGCCAGGTCCCATCATCCAGGCTTGGGAAACTGAGTGAGCTGCTCTTATTGACACTGCTTTCTAAAGCACCACTTCTTGCAAATGTCAAATCCACTCTAGCTCTGCAATTCCTATAATATCTACATGGAAAATAACTTCCAGCAAATATAAATATAAATATTTAGCATCCCTAGTTACTACTAAAGTTGTGTGTAGGATTCTGCCCAGATTGCTGAATACTCTCTTAACCTTCTTGTGACACATTTTTATAGGATGATTTAGAATCCTTCTACACAATGGACCATTGGCCTGGATTTTAAAGTGACTGGCTATAAAAGTCATTGAGCACAATGTACATTGCAGGTTAATTAAAGGACTATTCAATGTAATTGAGGTCTCCAGGGCCCTGAATGGGCCTTCCATTCTGTAAATCACTTTCGTCTATTATTTCATTCCCAACATGAAGAACACACAGGAATAATGTAAAGGTTTAAGAGAGAGGCAGACCTGTGGTAAAATTCAGTCCTATCTCATGCAAATTGTGCAATCTTAGGCAGTCAATTTACTTTCTTCTTATAGTTATAACATCAGGAAAATGTAACAGGGTCTGGAGAGATGGCTCCATGGTTAAGGGCACTGGCTATTCTTACAAAGGACTTGAGTTTGATTTCCATCACCAACAAAACAGCTCACAACAGTTAATAAAGCCCAGGGTATCCAATGCTCTCTTCTAGCATGCATGTGGCTCATAAACTTATAAATAAGCAAAACATCCATACACATAAAATAAAAATAACAAAAATGAAATAATTTAATGTAACATATACACAGACATACATAACATGGTTCATAGTTATTTTAAGGTTTAAAGCGTTTTACATATGTAATTATTTTTATAACACATGTACTAGAGAGTAGTTTTATTTCTTTACTTTAATAAATATATTTAAGTATGTTTATGTTAAAAATGAAAATTCGGGAGTTGGGTCTGGAGAGATGATTTAGTAGTTAAGAGACCTTTCTGCTCTTGCAAGAGACCCGAGTTCACATCCCATCACCCACATCAGGTTGCTCACAACTGCCTATAAGTCCAGCTCTGGGGCATCTGATGCCTCTTGGACAGTGCACTTATGTGCACACACCAATACACAGACACACAAATACATAAATAATTAAAAATAAAACAAGAACATTAAGGAATTGTCATCTCAGAGCAGATGCAGAGAGATCCACAACTAAGCATTGGGCCGAGCTCTGAGAGTCCTGTTGGAGAAAGGGAGGAAGGATTGTAGGAGCTAGGGAGGTCACGATCATGACTGAGAAACCCACAGAGACAGACAACCTGAGCTCAATGGGAAATCACAGACTCTAGACTGACAGCTAGGGAGCCTGCACAGTATCGACCTAGGTTCTCTGCATGTGGGTGACAGTTGTGCAGCTTGATCTGTTTGTGGGACCCCTGGCAGTGGGACCAGGATGTGTCCCTGGAGCATGATCTGGCTTTTTGAAACCTATTCCCTGTGGTGAGATGCCTTGCTCAGCCTTGAAGCAGAGGGAAGGAGCTTAGTCCTGTCTCAACCTGGTATGCCATGTGTTGTTGACTCCCATAGGAGGCCTTACTCTTTCTTAGGAGTAGAGAAGAGAGTAGAAAAGAGGTGTGTGGGGAGGGGAACAGGAGGAGAGGAGGGAGAGGAAACTGTGGTTGGTAAGTAAAATAAATAAAAAAGTAATAATAATTAAAAAATTGTCATTTCACTTAAAAAATATGGTTGTAGCAGTGTATGCTTGTAATCCCAGTGCTTGGGAGGCAGGCAGGGACAGGCAAATCCCTGGGGCTTAATAGCCAGCCAGCCTACCCAAAATGGTGAGTTCCAGGTTTAGTGAGGAACTCTGTCTCAGAAAATAAGGAAAAGTGGGATTGAGGAATGACATCCAACATCAACCTGTGACCTCTACAAACTTGAGCACACAGGCACACCTGTGCACACATATGCAACACATAAAAACAGGTACACATAACACAAGCTCACAAACAAAAAGAAACAAACACCAAATTGGATGGAATATGAGCCAAAAAAAGTTGACAGCTTTATCAATGTGCACCATATATGCATAACAAAAACACCGCCTAATATTTAGAAGAACAATCACCTAAAATTTATCTATCATCTGTCTGTCTGTCTGTCTTATCTATCTGTCTGTCTAATCTATCATTTGTGTGTGCGCACACACAAACAAGCATGAGTGTGCATGTCTATCTGTCTGTCTGTCTGTCTGCACACATTGAGATCAGATACCAAGAGATCAGTTTGTAGGAGTCAGTTTTCTTTTTTTTTTTTTTTTTTTTTTTTCATGATCTTAATTGGTTTTATTTTCTATCTAGAACCAGGCAACACTTCATTCCATGAAATAAAGTGTTCAGCAGGGGCTGGTTTTTTTTTTTTGTGATATATATTTTTTATTTTACAATACCATTCAGTTCTACATATCAGCCATGGGTTCCCCTATTCTCCCCCCTCCCACGCCCTCCCCTTACCCCCAGCCCACCCTCCATTCCCACCTCCTCCAGGACAAGTCCTCCCCCGAGGACTGTGATCAACTTGGTAGACTCAGTCCAGGGAGGTCCAGTCCCTTCCTCCCAGACTAAGCCAAGTGTCCCTGCATAAGTTCCTGGTTTCAAACAGCCAACTCATGGAATGAGCACAGGACTTGGTCCCACTGCCTAGATGCCTCCCAAACTGATCAAGCCAATCAACTGTCTCACCTATTCAGAGGGCCTGATCCAGCTGGGAGCCCCTCAGCCTTTGGTTCATAGTTCATGTGTTTCCATTCATTTGGTTATTTTTTTTCAATAATTGAGTAAAACTGAAATTGATTATATGCCACAGTCATCCTAGGGACCTCCATGCTATATATATAGCCTCTATGGTTCTATGGGTTGTGGTCTGATTGTTCATTTTATATCTAGAATCCACCAATGAGTGAGTACATACCATAACTGTCTTTCTGGGTTTGGGTTACCTCACTCAGGATGATTTTTTCTAGTTCCATCCATTTGCCTGCAAATTTCATGCTTTCATTGTTTTTCTCTGCTGAGTAGTACTCCATTGTGTATATGTACCACATTTTTTTCATCCATTCTTCCGTTGATGGGCATCTAGGTTGTTTCCAGGTTCTGGCTATTACAAATAGTGCTGCTATGAACATAGCTGAGCATGTATCTTTATGGTATGTATCAGCATTCCTTGGGTATATGCCCAAGAGTGGGATGGCTGGGTCTTGAGGTAGTTCGATTCCTAATTTTTTGAGAAACCGCCATACTGATTTCCACAGTGGTTGTACAAGTTTACATTCCCACCAACAGCGGAGGAGTGTTCCCTTTGCTCCACATCCTCTCCAACATTGGTTGTCATTGGTGTTTTTGATCTTAGCCATTCTAACAGGTGTAAGGTGGTATCTCAGAGTCGTTTTGATTTGCATTTCTCTGATGATTAAGGATGTTGAGCATTTCTTTAAATGTCTTTCAGCCATTTGTAGTTCTTGTTTTGTGAATTCTGTTTAGCTCTTTAGCCCATTTTTTAATTGGACTGTTCAGTGCTTTGATGTCTAGTTTCTTGAGTTCTTTATATATTGTGGAGATCAATCCTCTGTCAGATGTGGGGTTGGTGAAGATCTTTTCCCAATCTGTTGGGTGTCTTTTTGTCTTATTGACTGTGTCTTTTGCCCTGCAAAAGCTTCTCAGTTTTGAGAGGTCCCATTTATTAATGGTTGTGCTCAGGGTTTGTGCTGTCGGTGTTTTATTTAGGAAATGGTCTCCAGTGCCAATGCGTTCAAGAGTGCTTCCTATCTTCTTTTCTATTAAGTTTAGTGTAACTGGATTTATGTTTAGGTCTTTGATCCACTTGGACTTGAGTTTTGTGCATGGTGACAGATATGGATCTATTTGTAATCTTTTACATATTGACATACAGTTATGCCAGCACCATTTGTTGAAGATACTTTCTTTGTTCCATTGTATAGTTTTGGCTCCTTTGTCAAAAACCAGGTGTTCATATGTGCATGGATTAATGTCAGGGTCTTCAATTCGATTCCATTGGTCCATATGTCGGTTTTTATACCAGTACCAAGCTGTTTTTATTACTATAGCTCTATAGTAGAGTTTGAGGTCCGGGATGGTGATGCCTCCAAGGGTTGCTTTATCGTATAGGATTCTTTTAGCTATCCTGGGTCTTTTGTTTTTCCATATAAAGTTGAGTATTTTTCTTTCCAAGTCTGTGAAGAATTGTGTTGGGATTTTGATGGGGATTGCATTGAATCTGTAGATTGCTTTTGGTAAGATTGCCATTTTTACTATGTTAATCCTGCCTATCCATGAGCATGGGAGATCCTTCCATTTTCTGATATCTTCTTCAATTTCTTTCTTTAGAGATTTAAAGTTCTTATCAAAAAGGTCTTTCACTTGTTTAGTTAGTGTTATCCCAAGGTATTTTATATTATTTGTGGCTATTGTAAAGGGTGATGTTTCTCTGACTTCTTTCTCAGCCCTTTTATCATTTGTGTATAGGAGGGCTACTGATTTTTTTGAGTTGATCTTGTATCCTGCCACTTTACTGAAGGAGTTTATCAGCTGTAGAAGTTCCCTGGTAGAGTTTTTGGGGTCACTTATGTATACTATCATATCATCTGCAAATAGTGAAAGTTTGACTTCTTCCTTGCCAATTTGTATCCCTTTGATCTCCTTTTGTTGTCTTATTGCTCTAGCTAGAACTTCTAGTACTATATTGAATAAATATGGGGAGAGTGGACAGCCTTGTCTTGTTCCTGAATTTAGTGGTATCGCTTTGAGTTTCTCTCCATTTAATTTAATGTTTGCTGTTGGCTTGCTATAAATTGCTTTTATTATGTTTAGAAATGTTCCTTGTATTCCTATTCTTTCTAAGACCTTTATCATGAAGGGGTGTTGGATTTTGTCAAAGGCTTTTTCAGCATCTAGGGAGATGATCATGTGGTTTTTTTCTTTCAGTTTGTTTATATGGTGTATTACATTGACTGATTTCCGTATGTTGAACCATCCTTGCATCCCTGGGATGAATCCTACTTGGTCGTGATGGATGATTGTTTTGATGTATTCTTGGATTCGGTTTGCCAATATTTTGTTGAGTATTTTTGCATCAATGTTCATGAGGGAGATTGGTCTGTAGTTCTCTTTCTTTGTTGCATCTTTGTGTGGTTTGGGTATCAGGGTAATTGTAGCCTCATAAAAAGAGTTTGGTAGTGTTCCTTCTGTTTCTATTGTGTGGAACACTTTGAAGAGGATTGGTATTAGTTCTTCTTTGAAAGTCTGGTAGAATTCTGCACTAAAACCATCTGGTCCTGGGCTTTTTTTAGTTGGGAGACTTTTGCTGACTATTTCTATTTCTTTAGGGGTTATTGGTCTATTTAAATGGTTTATCTGGTCTTGATTTAATTTTGGTATTTGGTATTTATCCAGAAAATTGTCCATTTCTTCCTGGTTTTCCATTTTTGTGGAGTACAGGTTTTCGAAGTATGATCTGATGATTCTCTGGATTTCCTCATTGTCTGTTGTTATGTCTCCCTTTTCATTTCTGATTTTGTGAATTTGGGTGTTCTCTCTTTGCTTTTTGATTAATTTGGCTAGTGGTTTGTCTATCTTGTTGATTTTTTCAAAGAACCAACTCTTTGTTTCATTGATTTTTTGTATTGTTCTCTTGTTTTCTATTTCGTTGATTTCAGCCCTCAATTTGATTATTTCCTGGCGTCTATTTCTCCTGGGTGAGTTTGTTTCTTTTTGTTCTAGAGCTTTCAGTTGTGCTGTTAATTCATTGGTATGGGATTGCTCCATCTTCTTTATGTGTGCATTTAGAGCTATGAATTTTCCTCTTAGCACTGCTTTCATAGTGTCCCATAAGTTTGGGTATGTTGTACTTTCATTTTCATTGAATTCTAGGAACTCTTTAATTTCTGTCTTTATTTCTTCCTTGACCCATTGATGTTTCAGGTGGGTATTATTCAGTTTCCATGAGTTTGTGGGTTTTCTATAATTTTTGTTGTTATTGAGTTCTAACTTTAAGGCATGGTGGTCTGATAAGATACAGGAGGTTATTCCAATTTTTTTGTATCTGTTGAGATTTGTTTTGTGTCCAAGCATGTGGTCAATTTTTGAGAAGATTCCATGGGGTGCTGAGAAGAAGGTATATTCTTTTGTGTTAGGATGGAATATTCTGTAGATATCTGTTAGGTCCATTTGAGTCATAACATCTGTTAGGTCCTTTATTTCTTTGTTAAGTTTCAATCTGGTAGATCTATCTTTTGGTGAGAGTGGTGTGTTAAAATCTCCCACTACTAATGTGTGGGGTTTGATGTGCGTTTTAAACTTTAGTAGTGTTTCTTTTATGAATGTGGGTGCTTTTGTATTTGGAGCATAAATGTTTAGAATCGAGACTTCATCTTGGTGGATTTTTCCTGTGATGAATATGTAATGTCCATCCTGGTCTCTTTTGATTGATTTTAGTTTGAAGTCTATTTTATTAGATATTAGGATAGCTACACCAGCTTGTTTCTTAGGTCCATTTGCTTGGAAAACCTTTTCCCAGCCCTTTACTCGGAGGTAGTGTCTGTCTTTGGAGTTAAGGTGTGTTTCTTGTATGCAGCATATGGATGGGTCCTGTTTTCTAATCCATTCTGTTAGCCTGTGTCTTTTTATAGGTGAGTTGAGACCATTGATATTGATGGATATTAATGACCAGTGATTGTTAATTCCTGTTATTTTTTTGGTTTTGTTGTGTTGTCCTTCTGTGGTGTATGTTGGTGTAGGATTATCTATTGCTTGATTTTTCATGGATGTGTTTAGCTTCTTTGGGTTGAATTTTCCCTTCTAGTGCTTTCTGTAGGGCTGGGTTTGTGGACAGGTATTGATTAAATCTGGTTTTATCCTGGAATATTTTGTTTACTCCGCCTATGGTGATTAAGAGTTTTGCCGGGTATAATAGTCTGGGTTGGCATCCATGGTCTCTTAGTGTCTGCATGAGGTTTGTCCATGATCTTCTATCTTTCATAGTCTCTATTGAGTAGTCTGGTGTTATTCTGATGGGTTTGCCTTTATATGTTACTTGGTCCTTTTCCTTTGCAGCTCTTAATATTTTTTCTTTATTCTGTGTGTTTAGTGTTTTGATTATTATGTGGCGAGGGGACTTTTTTTTTGGATCCAGCCTATTCGGTGTTCTGTAAGCTTCTTGTATCTTCATAGGTATTTCTTTCTTTAGGTTAGGAAAGTTTTCTTCTATGATTTTGTTGAATATATTTTCTGTGCCTTTGAGTTGGTATTCTTCTCCTTCTTCTATCCCTATTATTCTTAGGTTTGGTCTTTTCATGGTGTCCCAAATTTTCTGGACGTTTTGTGTTAGGACTTTTTTGTCTTTATTGTTTTCTTTGACTGACGAATCTATTTTCTCTATCGTGTCTTCAGTGTCAGAGATTCTCTGTTCCATCTCTTGCAATCGGTTGGTTATGCTTGTTTCTGTAGTTCCTGTTCGTTTTGTCAGGATTTCTATTTCCAGCATTCCCTCAGCATGTGTTTTCTTTATTGTCTCAAATTCATTTTTCAGATCTTGGAATGTTTCTTTCATCTGTTTAATTGCTTTTTCTTGGCTTTCTTTGATTTCTTCCCATTTTTTGTTCGTTTTTTCTTCCATTTCTTTAAGGGAGTTTTTTATTTCCTCTTTAATGGAGTTTTTCATTTCCTCTTTAAGGGAAGTTTTTATTTCCTCTTTAAGGGAGTTTTTTATTTCCTCTTTAAGGAAAGTTTTTATTTCCTCTTTAAGGTAGTTTTTCAATTCCTCTTTAAGGAAAGTTTTTATTTCCTCATTGAGGGAATGTTTTATTTCTTCTTTAAGGGCCTCTATCATCTTCTTAATGTCATTTTTAGGGTTGATTTCTTCTGCTTCTTCTGTCATGGTATGTTTAGGTCTTGCAGGTGTAGAATCACTAGGTTCTGATGTTGCCATATAGGTCTTTATGTTGTTGCCTGTATTTTTGCACTGGCGTCTGCTCATCTCTTCCTCTGTGAGGTGCAGGTGGTGTCTGTGTCTGAGAGTGCCTCTCTTGTTCTAATTTTTAGTCTTGGTTTAGTAGTGGTTCTTGGTTAAATTGGTGCTATTGGGCTATTTCTTCAGGGGCAGCTGATTTCGATCGGTGAATTATATACTTATGATTCTGGTGATCTGGTTTGGTGTCTGGGTAGCGCCTTCTTCTGTGTTCTCAGGTCACTTTTTGTTCATTTGTCAACTCCTCAGCTGATCTTGTTTCTTCAGACTTTAAACTGTAGGCATCTGAATCCTCTCCCAGATGGGTTTCAGCTGAGCAGGGTAGTCTCACCAACACCTCCAAGTTGTTGGGTTTCACAGGATCAGCAGCTGGGCCCTGGGTTGTCCTCAGATGGAGTGTTCAGATTCGTTCTGGTTCTGACCCACAGAGATAGCTTCTTCCCCAGTTGTTGGGGTTAGGGGCGTCCCTGTTCCAAGCTGCGTCTGCTTGTCTCAGTCCCTGGGCCTGTTTACCTCTGCGGTCCTCCGCCGGGCCTGTGGTCCCTGTCAGCTGCCGCTGGTTCTGTCTGCCTCTGGGGGCCGCCACCGGGCCTGAATGTCTCTGTCGGCCACTGCCGCCGGGCACGTCTACCTCAGCGGGCTGCCGCTGGGTCCGTCTACCTCCACAGGCCGCCGCCACAGGCCTACCTGCGTCTGCTTGTCTCTGCCGCCGGGCCTGTCTACCTCTGTGGGCCGCTGCTGGGCCTGAATGTCTCTGCCGGCTGCTGCCGGGTCTGAATATCCCTGTCGGCTGCCGCCGCTGGGCACGTCTACCTCAGCGGGCTGTTGCTGGGCCCGTCTACCTCCGCGGGCCGCCGCAGGCCTACCTGCGTCTGCTTGTCTCTGCCGCCGGGCCTGTCTACCTCTGTGGGCCGCTGCTGTGCCTGAATGTCTCTGCCGGCTGCCGCCGGGCCTGAATGTCTCTGCCGGCTGCCCCCGGGCCTGAATGTCCCTGTCGGCCGCTGCCGCCGGGCCCGTTTACCTCAGCGGGCCGCTGCTGGGCCCGTCTACCTCTGTGGGCCGCCGCTGGGCCTGAGTGTCTCTGCCAGCTGCCGCCGGGTCTGAATATCCCTGTCGGCTGCCGCCGCTGGGCCCGTCTACCTCCACGGGCCCCCGCCACAGGCCTACCTGCATCTGTTTGTCTCCGCCGCCGGGCCTGTCTACCTCTGTGGACCGCCGCTGGGCCTGGATGTCTCTGCCAGCTGCCGCCGGGTCTGAATATCCCTGTCGGCTGCCGCCGCTGGGCCCGTCTACCTCCACGGGCCCCCGCCACAGGCCTACCAGTTGCTGCTGTCCTTCCCGCCGTCAGTTTTCTTTTTTCAAATTATTATTAATATATTTTCTATTCATTTTACACACCAACCACAGGTTCCCCTCTCCTCCCTCCTCCTGGCCCCCAGCCTTCCCCCAAAGGAGTCAGTTTTCTTCCACCACATGCCAGCCCAGGGACTGAACTCAGATTGTAAGGCTTGGCAGCAAGTGTCTTTATCTGCTAATCATCACACTGGCCCACTGTGAATACTTTTGAGCCTACATTTTTTATTTTATTTTATAATTTAATTTAATTTTACATATCAGCCATGAATTCCCCTGTCCTCCCTTCTCCCACCCCCAGCCTTCTACCCTCAAACCACACCCCATTCCCACCTCCTCCAAGGTAAGGACTCCCCTGGGGATTCAGCTCAGCCTGGTAGATTCAGTCCAGGCAGATCCAGTCCCCTCCTCCCTTCACACAGGCTGAACAAAGTGTCCCTGCATAGGCCCCAGGTTCCAAACAGCCAGCTCATGCACTAAGGACAGATCATGGTCCCACTGCCTGGGGGCCTCCCAAACAGTTCAAGCTAATCAACTGTCTCACTTATCCAGAGGGCCTGATCCAGTTGGGGGATCCTCAGCTATTGGTTCATAGTTCATGTGTTTCCACTAGTTTGTCCCTATGCTATTTCCAGTCATGTTCTCAACAATTCTTGCTCATACAATCCCTCCTCTTTCTCGCCGATTGAACTCCCAGAGCTCCACCTGGGGCCTGGCAGTGGATCTCTGCATCTGCTTCCATCAGTCATTGGGTGAGAGTACTACCATGACAGTTAGGGTGTTTGGCCATCCTATCACCAGAGTGGGTCAGTTTGGCCTTTCTTTTGACCATTGCCAGCAGTCTATTGTAGAGGTATCTTTGTGGATTTCTGGTGACCTCTCTAGCACTTTGATTCTTCCTATTCCCATGGGGTCTTCATTTATCATGGTCTCTTTTTCTTTGTTCTTCCTCTCTGTTCTTGATCAAGCTGGGATCTCCCGCTCCCCTAAGCTCTCTTTCCTCCAACCCTTGCCCCCCCCCCCACACATCCAGTTGGCTCATGTAGATCTCATCCATTTCTCTGTCGTTGGGCGATCCATGTGTCTTTCTTAGGGTCCTCTTTTCTAGGTAGCCTCCTCGGAGTTGGGAGTAGCAGTCTAGTCATCCTTTGTTTTACATCTAATATCCACCTATGAGTGAGTTCATCCCATGTTTGCCTTTCTGAATCTGGGTTACCTCATTCAGGAGGATTTTTCTAGATCCTTCCATTTGCCTGAAAACCTCATGATGTCATTGGTTTTCTCTGCTGAGTAGTACTCCATTGTGTATATATACCACATTTTATTTATCCATTCTTCAGTTGAAGGGCATCTAGGTTGTTTCCAGGTTCTGGCTATTACAAAAAATGCTGCATGAACATTGCTGAACATGTGCCCTTGTGATATGATTGAACATTCCTTGGGTATATTTCTAAGTGATATAACTGGGTCTTGGGGGAGATTGATTCCCAATTTTCTAAGAAAGGGCCATATTGATTTCCAAAGTGGTTGTACAAGCTTGCATTCCCACCAACAGTGGAGCAAAGTTCGCCTTGCTCCACATCCTCTCCAGCATAAAGTGTCTTCAGTGTTTTTGATCTTAGCCATTCTGACAGGTGTAAGATGGTATCTCAGAGTCATTTTGATTTGCATTTCCCCGATGATTAGGGATGTTGAGCAATTCCTTAAATGTCTTTCAGCCATTTGAGCTTCCTCTGTTGAGAATTCTGTTTAGCTCTATAGTCCATTTCTTAATTGGACTGTTGGGCATTTTGATGTCTAATTTCTTTAATTCTTTATATATTCTGGATATCAGCCCTCTGTCAGATGTGGGGTTGATGCAGATCATTTCCCATCTGTAGGCTGTCACTTTGTCTTGTTGACCATGTCCTTTGTTGAGCCTACAATTTGAAAACTGTTCTCTGCTAGAGAAGAGGATCGATAGTCACATGCTCTGCCTCACAAACACACTCCTTTGGTTGGTTTTACTACCTAGTGTTTTACAAACTTTCGAATTAATTATCAATATTTAAGCATCAAAAGATGGATGGAGCCGGCTGCACTCCAAGTCATCAGTCCCCGGTGTCAGATGCTATTCATCACCACGTTGCACTGGCTCCATTTATTTCGTATTTAGTGATTTTCTGCCATATAACCAAACCCACTTACCTCATTCTTATTTCAGTCGGTCCCCAATGGCAACTGAGTTTTGTCCCTAAGGCAGTGGATGAAATGTGGATTCATCAGTCAAAACTTCAGCCATTTCTCACTATGATGATAAGCTTCGAGACAGTCTTTTAAAAGCATCTTTTGGTAAACCTAAGAAGGAAACACAGGCAAGTCTGGGAAGTTAGTATTCTGAAGTTCATTAACACTAATTGGGACATATAAGTTGTGTGTTTTCTGAGAATGTTGCCTCTGCCTTCCAAATTATTTTCTGTTTTTCTTAATAAGAAGACAAAATACAGCATGCACAAAGAAATATGACCTTAACAATGTTGAGAAATGTGTCTGAAATTAGATTTTTTTCAAGATAAATTGAAAAAATTATGCAATACTCATAAATAACTAAAATTACCCTGTTTTATAGTGTTCAATATTCTAATATTTCAAATTAATCAGAATTTAGCCATTATATTTATACATATTTGAAAGTAAACATTTATTTTAAGTACAGCACATATTTAATAAGTGTGTAAGTCATAAATGTACAGCTAAATGAAATTTCCGTGTATATATAAATATATTAATATTCCCCATTCCTATTGAGATCTAAATTGGGTCATCTGCATTCTTTTTTAAGAAATTATTTATATTTTAGATGTACGAGTGTTTGCCTGCATGAACATGTTGAATCACATGCATGCCTGGTGCCTTCTGAGGACTCAACAGTTGTGAGCTTCCACGTGGCTGCTGGGAACTGAACCTGGATTCTTTGCAAGAACAATGATTGCTTTAAGCACTGAGCTAACTCTCCGGGACATTGTATGCTTTCTTAAATCTTCCATTCCTTCCTGTGTTCATCACTGGACCAATTCCTTTCCCAGCACCTACAGATGATCAACACTCCTGATTTTTCAATAACAATGGCTTTGCTCTGTTTGATAACTTCACATGAATAAATTATGTGCTATGAAACTTTTTCCAAGATGCCATTTGTTCAATGATGGCTGTAGAACCCAGATAAATTCTCTGCATATTTTTGGCAGATATGTGTTTTGTATAATAAGGAGTTTTGTTGGGACACTTTACACCTGTATATGGTGTATTTTGAATATTAAAATCCTACTACCCCCTTTTGTTCCCAGTGCTTGCTACTCCTAGCTGCCTCCTTCTTCCCAAATAATCCCCTTTCTACTATTGAGTTATTTTTTAAAATTCTAGATGCATTAGGAAAGATGAAACACGTGTCTTGTATTTCTGAGCCTGGCTTATTTTGCATGACACAATGACCATCAGTCCCATCAATTTTCTGGCAAAATACATGATTTTACTCATATCTGTGGCTACATAGTATCCCATTGTGTTCATATATACATTTTGTTCATCAATCTGTTGATAGGTGTCTAGGTTCATCCCAAAACTTAGTTTAGGTGAACTGTGCTATACTAAACATGGGTGTCTGTTTCTACACTGTATGACGATTTTGACGATTTATGTATACTTAGTAAAGGTATATGTTTAGTAAACACACACACACACACACGCACGCACGCACGCATGCACATGCGTGCTCATGTGCAAACACACACACACACACACACACACACACACACACACACACACACACATCTCCACCATGCTTTTTGTCTTTTCCCACATTCTTCTCACCATTGCCCATCTGTCTGTCTGTCTGCTGTCTGTTTGTAGGCTTATTTGTTTGTTTTCATGATGGTAGCCCTTTTACTTGTGTAAGGTAGAATCTTCATGTAGATTTGATTTGTATTTCCCTCAGGGCTAAAGAAGCTGATCAGTTTTCATGTATTTATACAGACTGACATTTAGTTCTGTTCCCCAATTATTAATAAAATTATTTTTCTCTTGGTTATTTAGTATTTCAGCTCTTTATATACATTCTATATATTAATTTATGATGTAATAGCTTCAAAGATTTTCTCTAATTCATTCCTTTAAACTATATGGTATATCACACATGAAATTATTTGAAAAGAACCATGTTTATATTTTAATTAATAACTGAATTACTTTAATTTTAATTAAATTTCATATATATATATGTGCTTTGCCTGTTTGCCTATGCACCACTTGCCTGCCTTGTGCCCAAGGGTATCAGCTCCTCTAATATATATATGTATGTATGTATGTATATATATATATATATATATATATATATTATCTAGAATAAAAAAGATTTTTTAATTCATCAAATGCATAATCCATTAAAGAATAAATTGGTCAATTGGGCCCCATTAAGCATTAAATATTTTTGTTGTTTCAAAAGTACTAATAAGAGAGTGAAAGGGACATTGATTTGTAGAAATGATTTCAAACTACACTTCAAATAAAATACTTGTTTGAAAATTATAAAATGATTCAAATTCTTATATTGTTAAGAGTACAACACCTAGGTCATGTGTGTTTTTAATCAGGTATCTGTCTTTTGGTGTTGAGCCATCTGGTTTGGCTTGCTTGCATGTTTAAGTAATTTTTATGGAATTGAAGACATGTTTATAAACTTGAAATGATTTTACATAGTACTATCTTTCTTTGGAGGGGATTTTTCTTTTAATTTGGCAGGTAAAAATAGACAAAGCAAAAAGTCTATTCTGTTACTCAAATCCTGTCATTTTGTTTTTGTTATTGGCACAGAATTCTATTTTTCCCTCTAGTGACATGAGATCATGAAAACTGTACTTATATTTTTAGCTTATAATCTGCCACCTGGCATCCTGCATATAATAAAACTTGGCAAATGTCTTAAATGCAAAGGTGTTAGAAGACTGTGGGATCAGCTAAACATATTTTCCTTCTCCTTAGGAGATTATTCTGAAAGTATTTGCTATGGCTCTGCTGTTTTCAAATAGCTACTCTGTAAACTTCATTTTCTATAACATCTATGGTTGTTGACAGCATGGGAAATCATTGATAGAATCTCCTCTGTCATTGCCAGAAGTAGACGTCTGTCTTCTAGGTTATTTAATAATATAAAGCCATTAAATATGAGGCAGGAAATGGCATACCACTCTTTCCAAGGCATTACTAGTCATTCATATATAGAGTTGTTACCATCAATCTTTACTCTACTCTTGTCTCCATGGTAACTCATTAAACATCCAAAGGTCACCCAACAAGCCCATCAGAGGATCCGAAATAGAAGCTTCACATTCAGATCAGTCCCCAGAGCCACATACACTATTGACGTCCAGTATAAAAATTAATCCCAATCAGGAAGTACTAAGTAGTTTTATCTATGACCTATCTGTCACTCTCTTGGGTCCATATACTCTGTAAAAGAAAAAGGACACGAAATGAGGGAATTTTGGTTTCAGGTTTTCAGTAAGATTGCAGGTTAATGCTATTTTAGATGTAACTTTAACGTTCTAATTTTTCTAGTTATGATGATAGAAGTAAAAAGGTAAAAAGGCCTTCAGTTTCTAATAGTGCCCACCATAAAAAGGTAATAAAATGAAAACTGGTTTTATAGTTGGATTCACCTGGGATAAAACTGATGAGAATCAGAAATAGGAACCAATCAGGTGAGGTCCATACCCGACCCTAAAACAGTAGTTCTGAGGATGTCCTTTCTGGAGACCAGCAATGCCAGGAGAGAGTCCTGGATCCTATTTCCTTGTTTCTCTTAACTAAGCACTTCTGTCTAAAGGCTCATGTGCCTGTGTGACTGAATGGGAGAGGAGCCACCTGGACACCTGTTTAGGCCAACAGGATTGACCAGCTCATTCTTCACGCTATCTTTTTTTTTGCCATCGGCCCTTAACAAAGCTCTCATACTACTAGCATACTATTTCCTGGAACTACCCCCAACGTGTTCTGTGCTCTCTGTCTCTTTCTTTTCCATCCCTCTCTCCCTTCTCTTTCCCCTCTCTCATAAGTTCCACTTATTAATATATAATAAACTTTTCTCTGTGACCCATGAATTTCAGTCTTTGAATTCATAAAGCAAGAAGTCAAAAGCCACTGGCTAGGGGTGGCTTTGGTAGCCCTTGAGTTTCCTATGCCTTGTCCTCAAAGAAAGTCTTCATCATTCTCAAAGATACTCCAAAATTCTTTGTCTTAGTCAGTGCTTTTTTGCCATGAAGAGACACCATGAAAGTATTTAATTGGGGCTTGCTTACAGTTCCCGAGGTTTAGTCCATTATTGTCAGGGTGGGAAGCATGGTAGAATGCAGGGATCCATGATGCTGGAGAAGTAGCTGACAGTTCTATGGGTCCACAGGTAGTAGGAAGAGAAAGTCTCTGAGTCTGTCTTGGGCTTTTGAAACACCTCATATCTCACACTTTCTCCAACTAAACCACACCTCCTAATATTTTAAAATAAAGCCACTCCCTGGTAACCAAGCATTCAAAAGAGCCTATTGGGACTGCTGTGAATGAGAATGGTTCTCATTCAAGCCAGCACATTTCTGTAGCCAGATAAGGCAGAAAGCAGTACATATCTTACATCTTTAACACAATAGTCATTTGCTCAGTCATTCACTATTTACTTACTATGTCAATCATCATTCTTTAATTTTCATCTATAACGGTGTATATAGCACAACAGTCTCCAAGTAAGTTAAGCACACTTTATAGTCAGTTATTTCAGAAAGTCATAATTGCTAATCATTTTAATCATTAAAGGCAAGATACTGAAAAGAATAAGATGGTTATTTTAAGTAGAGATCCTAAATTTCTTTCTGAGAAAGGTCTTCATAAAAAAAAATGACTGTGGAAGAGTCAAATCGATTTTTGCAAATGTTTCCAGGAAGTGAGAAGAAGGAAAAAAGGAACAACTCTACAAGAGAAATGTTCTGAGAACTTGAGCAAGATCAATCACAACTATGACTGCCATGAACAGGAAGATAGTATAGACAGTGAAGGCAAGGCCAAGGGCAGAGCTGTGTGCCATGGAAAGGGCTTAAATAATGGGGATAAAATGTAGAAGTATGGCAGAAGAATAGAATGGAGCTGGGTTAGGAAGCAGGAGTTAGGGGAGGTGGACATAGATCCTACAACACACACCCATCAGCCCAAAGATAAATCCTCAATGCTATAATCTGGTCACTGGTTACAAAGATAGTAAAAACTATTCTCAATGTAGTTATTAACTTGACAACTTCATTGAAAATCAACAAACAGTAGGTATGTAGCTCAGCTGCTAGAATGTTTGCCTAGTGTGCATAAAGCTCTGGTTCCAAACCTAGCACCCATAAAGTTAGATATGGTGGCACAAACTTGTTTCTGAAGTTCAAAGCCATCCTACGATACAAAGGACCTTCAAGGCTATACTAGGATACATGAGACTCTATCTTTTAAAAAAGCAAATAATAAAATGAACTTAGAAGCAAGTAGGATTGTGACCATATAAATATTGAGAATAAGATCACTAAAACTAGTATTTTTGACACCGACACTTAAAAAGAAATAGCAAGCCATCTCACTTCACAACTAACTTCTCTTCATATATTTGGAGACAATGGGAGTCTAGTCTTCCTCTCATTTGCAACTGCAATGATCCTTCTGCTCTGAAGTGTGCCACTGTTTCTTTGGAGATGTGAACAAACATCTACTTGCCCCAGAGAGGGAACCCACAAACACCAAAGTCCATCTTAATTAACCAACGAATTTTATTGGCATTATTTATAGGAGTGTAGGTGAGGGGTTAATAAAAGTAGCAGAAATGACTTGAAGACAGCCACATCACTTGAAGTTCACCTCAGCATGGGGGACAGCTCACAAAAGATGGGGACCTGGAGGGAATAGCACAGTCTGCATGCAGCTCACCAGGTTGGAGAGTGTCCCGTCCTGGTAGTTCAGTAGGTCTGAGTCTCTTCCTCAGCTGCTGTCATTCTTCCGGGCCCTTAATTGATCTCAGCCTTTTCTAGACATCTCAGTCTGTCTGAGAGTGTCTTTCACAGTCATTACTGCTTATGCACACTGAGGGAAAGAGTAGGCTGGTGAATCTGATTAGTTTCAAGGACTTCCTGAAGCCTTTGAATTGTTTACTTTCTGAGCTTAAGGAGTGTAAGGAGCATTCCTGGAGGATGGATATTTCATTGTCTTTCTCTGCATGATGGGAGAGTTCATTTTAGAGGAAATTGCTACATGACACTCTGCATGACTTATTCCCACATTAAGGGAAGCCCTTGTGATCTGTTTCTAGCTGAATTAACAGCCCCTAGAAATGGGACCCTACCTATGTTGTGGCTAAACTGAATATTAGAATTATAATGGAAAGGTTGAGTACACTGAGGAATGTAAACGAGGGAGTTCACAGGGCACAATTTAGCCAAGCTGACAAGATAAGAGGGCATACAGAGAGCTGGGGGGAAAGAACAACTTAGGTCCTTGTTCCTCCTCACACAGACAGCCTTGCTCCTTCTGGTAGTAAACTTCTATACTCTGATGCATCTCATGCATCTACTTGTAACAGACTGGATTATGAGTAAGAAACGTCTGCCAATTCAAGGAAGGAGACCACTCCAGACAACCTAAGGCAAAGGGATGAGAAACGGTAGCTCAAGGCATGTATGTCGTCTGGGACCTAGAAGAAGCCCTGTGCGGCTACCCTCAGCATGCTCCACTCTGTACTCTGAAGGTGGGCCTACTTTCTTCTTTTCATTTCACACCTGCTGAAATAAACCTTGACTGCTTCTACCCTGGTATAAAATCTTCTCCTTCAGGAGCACAAGAATGGAGACCACCATGGTTGAGATAAGAAAGAATGAAATAAAAGGCATCTTTTCTTATTCGTACAGATTTGGAGATGTGGACTCAGAGTCATATGGAAGCAAGGTGGGTCTTCCATAGGACTCCTAGGAAATCCTTTCCAGTTCTCAAGCAGGTCTTCCTTGTTCCTCCATTTCTGGTGCTTCCTCTCCTCCCTAAACAACCTCAGGTTCATCTCAGCATCAGTGATAATTGATCTCTTTTCACCTGATATATAATATATTTGCCATGGGCTGCTTAATCTCCCGGACAACAGTGCTTGCTCTCATTTGATCTCAAACAATGGCTGGTTTCCTGTTGAGAAGCATTTGAGATTGTCTTCATTGTCACCAATGCCATCATTGTCTGGTTCCGAATTCTTTCAGGGAGCTTTCCCTCCAGCACATAGAGCCATTGTCCCAGTCATTCCAAACAGCACTTCTCACAGCTCCCTCTTCTCTGTTTCTCTTTAAAGGAGTGGTAAACAGGAAACAATGTAAGGAAAGTCAGAATGCTGATACTGTAATGAATTGTCTGTCTCCGAAACTGAAGAGGTGAATATTCAAGCTTGAAGGAGGGAAAGCTAAAAATACATATAATACAGTTTATTCAAAAGAATAACAAAGGAGTGGGTAGGTGGCTGAGCTTTAGTGCTAAGCCCTGGTCTGTCTTATATCTCAGTACTCTGTGAGCTTTAGACTATCATCTTAGTACAGGCAGGCATTTAGGGTGCAATACAAAAGCAACAAAACTTAATCGTGCTCCAGTTTTGAGCAGGAATAATTCTATACCTGGCCTTATCAACTCTCAAGCTCTAATTTGAAAGCTAGCATGAACGTTCCCTGCATGTGTGTGTCTCTGTCTCTATCTCCCTCTCTCTCTCTCTCTCTCTCTCTCTCTCTCTCTCTCTCTCTCTCTCTCTCTCTCTCTCTCTCTCTCTCTCTGTGTGTGTGTGTGTGTGTGTGTGGTCATGTATGTGAATGGCATGTATACCCTTGGAGGCATGTGAAGGCAAGTAGAGGAATCAGGTGTCCTGCTCTATCATCCTCCGTCTATGTTTTTGGAACAGTTTCTCTTACTGAACCTGCAGCTAGATCGGTAGCCAGCAAGTCCCAGCCATCCTCTGTCGCCATGCTTGACTTTTTTATGTGAGTGAGTGCTGGGAATGTGAATGCAGATCCTCTTGCTAAAGCAGCAAATCTTCTGAGCTGCTTTCCTGCTGAGCTATCTTCCAGCCCTAGCAGAGAAATTAATGTAGGGATATTTATCTTTTCTTTCTTGTATCCCATCTTATTTGGAAGGAGATACATGACTCTTCTCCCAGGAGATGGTCTTTAACCAATACTGAGATGTTCATAGGAGGCCAGTTTCCTGCTCATGATGTTTGGTTCATGAGTGAGTTTGTAAGCCAAACCAAAATAATGAAAATCCTTTCCCAGGGCAGTTTCTTTGAGCATTAGTGGCAAACCTCTTTTGTATCAAGGAATCCCAGCTGGCCATGTTCCCCGGTCAAAGCCAAAGCCTTTGGCTGAAATACAAATCTCTGACTTTCTAAGTTTGTTTTGTACTCTGCTTTTTATAAGACAAACTCTCCCTATGCAGCCCAGCTGAAAATCCCCGTCTCAGCTTCTCAAGTGCTGAGATTGGATCGGATGCTGGGCTTGACAATTCATAATGTCTGGGAAATGAAGGCACTGTGAAGACGAGTAGAGATGGCCATTTATCATGGGAATACAGCAGAGGCAAGAACGCAAAAGAGAGGGAGTGGGGAAGAGAGTCGCAGAGGTGGGCTGAAAGGATCAAACAAACTGAATACTTTGATTCCCTGAAATTAATATTAATAATACCTAGAGACACTTTATATCTATCCTTTTTGGTTATGTATACTGTAAAATAATTTGTGTTGCTCAAAAAACAATTTGCAAATATTAGTTTGCACCCAATGGTTCTTAATACATCTCAAGTAAATCACATCATAAAATAACTTACATTGCTGCCACTATCTATCTGTATGGTTAAAGAATTATCCTAGTTTCCTTTTTTGTTTGATGGGATCAAATATTCTGATAAAGGGCAACTGAAAATAGAAAGAGTATTTGGCATAAAATTCTACATTACCACTGGGCAGTGGTGGTACATGCCTTTAATCCCAGCACTTGGGAGGCAGAGCCAGGCAGATCTCTGTGAGTTCAAGGCCAGCCTGGTCTACAGAGCGAGATCCAGGACAGGCATCAAAACTACTCAGAGAAACCCTGTCTTGAAAAAACAAAACAAAACAAAACAAAACAATTCCACATTATCGACCATCATTTCAAGGCAGGAATCAAGCTATGTCACATTCATAGTCAAGGGCAGAGAAAAAGAATAAACAACCATTGCTTGTATCCTTACTTGTATTCAACTATCTTTCTCCTGTGTTACACTGTTCAGGAATTCAGCCTAGGGAATGGTGATACCCATAGTAGAGTGGATCTTCTTATACCAATTAACAATCAAGAAAATCCCCCAAAACATGCCCATAAGTTAAACTGATTGAACTAATTCTTCAACTGTGATTGTGAGATTGTTTTCCCAGGTGACTGTTGTTCTTTTGTTTTTTGTTTGTTTGTTTGTTTGTTTTTGTCTACTTGACAGAATTAGATATCACAGGGACTTAAAACTAATATGACATGCAAATATGAACTGTATTATTTTTAAAAGTCAATGATCAATTGATTATGGGCATTGATAGTCTATCTCAGCATACTGGTGAACAAAATACTCACTTGTTTTAACATATGGCACTCAAGCTGTGGTATATATTCTGCTAGCAATTATAAATGATTGCATTTCTACTTCTCCTATTAAAATGAGGGATTCTGAGAGAAGAAAGGAATTCCGATACAGTATTGAATAGTAAGTGACTATAGGTAATGTCAAGTATATTTCACAAAAGCTAGAAGAAAGTGCACTGAAGCTTTTCACCAAAAGAAATTAAGAATGTCTGAGGAAATACCTATTTTCCTAAATTTGAACATAATTCAATATCTAGCATGCACTGAGCATCACACAGAATACTGTAAATATGTACCTTCATACTGTAAATTAAAAATAAATACTGCCAATAGAGATAAAGTAAGAGAATTACCTTAAATCAACACTGGCGTCTTTTTCAGTTCTGAAGTTCTATTACCACCTGATATCCAATGCTTCCAGGCCTGCACAGGTCACATTACAGCAGTTGAGAAATGTCCTGAAACATGGAGAACAAGGAAAAGACTACAAGGGCCAGAGTAACCCGTAAGGTGGCAGCAGCTGACCATCACAGATGCTCCAAGTTCACTTACAGTGAGGATCAGGCAGGGCACCTATCCTGCTTTGCTTTCTGTTGCTGTGGCAAAGTCCTGACCAAAACCAATTTAGGAAGAAAGGGGTCGATTTGGCTCACACTTCTATATCACACGCCACCATTGAGGGATGCCAAAGCAGAAAGATTATGGGGGAATACTGCTTACTGGATCTTTTATCAAGTTTACATTTAAGTACCTCCCTACATACTCCAGAACCGCCTATCCAGGTGACTCCTTTCAGTGGCCTGAGCCTCTCTCCATCAATTATCAGTCAAGAAAATGCCCCAGAGACATGCCATGGGCCAACCTGGTGGAGGCAGTTTCTCAACTGAATGTCTCTTTCTCCAGGTGATTCAAGTTTGTGTCAAGTTGGAAACAAACTAACCAGGAGAATGCCACAGAAAAGGGAGCCAGGCAGAGCTCCAGAGAGGCCAGGTAGAGCTTCCGAGAGGTCAAGTGCACCCACTCTCTGTTATCTGAATATTTCAGCTCCAGTTTTCTTGTAACATTAATTTGAAAGTAACGGTAAGCATGTTTGTGTTTCTATAAATATATGTATATATAGGGTGAGTATGTATAGATGCCAGGGATGCAGAATAAAGCCCATTAGAGAGGGAGGGGGCTTTAGTGTACATGGATGGGGAAGGTAATAGTGACTTACTGGTAAGGAAGGGAAAAGGAGGGGAGGGAGAGGGCCAGAAAAACTAGGAATGCATAGACATGCCATGAGTGAACCTGCTTTGGAAGCTAATATTCTCAAAATCATATGCTTGACTTGAGTATGTAAGGGAGACCATGAGTGTCTAACTTTCATTAAAATTTTTCTGTGGAGTAGTGTTTCCAGGAATACCCCTAAAGTATGTTTTCTTAAATTTAAAAACTAATATGATACAATCAAAATGTTTGTGAAAAATGCACAAAAATATGTGCTTGCACTCTTGGGCTATTCTGTTTTGTTTCATTTTATTTAGTTAGCAATTTTGAGGCAGGGTCTCACTGTGTACCCCTGGCTGACCTGGAACCCACTATGTAGACTCATAATTCACCTACCTCTGCCTCCTGAGTTCTGGGATTAAAAGCAAGCACATCACACCCAGTCCTCTTGGACTATTTTTATCTGAAGGAATAACCATGCAGGTCCATGTAGGATGGTTCTAAGAACATATTGCAGTGTACTGCAGCCTTTCATTTTCCCATCATTCTCTCCAGTGAGGGACATGGTGGGCTTAGGAACTTCAGGACAGAGAGAGAGAAGAGGAATGACCCAAATTTGGGTCCCAGATCTACCACCTACTGTCTTATGAATTTGTGCATGATCTTAGCAACTCTAAACCTATTTTCTCACAAGTCACATATGAATAATTTATACCCTAAAGGGCTGCTGTGCGCATTAATTGAAAGGACTTATGTAAAGCAGCTGGTAAACAGTAGGTGTTCGAAGGGATTAATTTCCTCCCAAAAAGCCAAATCTGATGTAATGCATCAGAAATTTCATTGGATAATTATAAATTTTATTGAGAGGATTCCATCCTTTTTTACCTTTTAACTGAGCTTAGCAAATCATCATTATCTACATCTTCTCTAAATAGTTCTTTAGTCTTTAGGGACACTATTTAGCAATGAAGTGTTTGGCACTCCCTAGTCAGATATTCAGATCGGTTATTATTGGTTAGGTAGGGTTTTGTTTTTGTATTTGGTTTCTTTTTTTTTCTTTTATTAAAAATAGATTTTTTTCCTCACATAATATATCCTAATTATGGTTTCCCCTCTCTCTACTCATATCAGTTGAACGGGTGAGACAGTCATTTGGCTTGATCTGTTTGGGAGGCAGCTGTGTGTTGTTGCCGGGTCCTGGGCTAGTTGCATGAGTTGGCTGTTTGAATCCTGGGACCTATGCAGGGACGCTTGGCTCGGTCTGGGAGGGGGGGACTGGACCTGGCTGGACTGAGTCTACCAGGTCGATCCTGGTCCTCGGGGGAGACCTTGATCTGGAGGAGGTAGGAATGGGGGGTGGGGGAGGGGGAGGGGGGGCGAGAGTGGGAGAACAGGGGAATCTGTGGCTATTATGTTGAACTAAATGATGTTGTAAAATAAATTTACTTTAAAAAAATTAAAAAAAAGATTGGTATGTAAAAAAAAAATAAGTTATCATGTAACATAATTATAATAAATCAGAATGTACTCTTAAAAAATGGTTTTTTTTCCTCACATAATATATCCTAATTATGGTTTCCCCTCTCTCTACTCATATCAGTTCCTCCTCAACTCCCTTCACATCTGGATCTACCCACTCTCTGTCTCTTTTAAAATGAACAGACTTCTAGCAGAGAATAATAATATAATATAGTATAATACAATATAATATATTATAAGAGAAGATTAAAAAAAAAACTAAACTCAAACAGAATTAAATTAGCCCAAGGAAAGGAACAAGAAACAGATATAGATGCAGAGAGCTACTCAGGACAATTAGGAATCTCAAAAAATCATGAAACTAGAGGCTGTAATATAGACCCAAAAGACCTGTGAAGTAAAAAGAGAATAGGTAAATAGATAGATAGATAGATAGATAGATAGATAGATAGATAGATAGATAGATAGATAGATAGATAGATAGAGTAAAATTAAAAAGGGAGTGAGCTCTTACATATTATGATACAATGAACCTCTAATGAGGCTTCTGGGTTTGTATTCTGCTGGCCATCTACTGCTGGATTTGCAGCCTAAACTTCAGAGTAGTTTGTATCCCCAATGAGACTCCCTGGGAGAAAATTAGATTTTCATTTGCAAGTAGTTATCCATTGGAGATAGCTTCTGGGTTAGGGATGAGGGCATGGGGAACCCTACAGAAGAAGAGACAAAAAGAGTGTTAGAGCCAGAAGGGATGGAGGACTCCAAAAACAAGGCCTAAATCAGCAAGATTGAGGTGCATATGAAGTCACAGAGCCCGAGGCAGCATGCACAGGGCCTGCATGGTCCTGCACCAGATGAGATCTTAGAGCTAAAAGGACAAGTGATGGTTAGTTTTAACTATCAACATGACACCACCAAGAATCACCTAAGAAGGAATCTCAAGTGTGAGATGGTCTGGGTCAGATTGGCCTGTGGTGGGTATGTGGGGGTGGGGATTGTATTGATTCAGTTGTCAGATTATCTAGATGAGATTGGTGTGGGCATGTGGGGGGTGTTGTCTTGATTTTCAGTTGACCAAACCCACCATGGCAGCATCATTTCCTAGACTAGACCCTGAATTGTGTCAGAGTGAAGAAACTTCAGTGAGCTTCAGCAGCAAGCAAGATAAAAAGAACCCATGCATATATTCTCTCTTCCCTCTTGACTGTAGATGTGATATTACTAGATGCTTGAGCTCCTGCTTTTACTTTCCCTCAACAATACACTGTCTCTTGGAACTATACCACAAATAAATCCTTTCGTCCCCAAAGATGCTTCTGATCAGGGTATTTTTGTCACAGCAACGGAAAGGAAACCAGGACAGATACTCTTCCAATTTACCTCTTTAATTCTTATTTTCCTAGGAAACAAAAGAGGCAAAGGTGTGGAATAATCCTGTTTTTCTCTGAATTAGTCAGATCCCAATTATTAGAATGCACTAGTCTTTAGTTCTACCTTAGGAAAGAAATTAAGTAATCAGACCCAAAAAGTGATTGCCTTGATTTAACAGGATGGGCTAACTCATAGAAATTTAAGTGTTGAAACAATCATTCTATAAAAGAAATTATAAAGGCTTTCTTACTCTCTGAAGACTATTTGAATTACATTGAAACGATCTAAGTACATTGATCAGGGCTCCCTTGAAGCTAATCCCACAAACCAGGTTTTTACCTAGCACTGCCTCTCTCCGCCAAAGAACACACAGAGCCTCATGTCCATAAACACAGGTAGGTGATTTGTGCTGAACCAGAGACCTTCATATTGTGGTAATGATTATAAAATAGCATTGGTTTTTGAGTTTTTGGTTCTATTTTCAGAATAATTTTTTATATAATGTTATATGATCTTAACAACAAACTGGTGGAATAGATGTTTCATTTTCTCATACACCAAGACTCAGTGGAATGAACTAGTTTACTTGCTGTGACAAAGATTTGAATTCTTGTTTAAATTCTAATTCCTAATCCAGCTAGTAAATGAGGAGACCAGTGAGTGACTGATGGATAGCTGAACACACCTTAGCTTCCATCCATTTCAATTCCACTCCATCTGAGCTAGTTTTTTTTTTTTTAACTTATTACATTTATAATTAATGTTTGTGTGTAGGCACACTCATGCTCTGGTGTGTGTGAAGGTCAGAGGATAGCTTACAGGAGTGGATTCTCTTCTTCTACCATGTGAGTTCCAGGGTCTGAACTCAAATTTTCAGGCGTGGTGGCAGCTGCTCTACCTCTGAACCATCTGCCCACCTGATAATTAGTTCTTTAGCATCAGGTCTGAGAGGGAAACTTCCCAAGATCATTCTTACTTAGCAGCAAGTGGGCTTAGTAGCAGAAATAGTAATGGAAGTACTATGCAAGCTGTTAAGGAAGAAGTTAATATTCCTGCCCAGCTGTGATGCCTATGAACCACAACAATGCCCAGCAGAGCAAGATATCACTAATATTGCAATAGTGACAATGCCATTGATGGTGACCAACAGCTGTCTAAGTGGACTTAAGGCCCACTCATCAGGAGGGAAATCTTGCCTGGTAATAGAAACCTAGCCTAAACCCCAGAGCTAGTAAAGCCATGGATCATAGAAGAGATTCTACTATCATTACTTGGCAAAAGCAGCATAATTTCTTAACTACATCCTAAATCAAATCCTTACAACCAAAGATAAGTGTAGCAATCAGTCCTTATCAAGAAGCTTCTCACTACAGTAAATGAGGAGCATTACAGAAAACTATAACCATTTACAATACTGATATCAATGTGTTGTGTGGAGCCCAGCCCAGATACATACATACATATACATATACTATACATATACATATACATATATATATATATGTATATATATATATATATATACATATATATATATATATATAAGATCAAAGCTTCTGCATCTATGGTTCAGAGAACATTGTGGAAAAGGGAGAAATTGTAAAGATTATGAGAGCAAGAGTACCAGGAAGTCTGCTAGGGAAACTGACTATTTTTTTTCAGAAATTGGTCTGAAGAATGACAACATTAATTGAAATACTAATTTGGAAGGGAAAAAAATCTCATTGTATCCCACCTTTAAACAAAGAACTACAGGTAACTAATGACAACTAAGAGAGGGAGGATTAGCCTGAGCCTCCTGATTGGTTATCCAATACAAAGTGGTCAGCCCTGAAACCATAAACACACACACACACACACACACACACACACACACACACACACACACACTCCTCAACAGGTTGTATTCATATAGCAATAATAATGAAATAAAAGGAGGCTACCAATTTGAGAATGAGGGGAGGATATGGGAGTGGCTGAAAGAAGGAAAGTAAAGGGATGAAGTGATATAAGTGTATTTTAATTAAAGCATATTTTAAGAAATGAATAAAAGAGATACATAGTAACAAAACATGGGTACAGTGACACATACCACTAATCCAAACTCTGGGAGTGGATTGGGGTGAATAAACAGTTTAAGATTTGAAAGTGGAAATAGAATCAATAAGAAAACCCGAACTGAAGGAAATCTGGAAATGAAAAAATAAGTACTCAAACAAGATCCTCAGAGTCAAGCCTCAGTGACAGAATACAAGAAATGGAAGAGAAACTCTCTGGTGTTGAAGATATGATAGAAGAAATGGATACTTTGGTCAAATAAAATTTTAAATCTAAAGAACACTTGTAACAAAACATCTAGGAAATCAGGCACACTATGAGAAGACCAAACTTAAGAATAATTGGATAATAAATAATGAGAATAAAAGGAAGGGGAAGAAACCCAGATCAAAAGCACAGAAAATATTTTTCAGTAAAATCATCACAGAAAATATCTGTAATTAAAGAAGGAGATGCCTGTTGAGGTAAAAGAATCATGAAGAACACCAGACAGGACCAGAAAAGAAAGTGTCCTGCTCCCTGTATGTAATAATCAAAAATCTAAATATACAGCACAAAGAAAAAATATTAAAAGCTTCAAAGGAAAAAGACAAAGTGACATATAAATGCAGAATTAATAAAATAACACCTGATTTCTCAATGGAGAGTCTGAAAGTCAGAAGGGCCTGTACAGATATGCTGCTCACTAAGAGACCATTGAGGGCAGCCCAGACTACTATACCCAGCAAAACTTTCAATCACCATAGATGGAGAAAACAAGACATTCCATGATAAAACCAAATTTAAGCAACATCTGTCTACAAATCCAGCCCTATAGTAGGCAGTAGGAGGAACTTAGTCATTCCCCTCCTGCACTCCCCACAAAAGCCATCAATTACGGAGAGCAAACTTTAGTATTCTTATCACACTCTTTTAAGAGTTCTCTTCTCTAGGACAGTTAGGGATACACAGTGAAACCCTGTTTAAGAAATATTCTCTTTGATTCCTTCCTGTTTAGGCTGTTGCTGGAGGTGGGGGTATGGGTTTCCACAGAAGCCATCCATGTGCCTCTTTCTCAACTGTATTCTGCAATCATCAATATCATTGCAAAAGTAGCTTCCATGCTTTTTACAGTCAGCGAGGGGCACAAATCATGGGCTTCTATATGTTTTCTGAAGACAGTACAGACCATGAATATGGCCCCCAGTTCCAGTAGGACTACAAACCCTAACAAGGCCCTTGAAGACAGCCCAGACCACAGAAATAAGCTTGGCCTTAGGTGGCAGTACAGGCCACACAGAGGTAGCACAGCCTACAGATGTCAACATGGCTTCAGGTGGCAGTCTAGATCATGGACATCCATTTGGCCTTCAGTGGCAACATAGGCCATGGACATCAATGCATGCTCTGACCCTGGCTGTAGTAGGACCCCAGATCCAGACATAGCCATCGGATGCGGCATAGGCACAAGACATTACCATAGCCTCGGGTGGCATCATCTTGAGGCAGGGAAGCCTTGACATTACAATTCTTAACATTTATGTCCAAAACAAGTTGCTGAAAGAAACCCTACTGCAGCTGAAATCACAAATTGATCCTCACACACTTATAATGGGAGACTTCGATATTTTACTCTTAACAATACACTGGTCATTGAGACAAAGACTAAGCAGAGAAATGCTAGAGCTAGCTGACTGTCTTAGTCAATGTTCTATTGCTGGGAAGAGACTACATGGCCATAGCAACTTTCATTAAGGAAAGCGTGTAATTGGGCCTGACTTACAGTTCAGAGGTTCAGTCCGTTACCAGCACAACAGAAGGCATCATGGCATGCAGGCAGATATACAGAGGAAGCTGAAAGTTCTACAGCCAGATTGGCAGGCAGCAGGAAGAGCAAGATACTGGGCCTGGCGTGAGCATTAGAAATCCCCAAACCCACCCTCAGTGACACACTTCCTCTAACAAGGTCATTTCTTCTAGCCACATATTAGTAAGCAAGCAATCAAATACATGAGCCTATGGAGGTCATTCTTACTCCAACCACCACACTGACATTATAAGCCAAATGGACCTAACAGGTATTTACAGAATACTTCATTTAACACAAAAGAATATACCTTTTTCTTAGCACTTCGTGAACTTTCTCCAAAATTGACCCCATACTCGGACACACAAAAAAAGTCTCAACAGATGAAAGAAAATTGAAATAACACCCTGCATTCTATCTGAACCCCACAGATTAAAACTGGATATCAACAACATCAGAAGCAATAATAAAAGCTCCCTACTGAATGAAAAATGAGTAAAGATGAAAACTAAGAAAGAAATTAAAAGGTTATTAGAACTGAATAAAAATGAGTACACAACATGTACAAACCTGTAGGACACAATGAAGGCAGTTCTAAGAGCAAAGTTTATAGTACTAAGTTCATTAATAAGAAGTTGGAAAGATCTCATACTAGTAACTTAGCAGAAAAACTAAAGGCTGTAGAACAGAAGGAAGAAATAACACTTGAAGGGACACTAGTTAACTCAAGCATTTGGCTCTGGCAGGTCTTGCCCTTCGCCCCTTTTCCCTCTGCCTCACTAAAAACCATTTGATGACATTCCTGAAGCTAGTCCCCAAGATTTATTCCCTTATTTGGCCAATCCCTCCTCCTGAAGCTGACGACCATGACTGGTATCAAAGTACAGAAGTCCAGCAATCAAAAGCCCCCATTGTCTCGCCTAATTAACATGCCCAATGAAAATTAAACACCTCATTGTAACAGGAAGTTTCCCCTTGTACCTTTAAAAACTGCCATTTTCCTATGTTCTGTGTCTGTCTCCCTTCTATCCAGAGGCAGTCCTTTGTCCTCAGGGACAAATGCCCCACCCCCTTTCCTATGTTTCCTTGCCCTCCTCCTTCATCCTCTGTCTCCTGTCTTTGTCCTTATCCCTTCCCTCTGTTCCTCTGAGGCAAATAAATCTCCTCTGTGCGAGAACTTGGCCTTGGGAGTCCTGAGCCAATACTGTTCCTTTTGCTGGTGCCCAAACCCGAGATTCCATGTACAGGACCCCACACCCTCTGAACCAGTTCTCACACATTTGGTGCTCCTGTGGCCGGATCTCATCTAGCAGCAGCTAATTGGTATGATTCCTCTTCCTTGCTGTTTTAATCAGTTCCCAGATCACCAGGTGACAACTATTGAGTGTTTATTGTACCTGTTCTGTCCTGTGGGATTGGGTAGATTGCACCCCAACACAACTTTCATTGGTTACTGTAGGCTCCCTTGGGTGGACCCTAGGCACATTCTGTTCAGTTCAGTTTGGTTGGAAGTTTTTGTTTTTGTTTTTTTCCACCTTTGGTAGCCACACTGCCAGAATCTCATGTCCATTCCTAACCCTCTGAAAATCTTGTCGGACACCTGGATTCCACCTCAGACTATTGTCCCTCTCTTGGTTATGGAGCTTGAGTGATAATTCCTCTCTCCCAGAGGTCTCTGTAGAGCTATTCAAGACCAGGGGATGCCCTAGGCCATCAACCTCCGTCCATGGTCCAAGTTCACCATTAGCAAAGGGAACCTGCTCTCTCCATCCTGTCTAAAAATTCTAACACACAATCAAAATTACTCCTGTCATAAGACTCAAAAATAGTCCATACGTTCCCTAAAGACCAAATAAAATAACAACCCTTACAATTCTATGGGCACAGGACCAAAACGATTTGATGTAGCCTTTCTTTTCCTCCCTGAGACATCTTAAGTCTCCATCTGTCTCTGCCTCTCCTCTCTGAGACATCCTATGCCTCCTCCAGTCCCCACCTACTTCTCAGCTCTGCCTGTCCCCACCTGCTTCTCTGCCTACTTCTAATCACAGCTCCAGACTTTTCCCCTGCACTTTCTGGTCATCCAAACTTCTGTTGCAGCTCTGCAGGAACACTGTGCACTCTGTAGGGCCCCTGTTTACACCTAGCTCATAGTCACAACAGCAGAATCCCACCAGGTTTAATCTGATACCTCCCACCACCAAAGCTCTGGCCACATTTCCAACTTAATAACCCTTTCCTGTCCTGACACTGCCTGCAGCTTAAACTCAGTTGTATAAAACAAACTGTCATGTTTTATAATGACAAAAGTTTACTGCATTTATGATTTATAGAAATAAGCTTTATTTAGACACACACACATATATATATATATAAATCAGATATACTTAATAGATACTTGCTCCTCAAACTCTTCAGAGATCTCCTAAATACGGCATTTAAAATGTTTAGTAGAAAGACTTTAGTAAAAAGATTCCTGGCAACCTCCCTAATCTCCTCCAATATAAATGAAGGGGCACAAAAGAACCTCCACCTGGCGTTTGCTTTAAATGTGTTGGAGCCGACCACTGGATGTAAAACTGCCCTTCACTTCAACTGCTGCCATGACTCTCTCCAAACTGTGGACAAGCAGGACACTGTGGAGTTGATTGTCCCACTCTGTCTAGACAAGGTAGGCTGGTTGTCCCTCCCCCCAAGTTCCTACTCCATAGGAAAGTCTGTTGGATCTTCTGGTCCTGGTAACCAAAGACATATGTTGCCCTTGGACCTCTGCCCCCAACAACAACTGAAGAACCTAGGGTGACTGGCCAGGTAGCCAGTAAGTCTCTGTCATTTTAATTGATACTAAAATCATTTAAATTGTACTTCCCATACAAATTTATCCTTCTCAGATCTTTGTGGACATTTATGGCTAACTGTAGCTTTAACAACAGCAAACCTGCATGGTGAGTCCATTTCATATGTAGTTTACCTTGCTGGCAGGCTTCAAATTAGGAAAGATTTGAGTTTCGGGAGGTTAGGAAAAGCAGACAAGTAAGTTATACAGGTCAAGGAAAATGAATGACAGAAGGTATACAGGTCTAAGACAGGTCTAGAGTTATGCTAGGATGTGTTAAGGTCCAAAGACACGCAAGTTTAAGTAAGTCATAGAGGATTGAGAAAATGATCTGTGGGTCCAAGAAAGTAGCTTAAGGTACGTGAAAAGTTGTTTCAGATTTTTTTACTTCTCTTAATGCTAAGCCCTCTCCCTCACCTGTAGTGTGAATATACAACCAGACTTCCAGATGTCTCTAGACTTCTCCCTTAACTTGATCCTTTCAACATTTTTCTCCTCATTCCCTCCTGTCCTAGTCCCTTACTAGGAAAGGATGTCCTTTCCCAGAACTGACATAAATTTTGTTTTCTATCGCGACAACAGCTGCCAGGATCCCCCTGCATCCCTCCTCATCCTTTCCCCTGCCTCTATTTGTTCACTTTCTCACTCTCCAAAGCCCCCAAACTCCTCTGATTCTCTGCTCACTTCTCTAGTCAACGTCATTGTAGGGACGTCACTCTCCCTTCTCTTGCTGCACATAATAAACTGCTCTCCATCACACTCAAAGACCCTCTGCTTACATCTCCTAACCCCAACACACAATACTCTTAATCAGCTTCTGCCTAAGCCTCAAACATATCACTTCTATGTCCCACCTTCTCACCCTGTAATACTCCCATATTAACAGTCAAAAAAACAACAACAACAACAGCAACAACAACAAAAAAACCTAACAAAACCTTTCAGCTAGTCCAGGATGTTCACTTCATTAACTGTGTCCCTTTTATATCTTTAAGTCTCCAACCTTTAGGCAATCCTCTCCATTATCCCTGACAACATATCCTCAATGTTCACTCCCAAGACTTTTTTACCTTCACAAACATGGACCCTGGTACTAACAATCCATCACACTGCACAAAACTCAACTACAAATGGATCAAAGTCCTTAACACCAAACCAGATACACTGAACCTCACAGAATAGAAAATGGTGAATAGCCTTGAACTCATTGGCACAGGAAAAAAAACTTTCTAAACAGAACACCATTAGCATGGGCACTAAGATTGACAATTAATAAATAGGATCTCATGAAATTAGGACACTTCTGCATGGCAAAAGACAAAATCTTTCAGAGAAAGTGGTAGGAAAATATTTTACCCACTTGATGTTCGATAAAGGACTAATATCCAACATATATAAAGAGCTCAAGAAACTAGATATCAAGCAAACAAATAACCAAATTGAAAATGGGGTACTGATATAAACAGAATTCTCCAAAGAGGAAACTCAAGTTTCTGAGAAACACTTACAGTTTAACAACTTTAACCATCAGAGTGTTGTCTAACTTTTCTAGGGGAGACATAACACACACCTACTCATCCCACATAGGGAACCCACAGAGTACCAAAGTATGCATACCACCAAATTCCAACTTTGTAAACCATAAGTTTTATTGGTGCTACTTTCAAGAATATGGGTGAGTGGTTACTATTAGGGTCAGAAATAACTGAAAGATAGGTGTATCACCAAAGCCCACCCTTGCATGGGTGACAGATCACAAAGCTAGGAACCAGAAGCACACTGTAAAGCTTAAATGCAGGTCAAAAGATTGGGGAGTGTCCTTTTCTTGTGCCTCAGTTAGTCTAAACCTCGTCCAGGCAGCTTAGCTGGTTTCTACTTCTTCCAAGAAGCTGGTCTGTCCTGAGAGCCTTCTTTCTAGCTCAGCTCCTCTTAGAGACTTCTTTGCAGCTTGGTGCTGTTGTATATGAGAGGGACTCTCAGATTTTATTGCTTACTGTGTCAGGGAGGGGCCTAGTGTTTCTGGTCACTTTCCAAGACTTCCTGAAGCTTTTTTGAGCTGTTTCATTCATGCTTAAAGATCTTTCTGCAAGATGTAATATTTTAATCTCTGAGGAAATTGTTAACACAGGGGAATGAAAATCAAAGCTACTCTGAGATTTCATCTTACACCAAGAGAAATGGCTAAGAACAAGGAAACAAGTGGCAGCTCATACTGGTGAGGATATGGAGCAAGGGGAATACTCATCCATTGCAGGTGGGAGTGTAACCTTGTACAGCCACTATAAAAATCAGTGTGGCCTCAGGAAGATGGGAGTTAATCTACCTCAAGATCCAGTCATCAAATTGCTGTGGATATCGTTCTGTATAAATAAAACACTGATTGGCCAGCGGCCAGGCAGGAAGTATAGGTGGGACAAGGAGAGAGGAGAATTCTGGGAAGTAGAAGGCAGAGAGGAAGGGAGTCACTGCCAGCCACTGCCATGACAAGAAGCATGTGAAGACGCCTATAAGCCATGAGCCATGTGGCAAGGTATAGATTTATAGAAATGGATTAATTTAAGATATAAGAACAGTTAGCAAGAAGCCTGCCACAGCCATACAGTCTGTAAGCAATATAAGTCTCTGTGTGTTTACTTGGTTGGGTCTGAGCTGCTGTAGGACTGGTGGGTTAGAGAGATTTGTCCTGACTGTGGGCCAGGCAGGACCAGAAAAAATTCTAGCTACATCAAATGATGCTTCCAGTACCAGGACTGGGTTACAAAGGGGCCCCATGGGAATGGACAAATAACCCTAGCTGTTGCAAAGTCTATGGCCACTCCCCACAAACTGACAGCAAGGAAGCCCCCCCCCCCAACTGCTGAAGTATCTTGCTAAGTTATCCTCAGAGAAGATCTTCCTGCAGCAGATGGGAACACATGCAGAGACCTGTAGCTGGACATTATGCAGAGAGTGAGAGACCGTAGAATACTCAGCCCTAAAATGGATGTCTCTATCAAATCCCTCCCCTCAGAACTCAGGGAACCCTGAAAAAGAGGATTCAGAAAGAATTTAAGAGTCAGCAGGGATGGAGGACATGAAGGAAACAAGGCTATCTAAATCAACATGATCAAAGCTTGTAAGAGAATAAGGCCACAGGCCCAAGGCCTGCAGGGATCTACAATAGTTGGGGTCCTCGATCTGAAAGGGGAAGAGGATACAAGCCCTCATCCCTCACCCAGAAGCTATCTCCAAATGATAACCACTCTCAAATAAAAATTTAGTTTTGTCCGAAGGAGTCTCAGTGAGGAAACAAATTACTATTAAGGGCAGGCTGCATGCCCTGAAGTAGATGGCCAAAAGCAAATGAACTCAGTGATGTCTTTAGAGGTTCCCTGTCTCATAATGTCATGTGTGGGCTTTTTCTTTTTTACTTATATGTATTTTTTAATTTTACGTTATTATTTTTTAAATTTTATTTATTTTACTTATATATTTTCATCTCTTTTTTTTTTACCCTACTGTTCCTTTATGTATGTATTTTGACTTCCAGCTTAGTGTTTTTGTGGGACTCCTGAGTGTGTCAATTAGTGTGTCTGTTTCTTATGCCTTTTGTTGGACTCTTTTTTGTCTGTTTGTTTTGTCCAATTCCAATGTGTTAGGCTGTTTTTAAGTCTTATTATATTTTATTGTATCTTATTTTTTATTTTCCCTTAGAAACCTGTTTGTTTTCTAATGAGAGACAGAAAGTAAAAGGATCCAGATGTGAGGGGAGATGGGAAAGAACTGAAGAGTAGAGGGAGAGGAAACTGTAACCAGGGTATAAGAAAAGGATCTATTTTCAAAAACAGGAAAAATAATATTATCAGATTTTTTTTTTTACTAATCATCCCACAATTTTGGGGGGAAATCACAGTTGACTGTAACTTAGAAATGACATTATTAAATCCATCATTGCAAAAAACTCAACAGAGAATAAATCAATGTCTTTGGTAGAAGACAGAAATAAATTTTACATCATGAATTTTTTATAATTTTCGAAGCCACTCTCCCTTTCTAGTTGGTTATGAGACTGACATTTCTGTACCCGCTGTTATTTTTAGATAAGCGCATCAAAATAATTTTTAATATGTAAGTTTTTTTCCCATCATTTCACTTCAATGGCTTCTAAAGCTTAAACTTCTGCCCATAACTTCAAGGTCATTGGTATTAACTTCATGGTCCTTAAAACCATGCAGGATTATAGAACCAATTCTGTTTGTTCTGCGGTCAGCCTTGCTAAACAACTTTTTTATGACCTTTGCAATACTGCATCAAAAAATGTTCTCCCAAAGATGGGAGGTGGCTTCTTGGATAAAAGGCTTGCTGTGCCATAGGAAAAACTGAGTTTGGATCCCAGAACCCATATGAGAAGCCAGGCTCAGTGGCAAATGCCTGTAAACCCAGTGCTAGCAAGGCAGAAACAGCAGAATACCTGGGTCTCACTGGCCAGTGATGCTGGCTGAACTGGTGAGCTCCAGGTTCAGTAAGAGACTGTGTCTCAGAAAATAAGGTGGAAAGCATATCCTAGTTAATTTTAAATTGACGTAGCCTAGAATTGTCTGACAGGAAAGTCTCAACTGAGGCATTACCTAGATCAGATTGGCCTGTGGGCATGTCTGTAGGAGATTGTCTTAATTATCAATTGATGTAGATGGGGCCATCCCTCTCTCTATGTGCAGCACCTTTCTCTGGACAGGTGATCCTGAGCTGTGTAAGAAACCTGACTAAGCCAATTGACTGTCTCGGGGGGGAAGGGGAGGGGGGCAGAAAGGGAGAGAACAAGGGAATCTGTGGCTATTATGTAGAACTGAATAGTATTGTTAAATAAATTAATTAATTAATTAAAAAAAAAAAGAAAAAAGAAACCTGACTAAGCGCGACTCTGGGTGAGCCAGCAGGCTAAGTTCTTCCACAATTCCTGTTGTTTTTCCCTGGTCACAAGTAAAGTTGTGTGGAATAGTAGGTAGTCCTGCCTTCAAGTTCCTGCCCTGAATTTCTCCAGTGATGCACTGTGAGTTGGAAGTGTAAGATTAGATGTACCCATTCTCCCTCCTGGTCACTTTTGGTCAGTGTTTTATCAGAGCAACAGAAATCAAACTAGAACAGAGCCTTCAAGGAACACAAATGGCATTGATTTCTTGCCTCCACACACCTGTACACACACACACACACACACACACACACACACACACACACACACACACACCATGCACATACACGCATACATGAACAGGAACATGTACACTTACATGTACACACAGAAAAAACAAAAGAAAAAATATATTAAATGTCCTCTGAAATGATTTCATAGAAAAACAGAATGTTTTTGGATGTAACACGTATCCCAGTGCCATTTCAAATCTCAGTCCCATGCATTGTTTCCTGCTGTGGGATGGTCTGTATGTCAAATTACTCTGATTGGTCAATAAATAAAACACTGCTTGGCCAGTAGCTAGGCAGGAAGTATAGGCAGGACTAACAGAGAGGAGAAAAGAAAGAACAGGAAGGCAGAAGGAGTCTCTGCCAGTCACTGCCATGACAAGCAGCATGTGAAGATGCTGGTAAGCCACGAGCCACATGGCAAGGTATAGATTTATGGAAATGGATTAATTTAAGCTGTAAGAACAGTTAGCAAGGAGCCTGCCACGGCCATACAGTTTGTAAGCAATATAAGTCTCTGTGTTTACTTGGTTGGGTCTGAGCAGCTGTGGGACTGGAGGGTGACAAAGATTTGTCCTGACTGTGGGCAAGGCAGGAAAACTCTAGTTACAGTTTCCCTGATCAAAAGCAGAGAAGAAGACTCTTACACCCTAGTCACACCATCTGACTCAGTGAATACAATCTGTTTCTGAAAACAGTAAACACAAAAACTCTGAGAACATTTAGGACATTATATTTAATACTGTCTGTCAACTCAACAAGATCTAGAGTCACTGAGAAGCATATCTGGAAGGAATTTTCTATATTATGATAATTGTGGTAGGAAGTCTTGCCCTAAAATGTGGGAAGCATCATCCATAGGCAGGGACCTAGACTGAATAAAAGGGAGAACATGAGCTGAGCACATCATCCATCTCTACTTCCTAACTGTGGATGCCATGTGACCAGCTGCCTCAAGCTCCTGCTGCCCTGGCTTCTGCACCATAGGGGATCACACCTTCAAACTGTGGACCAAAGTCAACTCCTTTCTCAAGTTGCTTTTTCAGGTATTTTGGCACAGCAACACGAAAAATAACTAATGCAGCCACAATATCTTCATATAGTTGTCTAAACACCACACTAAAAGGACAGGAAGAGGGCTAAATTCATAACCGATTATTAATTCTCATTAATTCTAATCTTAATTACTACTTTGTATAACCTAGCCAGCTCTCAGTATTTAAGAGGAAGCAGGAGAGAGGAAGAAAAGATGAAAAGGCAATACAAGTTCATTACTGCAAATCTGGGTTAGAGAATTGGTCCTATGCACTTCTTCCTAATCCAGACTTTACATCTCCAGTCCACCGCCGCATGTATTCCAATTGACCCTCCAGACGATGACTGGCAAGTTAGAGGATACAGAGCTGCTGAAGATACCTACCACTCCCACTAGCTTGAGGCAGACTGCTATGCAACTGGAATCAATGGATACGCACACATTTACGAAGTTTGGGGCTGAAGTGATGGCAGAGATAAAGAGCACTTGTTCTTACACAGAACCTGAGTTTGGTTTCCAGCACCCACATCAGTTGGCTCACAACCACTTGTACCTACAGTTCCAGGAGACATAACATACTCTTCTAGTCTTTAGTGCACAAATCCATACTACACACACACACACACACACACACACACACACACACACACACACACACACAAATAAAAGAAATCACTGCCCAAGAAGATAAAAACAGTCTGTCAAACGCACCAGAAACTTTGCGTACAATATGGTGGGGTAAAAGTATTTAATCGTAAAAGCAAATTTACAGTAGGTGTGCCATTGTGAGTTGGTATTTCTCCAAACCTGATAGAGGATCAAAATTACCTGGTGGTGTAACTAAAACACGGGCCACCAATCCTCTCCACAGAAATTCAGTAGACCTTGACTGGTTCTTAGAAGCCTTTAAATTTATCTTTTCACTACTGTTACATGTAAATTTTTGTGTCCAGACATAGTTTTGACTCTGACAGGCAGGAGGGCATGCCCTCCAGGGACAGTAGAGTAGCTGATGACTCTTATTCTATCACATCTTGTACAAGACAGGGGAAGTCTCTTACTTCACCTTATTAAATTATCATCCTTATTTTATAAATGAACAAGGCATAGAAAACCCAAATCAGTCCATGGCTTAATAGTAAAGACCTAGAAAAACCAAGACTCATACTGCCCTGTTCATAATCTATCTTTTAAAAGAATTATTATTATTGTTTTGTTGCCCTCAGAATTATAACTAAAGTCTCATGCATTAGGGAAATGCTCTACCATTGAGTTACAACCTTAGCCTTCCTTCTTCATCATAACACTTGATTTAAAAATATATTTGTTTTTAGTTATGTACATTTGTGTGGAGGGAAGTCCAAGTGCTTATACCTAAAGAGTCCAGAAGGGAGTGTTAGATTCCCCTAGAGCTAGAGTTAAAGACTGCTGTGAGCCACCAGATAAGGGTGATGGGAACCAAACCCAGGCCCTATGCAAGAGCAGCATAGAGAGCCTTTTCTCAACATTAATTACTATAATGCAGTTGGAGAGAAAGGATACCATTCAGCATAACTAATTTTAAATATTTCTCATTCAGAAACCCACCTAGGTTGCTAATTTGGAAGTTCCCGTAGCCTTCAGATGAATCTTGGTGATGCTGATTATCAACAGAGAGGTCTTGCCATGAATGTCGGAAAGGTCTCATTGTGTGTATTGAAAATCTCATCATCCACTGCCAGTCAGAGCTGAAGCGGTCTGATTTTCTTGCTGGCAGGCCATTTATCACTTCCCCTAGCCATCAATAATTGATTAAGGAGATTGGACCTGGCACAATGCAAATCAGCCTGTTTTTTATCAACATGGAATACCGTTTGTGTCAGAATGTGGTAACCTACGCATCCTCTGCTAACTCAAGTTTGATTGACTGTCTGGGAATTTTCATTTGCTCATTTAGCACAGAAGAGGAAAAAAAGGAAGAATTGAAAAGGAGAGGAAAAATCACCTGCTTCATTCAGCTTGTGCTGATGCCTCTAGCAGAACTTGTGCCTCACAGTCTGTCCTTTATATCCTGATTCCTCTCCACATTAAAGTAGTGAAATGACTACACATATCAGAAAATCAATCCCACAGTCTAGCTTTCTCTGTATCTGTGAGTCTGTGTGTGTGTGGGGGGGGTGCAAAGGGCTGACTTTGATGTCATTTCTCAAGGACCATGCATGTTGATTTTTGAGGCAAAGTCTCCCACCACCTGGAGCTCAGCAAGTAAGCTAGCCTAGCTTGCAAAAGAGTCCCCAGAGGTCCCCCTCCATCTGTCTCCATGGAACTGGAATTACATGATCACACCTCCATATCTGGGTCTTAAGAAAGGAATTATTTTTATTTTTGTGTATGAGTGTTTTGTATGTGTCTCTGTGCCTTGTACATGTCTGGTGCCTGCAGAGGCCAGAAGATGACTTTAGATCACCAGGAATTAGAGTTGGAGATAGTTATGATATACCATTGTAGGGAGGTGCTGGGAACCAAGCCCAGGTCCTCTGGAAGAGCAGCCAGTGCTCTAAACCAGTGAGCAATCTCTCTAGTACCCACCTACCCACCCACCCCACACACTTTTTTTTTTAAGAACTGTCTCTGGGGATTGAACTTAGGTCCTCATGCTTGTATAGAAAGTGCTTTGCTGACTGAGCTGTCCTGTGACACAGTATTCTCAAATAAAGACTTGCAGATCTCCTCAGAGAGTTCTAGGAATGGGAGATGGATGCTCAGACTGGTTCATTTTTCCTGATAGTTGCTGCCAGCAACTTTTCTCTCCCTTCTTATTTCTCCAAAACTCATCCTGCAAAGTTGAACACAGTTTTTCTGTCTCCTGTACTTAAGATAAATGTACACATCATTTGGTTTAAGGTCAACTGATCATCTCAACAGGGAAAAAGATGATCAAATGCACACCAACAAGCTACAGCAATTGTGGGCTTTTAACGCTCTGCCCCTTTGTGATGCTTTGGGGCTTTTTGTTCCTGGTAAAAGGTTTTATTTTTAATTATGTGTATGCACATGTGTCTGTGTGCATGTACACATGAATGCAGAGCCTGTGGAGGCCAGAAGAGTCCATTTAATCATCTGGGTCTGGAATTACAGGCAGTTGTGAACTGCCTATGTGGGTGATGGGAATCCAACCTGGGAACTTTACAAGAGTAGCAAACACTTTTAATCACCAATCCATCTTTCTAGTCCTTTTCATCCTGGTTCTTTCTTCATGAAAGGATGGAGTATAGAGGTATACTCTTTTCTGCTGTTTTCATTTATGAAGGAAAACCTCACCACATTTCTCTCTTCCTGTATTTATGCATGTGAGTGTGTGTGTGCGCCTCTGTGTGTATATGCATGTGTGTACATGTACATGTGGGTGTGGTGTGCCTGTGAAGGTGTGTATGTGTGTTTTCTTGTGTGCACATGCACATGTGTACATATGTTTGTGAAGGTTAGAAGACAAATTCATCCTCATTCTTCATTTTTCATTTAGATTTGTCCACTTATATTGAGACAGGGTTTTTCACTGGTCTGAAGCTCACTGAATAGTCTAGTCTGGTTAACCAGCGATCTCTATGGATCTGCATTTCCCCACTGCACCAAGCATGCACCATACTACCTAGCTTTCAACATGGGTTCTGGCAATTGAACTCAGGTCCTCATCCTTCCAAAGCAAGCCTTTTACGGACTACCTGTTTATTTCCCAGCCCTCTCTTATCTGTAAGCTATGTTGTGCAAGAAAATGACTCTCTCTCCTCTCTCCCTCTCACCCACCTCAAACACACACACACACACACACACACACACACACACACACAAACTTAGAGCAAACACTTGAAGATTCACTTAACACAGAAGAATGGAGGTTTCCCTTCTCCTCAAGGGGGCAACTTGATTTTCTGAGGCAGCTCTACCAGGAGGACTATCTACAGAGGAGTAAGAGGAGCTCACACGGATGGCCAGATTCTGACAAAAACGGTGTGGTTCAAGTGGAATTACTAATGAATTACTATTTGTAGCTTTAGATAACAGGTACATTTTCATATTCTCACAGCTGTAGAGGGTGCAACTGAAGTAAGAGGCAGTATCTAATCAGTGATATTCACAATGTGAACAAAGTGGGCAAGCATCTGAAGCTAGCACCTTCATATCACAGGGCATATCATCTTCTCTGAAACAGTCACCATCCACTGCCTCTTCTTAACACTGGAAGACCAGCTATTGGCATTACTCTCACATGACCAACTTTTCTGTAGTTATATAAAGAAGGAATTCAACAACACTGATTGTAAGTAATTCATTTTCTCTCCCTGAAGATTTACATTCTTTCAATATGGAGATGGCAGATTGATAACAATCTCTACCTTAGGGACTGGGGTTGGTGATTTTGTAAAAACAAGATCTATCTCTCTCTCTCTCTCTCTCTCTCTCTCTCTCTCTCTCTCTCTCTCTCTGTACATATTTACACACATTTATGTGGGTATGTACATGTTTGTGAGTGTATGGATGTGCAGGCATATGGAGGCCAAAGGTCAATGTCTGTTATCTTCCTTAATTGTTCTCTTACTGAGTTTAGAGTTTGTTGATTTACCTAAGCTTACTGACTTACAAGCTCCTGGCATCATTCTGTCTCAGCCTCCCCAGCATGAGGTTTACAGGCATGAGGTGTTGCCGAACTTTTGATGTGGATGATTGACATGGAATTATGATCATGTGCTTGCACAGCAATGGCTTACAGACTGAGCCAGCTCCCGAGCCTTCTCTAGACATTTTTCTATGCCTGGCCTTTACACATCCCTCTACTATCCCCTCTCTGAATGCCCGGGAGAGGCTCAGGCCTCAACATCAACCTTAACCAGAAAAGATTACAATTAACTGCAGGAGTTCAGTGATATCCTGTCCCTGTCTCAACCAAAATGATCCCTTCCTTTCAATCATATAAAAGACCGGCTTATCTTCTTTCAGAATATGCCCTTTGGAGAAATGAACAGACTTCTGAACTCCTAGAATGCCTCTTGCATTCAGAATATATTCCCACCCTCTGAAGAGAAAGAGACTTTATGTCATTACATTCCTTTGTGTTCTGCTTCTCCGTTACAATATAAGAAAGGGCCTGAGCTCTCTCTCCGTCTCCTCCTGTAACTAACAATAGCGTTAATAGGATGCATGAGTACTCTTCAAAGTCGTAAAGATGATGTGTGTGCATGCCTGAACAGCTTTCCTTAGTGTTTCTTCCTTGCCTCTCCAGCCTCTAGCACCGTAGCAATCAGAACAGTGCATCACATTTAACTGTCACGTGTTCTCAGCCTACTTTGGACAGTGACATTTTCTCCTGTTTTTAATGACACTGCAAATGCTGAGAAGTACTTTCCATTGCTTTCATAGAATGTTTCTCAAATTGAATTTGGAGATGTTTATCCATAGTTAGATCAGTTTGGAGTCTGGTGGAGAATGCCTTCGATCCACTAGAAACTTCAAGAAACATCTATTTCCCATTTCTTTGTGAAACAAGGAAAATAAAAACAGTTTTAAGGGAATAATACTGAACACAAAAAAACATGGTCAGGAAAGAAGATAATTTAATATAGCCATGTTTTCAATTAAAGATTAGTATGCATCTTGAAATCACTATATAAGTTATAGCCTGAAATGAACCAAAATTAAAAACAGACATATATTAACATAAATATAAAATTAAACATATAACAAACATGTGGTGCTGGGAAAATTAAATTGAATGTATATGATGTTTATTCTTGGTATTAAGCAATAAAAGTGATTGAACTTTCAATTTATGAATTTATGGGTTTCCACCATGCACTGAAGCTTTTAGTAAAAACTGAGATTGTCAAACTGAGTGCTGCAGCACTTTCCTCAAAAGTATTCATTGACTTGTAAGGCAGGAAAGAATGCCAGATTTGGACAAACAAAATACAGTTCTGTTTGACGGATGATGCTTCACAAGACCATCTCTCCTTTAGCACAAAGAGAAAGGGAGGTGATGTCAAAGAGAAGACACTTTGGGAAAGAAGTGGATGGAAGAATGAGTTAAAAACAAAGTTGAATGGAGCCTTCTGTGCAGAAGAAAAGTGTAGGTACATGCTCAGCTCAGAGGAGACGAGAGTAGGGAATATTTGTACAAAGCTGCAAATAGTCCCTGTGGTCAAACATAGGCTCGTGGTCCAGTCCCACTTATCTTCCTGCTTGCTGTGTCGCAAAATGATTCATACATGTAGGCACGAAACCTACTAAAAGCCTCATTTAGTTGAAATCACTAAGATATCTTTCACTCATCAGGCAAATAAGTAATCGGGATTCATGCAGTGGGTGCTTTTCAGTTCATCAATAAAAGAGCATGTGGTGATATATTGTGTACCCTAATGAACTTGCCTGAGGATCAGAGGACAGAGCCAGTCACTAGATTAGACACAGAGGTCAGACAGTGGTGGCACACACCCTTAATACTGTCACTCAGAGGCAGAGATCCGTCTGAATCTCTGTGAGTTCAAGGCCACACCGGAAACAAAGCCAGGCAGTGGTGGCACACATCTTTAATCCTAGTACTAGGAAGCACACACGCCTTTAATCCAAGGAAGTGATGTCTGGGCAGAGAAAGTTATATAAGGTGTGAGGAAACAGGAACTCACACTCTTTAGGTAGAGGATTTCATAGAGGTAAGAACTAGTGGCTGTGCTTCTCTGATCTTTCAGCTTTCACCCTGATATCTGGCTCTGGGTTAAAATACCATGTAAGATTGGAACAACAAAAGCATTGCTAATGTACACAGGACACACATGAATAACTGAAGATGAACCAAGAAAATTGTAATCATTAGTGTCTACAGACTACACAAGATGAATGAAAACCAATCAAGAGGATCGTAATTGAATGGTTCAATTTATATGACATCCAAGTATATTCCTGGCTGGTAGGGGTTTGGATAGGGGCACTAGGGAAAAAGGGGGTTTAATTAATTAATTAATAGTGTGTATCTATATGTGTACATGCATGTGCCTTGGTTCAGGAGTAGAGGTCAGGACAACTTGTGAAAATCAGTTCTCTCCTTTTACCATATGGACCTTGGAGATCAAATTCAGGTCATCAGACTTAGTAGCAAGTTTCTTTATCCACCAAGCTATTTCACCAGACTAGAAAGGAAGTATTTAAGTCTAAAAATGTGAATAGCTGTTATTATGGGAATTACACACAACACAATTGTCAACACCCATGGAACTTTGTAACAAAAAATACAGTGTATGAAAAATAAAGTCGAACAAGAGTAAGAGAATTTCATAAAGAAATATAGTTATAAAAAGAATTTTGACTTAACTTCACTGGAGAACCTTCTTAGTCGCATCACTTGGAAATGGTGATTTTACTGAAATCCATAGATGAAGATGATGGATGGACAAATTAAAGGCTTGTCATAGTTGATAAAGTTATCTCTCATGGGAAAATGAATTAGACCTAAGATTGCTATACAGATGTACCGAGGCCGAACTAATTCATAAATAGGTAATAGATGTCAGGAGAGTCATTGCTAATCTTACCTCTGAAGATGGAAGTCTCAAATATGCAAGGGTGAAGGCAGGAGACCGTGAGTAAATACACTTTGCAAAGAATCAGATGGATAGGCAAAAACAGTCATGGTCTTATAACACGAGCAGATCTGCATAGAAACTGAGTGAGTCTAGACAGAAGGACACGCGAGGAGCAAGAGCACAGGAAGAGACCAGGTCTTGATTTCCACTCTCATTTTCCAGTAAAAGGTGTTAGGGGTTAGGGCAGAATATATCAGATCATGAAACATCTCACAGTGTCAGAAAACAAGAGAACTCCCAGGATAAATGACCTCAGTAAACAGCCAGAAGGAGTTCTCAGTGACCAGAGTGGGACCACCAAAACAAAATAGGCATTGCAATACAATATATTAAAGATATAATACTGTTTAAATAAATGGCTAATTAAAATAAAAAAAAAATTTGGTATGATGAAAATCTCTGAGCCTGGGGTTGACATTTTGTTGGACTAGATGGCCAGTGTGTCCCTGTGACCTGCCTGTCTCTGCATTCCATGGGTGAGATCACAGGTGTGCATGGCCATATCTAGCTTTTTGCATGGGTTCCAGGAATCTAAACACAGATTTTCATGCTTGTTTGGTAAACACTTATTCACCGTCACCTATCCTCCATCATCTACTGATTTATTAATTAACAATTGTTTTCAAAACCAAGCTACTTGTAGAAGAAAAATGATTATTATTTTGCATTTGGGGTTTTCTTTCCCAAATCTATAATCTAAAGTTACTACATGAAAATACCAAACAAATTCAAATTGAGAGTCAACCTACAAAATGTAGGACCATTATTCCTCAAGGTTTTTAAAAACAAGGAAATTCTGAGGAACTGTTACCCTCCCAAGGAAGCTAAGGACATGATTCAGCTGAATGTAGGATTGTCCTAGACAGAGTCATATAACAAAGAACAAATCTACAAAATAACACATTGTGAACGGGGGAAACTAGGGAGCCCCAAATACATTGCAACTGAGCTAAGCTAGCTACTGAAATGTAGCAAAAATATTTTTAGTTATGATATTTGCCCTATAGAAATGCCGGGCACTAACAACAGGGGGAATTAGTTAAGAAGTATTACAGAATCTCTAGATAAAATAATTAAAACTTTTCCATGAAATGCAAATTATCTTAAAATTCAACATTAAAAATTATGTATTACTCACAGTGAGAGCTGTAGTGTAACGATTTCCTATGAGCTGAAATATTCCATCATGGAGGGAATCTCGTTAAGAGGCAAGAAGGTCTAAAGGAAGGTTTGTTAAGATCCTAGAAATAAACAACCCAAAAGACTGAGACAGCCCCTGAAACTGACCAAATGCACAAAACCCCGCCCTTCTCAAGATTACGTGCTAAGTAAGGACTGCTGAGGAGACTCAGACCAGTCAAGAAATCTGGAAGAGACTCTTTGAACTTGGAATTGCTTTCAAGTTGCGCAGAGGGCTCCAAGATTACTTCCTTTGTGAGTTATCACCCATATTGCGTGGGCCTTCGGAGATGCAGCTACCTTTGTATGCTCTCGCTCTCGCTCTCGCTCTCTCTTTCTGGACTTTGTTGATATTGTTGCTTGGGGACTTGTGGTTTATGATGGACTTGTGAAAGACAGAAGGCTTCTATAGGCCTATTACTCAGGTGGTGATCCAGGTAAGACATCCTTTCCCAAAGCAGTGTTGATGGAGGTCAGAAAAGCAGGTGAAACATGGCCCTGAGACAGAAATGAAATCTCTGTGACAGAACTCCAATTCCTGCCTGAGGCAGGGGATCCAATGAACAAATATGCTCTGGGAAATGATAACGACTTATTTCAAATTTTAAATGCATTGTTAGAGCTAGTTACTAACAAGTTGAAGTTTTTGAATTTCATAGATCAACCATAAAATATGCATTCTATTTCTTTCTTTCTGTGTGCTCTGCATTCTATTTATTCTAGTCTCTATATTATGTACAGCATCCTTTCTCCATTAAATGAGTCCTCAACAAGACAAACCCCAATTTGGAAATACCTGGTATGTCATTTCACAAAAGAGAATGTGATGTCCAGTTTTTTTGTTTGTTTGTTTGTTTGTTTGTTTTCTGTGACAGAGTTTCTCTGTATAGCCTTAGCTGTCTTGGAACTCACTCTGTAGAGCAGGCTAACATCAAACTCACAGAGCTCTGCCTGCCTCTTCCTCCCAAGTGCTGGGACTAATAAAGCTGTGCACCATCACTAACACCGATATTTTTTTAAATATTTAAATGACGATGTTCAAAAGTCAGTGATACAAATATATCAATGCAGCTTTAAAAAAACCACCCAGTATTTTTAACAGACATATCAGCAAAGAAAATATTCAAATAGCTAAAAGATGTTCATGATAGCTCATTAGCAAAATGCAAGATACCGATGCCAATGATACATGCTCTGTACCTTAAAAATCACACAGTAGTTGTGAAGTACTGAAGATATGCAACTATCATTTAAAAACATTTGATAGATCTCTACATTTTTATGCACATCATTTCCTTTTTCTTATTTTTCACTCTTTGATGTTGCTATTGTGTCTACAGTGGATGGACCCTATGTTTTTGTGTTGAGCAGAACTGGTAAGTCTGAACATTCTAGTCATATTTCTGATTTCAGAGGCAATTATTTTAGACTATTACCATTCATAACTTTTTTCTGCATCATTTATGAGGTTTATCTAATTTCCTTGTATAGCTCTTTTTATTTGTTTGTCTCTTTTCTGGATTTGGGTGAGAGGTAGAGTTTGGAAGTTTTCAATTTCATTATTAAGAAGACCACATGTTTTCCTATTTAGTTTCTAATGGCTAGTTTTAATGATCAGCTCAATACAGTCTAGAATCATCTGGGACGAGAATCTAAATAAGGGAGTGTCTAGATCAGGGGTGTGGAAGATGGTCTTGGTTGCTTTACTTGATATTTGAAGACCCAGTCATTGTGAGTCATGCCACTCCCTGGGTTGGGCCTCTGGGCTGTGTAAGTAGAGAAAGCTAGCATGCATGCATCACTCTGTTTTACATTCCTGCTGCTTTGACTTCCTGGCTACCATGGACAGTAATCTGGGGTTCTAAACTAAAGGAAACCTTTCTCACATAGGTTGATTTTTATCAGGGTATTATTAAAGCAACAGGAAATGAAACTGGCACAGGGAGATGATCTAATGATAAACCATTTCCAAATATGTTTAAACTTAAATGCCATACATTAACAGAAATCAAGAGAAAGATAAGAATGAGAAAGTCCAGATCACTTACAGTGATTGTAGGCCCCAATTCAGCTGTGTCCTTCATTCCCAAGATTTTGATAAAAACGTCCTCTATAGGAGGGCACCCAGCCTTTGAAGTAGTAGCCTAAATACCAGGGGCCCCAACAGAGGCTTAGAAGCAAGAAATTCAATCAACAGGAACAGCAAAATGCACACAAGGTAAAGGTCTCAAATAGGTCGGATGAAATATAGAAAAACAGATGAGATTAGAGTTTTGAAAGTCCTTTGTATGCATTCATTCCGAAAGTGCTTTTAGAGCATCCTGCATCTGCTTTACCCTTCACTGTAGGAAGTTTGGAAGGGCTGGCAAGTTCCATCTCTGAAGGAGTATGCCTTTGAGCAGAATATCTAAGATAACATACAAGTAAATAAAAATGCCATGATTTCAAAAGTACAAGGAGAAAATAGGAAGATATTTCATTTGAAATTTCAGGAGTAAGACTGAGGCATTTATTCAAACAAATGATAGAGTCTCATTTTGTGGTCCTGGATGTTCTGGAATTTACTACATAATGTCATTCTGGCCTTGAACTCATAAATGATCCTCTTGTCTCTGCCCCCAGAATGCCAGGGCTTTGAGATTAAGAGAACACATGTTCATTCAAGGGCATCACAAAGGCAAGTGTACAGTAGACATGGGAGCTAATATATTTAGGAAACAAAATCATGATGGTGAGACAGCAAGCAAGCCTACTTACCAAGATGGTTAGGGATGCAGGGATGCTCCTCTCTTCCTTGTGCTTTCAAAATAAACTCATTAGAGGCTCAGCAGTTAAGATCACTTACTGTTTGTCTTAGTCAGTGTTCTATTGCTGGGAAGAGACAGCATGACCAAGGCAACTCTTATAAAAGAAAGCACTTAGTTAGGGCTTGCTCACAGTTTCAGAGATTTAGTCCATTGTCATCATGGTGGCTTGCATGGCCCTGGAACAGTAGCTGAGAACTGCATCCTGATCTGCAGGTTGAGAGGCAAAGAACTGAACCCAGCATGGACCTTAGAAACCTCAAAGCCTGCCCTCAGTGACACACTTCCTCTAACAAGATCACACCTACTCCAACAAGGCCACATGTCCTAATCCTTGCAATGTTTTCAAACAGTTCCACTTCTTGGTGACCAAGCATTCAAATATATGAATTGGGGGGGGGGGGTCGTTCTCATTCAAATCACCACACTGCTCTATCTGAGGATCAGAATTCAGAGCACAGCAGCCACAACAGAAGGCTCACCAGCACCTGTAATTCCAGCTCCAAGAGATCTGATGACACCCTACTGACCTCTGTGAGCACATGCAGGATCTCTCTCTCTCTCTCTCTCTCTCTCTCTCTCTCTCTCTCTCTCTCTCTCTCTCTCTTTCTCTCTCGATGTTTTCATAGATTTGTATATTATCTCAGCCCTTATGTTATGTACACTCTAATTAGAGATTTGAAAGTTGAATGTGATGTATGTAAATGTATCTGTTATGTAAATGTATCCATATTAATTGAGCACTCAGTTCTGGAGTTGGATGTCTGAGCTTTAAATCCAGGTTCTCCTACTCACCATGGGTATTAATATTTGTGGTCTCACTAGATCTGCCTTTTATGCTCTGTCAGATGGGGATAATAATAAGGCCAGCTCACGGGGTAGATGTAGAGTATAGGGGTGGTTGCAACACAATCAAAATAACAGTGGATTCACTACAAACATTCATTATTCATTCATTAAGCAATTATCTGTGCCCAGTCATAAAGCTTGGAAGTTGACAGGGGTTGTTTTGTTGATTTGCTGAATTCCACATTTCTAAGTAAGTTCTAGGTCCCTAGCAAGTAGGAAAGCAGGAGCAATGACTGGATGAATCCTATCTAAACACCATGGAGAGACATATGGGAAAAGGCAGTTTAAAAACAGGACTGGGAATCATGGCTGCAGTATTAGTTACTTTTCTCATTGTTCTGAAAAAAGATCAGACAAAAGTGACTTCAGGAAGGAGGAGTTTGTTCCAGCTACAGTTCGAGGACACAGTCCACGATGGTGCAAAGTCCCGGCAGCAGAAGAGTGAGACAGTGGGTCACATCGTGTCCACAGTCAGGAAGCAGAGAAAGAAGAATGCCATTGCTCAGCTCACTGTCTGCTTTTTATTCAGTCCAGAACCCCAGTTCATAGGTTGATGCCTCACACATTTAGGGAAGATCGTCTCCTTTCAATCAGCCGAAGAGAAATCCCCTCATAAACATGTCCAGAAGTGTATCTCCTAAGTAACTATAAATCCTGTCAAGGTGATTTATAGTCAACATCCATCATCACAGGAGCCAAGAAAATCAGGACATGGTTCAGTGGCCACAGCATCTTGGTATGAGGGAACTGCCTTTAACTTTGCCCAAAATGCTATATAGAGCCACACAAATAAAAGTCTAATGCTGGTGGTGATCCCGGACCAGAAGGGGAAGGCTGTGAGTTTCTGAAAGTATGTCCTCTGAATACGTCACAGGTACCCAACCTTGTACTGTGATCTGTTTTTCTTTAGAAATGCAAAAGAAACAGGTGCTATGAGTGGATGACATTTGGAGATGGTAAGATTGCTACATAATTAAGCCAAAGATAGAGCACTCTTTTCTCCAGCAAAGAAGGTACCTACAATTTCAAAAGGCTCTCAGAGTTCACACAGAGCACCCCACAGGGGGTACATATAACTCTATCTCTTATATCACAGAGCTGTCTAAAGAAACAGAAGTAATTCTTGAGGCCTGAGGGAGATGCTGAGTAATTACTGAGATCCTAGGAGAGTGAGTGAGTGAGTGAGTGAGTGAGTGAGTGAGTGAGTGAGTGAGTGAGTGAGTGAGTGAGTGTACCCTTTGAGGTCTGACAAGTGTGTTCTAAGGTCAGTTCACTCTGTGTGTAAAGACAACACAGCCACCTTGAGAAAGTGCTGCTGTTGACAGTGTCCCCATTCTCGATGATTAATGGGGTGATTATTTATTCCTTTTGTGATTACCCTTGAATGTGTGACACTGGTCCTTTGTCATCAAAGGAAACAGTTTTACATTCCAGTGAGAAGGGAAAAGAGGTTTAATTACTATCTGTGGCATCTGCTTATTTGAGTCATCTTATGAATAATCACGGAGACCAACACATCCAGATGGCCCGGCTGTCTTCCTCTCTGCCTGCCTTTCTCACAACCAATAGTATGCTCTTTTCTATTCAGAAAGGGCGACTATTATGGGCTGGGGAGATGGTTCAGTGGTTGAGAGTGCTTAGTGCAAAGACAAGAGGACTGGAGCTTGTATCCCTTGCACCCACAAAAATGTATGGCTGGCACATGGTCCCACTTGTAATTCCAGTCCTCTGAAGGCAGAGACAAGTGATCCCTAGAGCAAGCTGGCTAGTGACACTAACAAACTAGGCAGGCTCTGAGTTCTGCTGAGAGACTGTCATGATGAATAAGTAGAGAGCAATTGAGGGAGACTGATGTCAGCCTCGGGCCTTGATATGTGCATACACACACCCACACATAAGTGTGCCCATGCATGTGTAAACGTGCATACACAAATGCATGCAACACACACACACACACACACACACACACACACACACACACACACACAAACGAAAAGTCACATTTTAATAGATAATTGGAGTGGCTGAGGAGTTGGTTCAGTGGTTTCTTCACTGCCTGCTCTTCCAGAAGACAGGAGTTCAGTCTACAGCCCCCATGGCAGGTGACTTCCAACTGCTAATAAGTCCAGTTCTGGGGGATAAAACACCCTCTTTTGGCCTCTGTGGGACCTGCTCACAATATACAAGTACATATGCACATACAATTAAAATAAAAAATAAAGTTTCCTTAATCGAATAGGCATTTCTAGGTAACGAAGTAGCCTCTATGCTGTCAGCAGGACCATCCCTCTATCACCATCTTGAAAACCCATGTGCCGACGGTGGATGGAATCTGATAGTAAAGTACATCTGAGGAGAAGTCATTTGCAGACAGAGCCTCCTGTGGGATTCAGATGCAGTTACAAAATTGTCAATACTTCATATTGAAACAGCAGCTTTCTAAATAGCACAGAGTTCAAGGCTGGCTATCTGCTATTCTCAAAGGGAAGAACTTCTCTTCATAAAATATACTTAGAACCCTCTCCTGATGACATTGCCCACAGTTTCACAATAAGCCCTAAAAATTTGCAGTAATTGATTTTAGCCCAGTTGGGAAAGACTGGCTGACATCTGAAGACCCTTAAGATATACTATGTGGGGCTAGAGGGATGGGTTAGTGGTTAAGAGTACTTGCTGCTCTTATATAAGACCCGAGTTCTACACCCATTACCCACATGGGGCAGAGCACAACTGTCTGCATCTCCAGATTAAAGGGGTCCTGTGCACTTTTCTGGGCTCCTTTAACACTGTGCACATCTGCACATACTCACACACAGACATGTGCAGGAAGATAAAAATAATATAAGCAAATATTTTTTAAAGATGTGTCGTGTGTGTGTGTGTGTGTGTGTGTGTGTGTGTGTGTGTGTGTGTCTGTGTTGTGTGGACATATTTGTGCAGGCACATGTGCATGGAGATGCTAGAGTTTGATGTTAGATGTCTTCCTCAATCACTATCTACAATGTGTTCTGTCACTGAACCTGGAATTCTTGACTCATCTAGACTGGCTGGTCGGTTAGCTCCAATAGTCCCCCATGTTCCCTTCTACAGCACTGGGGTTGCAGATAGGCACCACTGTGCTGGATTTTTCAAAGATTTAATAATTAATTTTTATGTATATGCATGTGCTTGGGAGTGCAATGTCTGTAGAGATCAGAATAAAGCACTGGGTCCTCTGGAACTGGAGTTACACGTGGTTGCAAGCCTCCCCATGTGGGTCCTGAGAACGACACTCAGGTCCGGTGGTAGATCAGCATGCTCTTTTGATGGCTGAGCCCTCCCTTCAGTCCCCAGGCTGACATTTTTTACACTTCTGCTGGGGGTCCAAGTTCAGGTCCCTATGCTTACACAGCAAGAATTCCATGGATATGCGCCATTTGCCCCGCTTTTGTCCATCGCTTTATGATGCACAGTTTTCGTGCATTTGGTGAGAGCGGTGCGTGTCTCCTTCGGACAACCCATCTGCTTTGCAAGCCAGTCAGAGTGCCGAGGGCGTCAAGGCACGCACCCAAATGTTCTTGGAGAATTAGCCTCACTTCTAACTCAAGAGGTGTTTTATGGCTGCGAAAGCAATAAAGCAGGCCCATTCTCAGTGCTGTACCAATAGCAACAGTTGCTTCTCGCACAGGCTGAAGATTAACAACGGGGCTTCAGGAGATTTATAGAGCTGGTTATTTCACCCTGAAAGGGAGAAGGTGTTCCTAATTCTCTCTCTTGCCTTAATAGACTGACAGTTCCAGGGCTTCGGGGAGCATCTTGAGATAAATAAATCTCCAGATAACGCGGATGGGAGTGGGGGGCTCAAAGGGACTCTGTGACCCACCAGTGTTCATGGCTGCAAAGGAATGGCCACAGGAACGCCAGCTATCTGCTCTTGACTTGTGCAGTAAAACTTAAGTGTCAATCCCAGAGAAGTCCTGAGATTGGGAAGCTGGACTGTTGGGTCCCAAGCCATTCTGCCAAAGCCACGACACTCAGAGGAAGTTCTAGATTAAGCTTATTGAGGTGGAAAGGCCGATCCCAACTGCAGTGGCACCATTCTGTGGGCTGGGCTCCTAGACTAAGTAAGAAGGAGGAAGTGAGTAGAGCACCAGGGCTCACTCATCGCTTTCTGCTTCCTGACAGTGGATGCAAAGTGCGCGGCTGCCTCACGCTGCTAATCACCTTGATTTGCCACCGTCATGCGCTATAACCCTTCCTTCCATAAGTTGATTTTGTCGTGTACTTCATCATAGCAGTGAGAAAAGTGACCCCTCCAGTCTCTACCTCAGGACCAGTCCGCAGCATCAAAATCGTCTTTGAGTCTTTGATCTTTTCCACCTCAGCCTTCACTGACATCACTGAGCTCCGTGACCTGTGAAATCAATGTGAGCTGTATTTTCTCTGCACTCTATCAGTGTCCAACTGGTGTGACTTCCAGTGCATGTGAATAGGTAATGGCTGTGGGTCACACACTGAAGGACTTAAAGAGGTCTCTACTCCCAAATGAGTCCTAGAGTTCCCTGAGTTGGCTCAAATATATACATTTGATATCAACCCGAAAGGCAAGTTAATCAAACCAGCATGGTAACATATTTTGGACTTCATCTCAAAAATATGTTCTCAATAACTTGGCATCTGATAGCTTCTTGAGGTAGATGGTCACAATGTATCCATAGATAGGAAGCAGAGATAGATGAATGCTGGTGTTCAGCTTGCTTTGTTCCTTTTATTCAATGTGGTACCTCAGCACATGGAGTGATGTCACTCACATACAGGGTGGGTCTTCCCACAGCAGTACATGGCTCACCGTACAATGGAATGCACAAGTTCTCCATGATCCCAAGGAAACACTTCATTTCAGTAGTTAGAGTAAGTGTAAGACATCATATGAACATATTTATGTCTTTCAAATTTCTAGATTCTTGGAAAAAAATCACTGTTTAACTACTAAACCTACCTCCTACCTTGAATATAGCCTTCAGGTTCTCTCTGTATCACCTGACGATGATGATCATCCACTGACACAGAGATCAGGGTATTTTATCTGGTAAGATGTAATTGAAAGACAGAATGATGTTGAATAGTACTTAGGAACAAGGGTTTGTGAAGATGACCTGGATTTAATCTCAATTTTCACACTTGAAAAAACTAGGGCTGTGGGCTGGAGATATGCTTCAGTGGGTAAGAATGCTTTCTATATGAGCAGGAGGACATGAGTTCAAATCCCCAGCACCCAGGTTAAAAGCTGGGGTGTGACTTTATACAAACCTGTAACCCGAACACTGTGGACAAGAGAAGTCAGGAGGATCTCTGGGACTTGCTGGCTGTCAGTCTAGCTCCATGTTCAGTAACAGGCACTGTACCAAGAGAAGAAGACTCAGAGTGACACAGTGGGACACCTGATATCTCCCTCTGTCCTCTGCACAGGCATGCACACACACAGACACACACAGACACACACACACACACACACACACACACACACACACACACCAATTTGTGTAGGTATTCTACCTTTTCATTTCTCCATTTCTTTGTCTATTCAGCGTATTCAATAGTAACAAAATGTTATCAAGACTGTGAAATACACAGAAGATGTTTGGCACATATAAATCTGCCATTAAATACTATTTTCTTAGTATTTAACCCTACTTTAATTTGTGAAAATTCATACTGATGGATGTATCTGAGTGTCCAGTAGCTAAAGGATTACAAGCTATGGCAGGTTCTCATTTTCCCAGGATTACATATTCAAATAGCAAAACTAAGCTTCAATACCATTCTCTGGAACTTCAAAAAGTCTAACTGTTATGGCTGCTTGTTCCTGTGTCCCTGCACATGGGAGGCTGGGGGTCAATTTTGACTACCACTCCTCAGGTACCACCCACCTTGGTTTTTTTTTTTTTTTTGAGACAAAAACAATTTTCTGACTGAATCTGGAGCTCACTGATCATCAAGTGCCAGGGAGCATCTGGTTTCTGCTTCTCTAGCTCTAGGGTTATAGGCATGCAGGACCACGCACTGCCTTTGTGTAAGTGCTGGGATCCGACATGGGTACTCAGGCCTGTCCAGCAAGCACTTTGTCAACTGAGCCACTCCCTTAGTCTGCCTGTTCTTTTCCATAAGTATTTCCCACAGTTGACTTCAGACTTGCCTAAGGATCTTCCCATTGTCCCAGGCTGCTTCTTTGACGTATATGGTTTTAGATACATAATATTCTTGATTGGATTTTGGTTAATCTTGATTGTCACCTTGATTGGATCTGTAATCAACTAAGACACACATCTCTGGGCAAGTTTGAGGGCATTTGCTGGAAGAATTTATTGAGAAAAGAAACCCTCCCTTCACGGTGGACAGCACCTTCCAAACATGGCCCAGATATAAAAGAGGTCCTAAGGAGAAGCAGGGCCGCTTCTCCAAAAACCCTCCAGGCTGTTGGTGTTTGGTTGAGGCTTCTGAGACATCCAGTCTTATGGACTGACCATTTGCCTGGTTCTCAGCCTCTCGAGCAGGCAGACAAACATTGTTGGAACACTCAGCCCAAATGGTGTGAGCCAATCTAATAAACCCTTCTCCAAGATAAATGTTCATTTTATCGGTTCTGCTTCTATAAAGAACTCTGAGAGATACAGTAATCATTTGAATTCATGAATCTTGTGATACACCTGTTTTTACACATGAAACAGACACCTGAGGAAAACATGTATATAATTAAACACATGTATATAAAGAACTGATACACATAGCCAATCTAACCCAAGTGACAGAAAGTGTATGGCTCTGTAGCAACCAGAGCTCAGTCTATCCAAAATCATCAAACATACTATCACAATCAATTGTTACAATGAATAAAGAAATCCTTTCTTCCTAAATAAGAATTTTAGCATGCACGTGGTAGAGATGTCAATGAGAACCGAGCATCAATAATGTCCAGTGTGGTTCTGATCTATATTTGAGTACATCCATTTCGGCTGGTCACATTAGATGTGAGAGGTAAAAGTGGATCATGCATCTGTAACTAGCACAGGAAACCAATAGCCCACCACAGGAAATCGACATTCTTCTATTAACTCTTGTCAGACCCACTCTTGTTTCTAGGATGCACCCAAGCCCAATAGCAGTAAGAAGATGGGACAACTCAATCATTTTATAAGGAAAAACAAAATGTGTGATTTTGCAAAAAGTCTTCACTTGCAAACTTCTCTATGCATAGATATGAAGGAGGTTCATATGTACTGGGCTCACTCCATGTTCCTGATATAGTACTAAGTGCTTTCCCTATATCTTTTCTTTGATCTCAACGTATCTATAGTTGCATTGCTAGAAACTGGTTGGTCCTATGTCTTTTTCTTCTTTAAAACCATAGAGATCATAAAATTTGCCTCTGAATCCCTATCACTGTTCTATTGAAGAATTTTGATGATGTCTCTAGTCTCTAGCCTTAATCATCACTGGTGATCCTCTCCATTAACATACAAATATACATACTAAACACATATATACATATACATATGCACATAAATATACACATACATATACAGACATACATGTACACATAACATATTAACAAATGTACACACAAATGCAAACACATATACTACATACATACAACATATGCACACAAATGCATACACATATAGCTCACACATACATACATGTACACACAAATACATGCATACATGCAACATATACACAAAAAATACACATTGCTTGTTTATTATTCTGAACTTAATATATATGTTTTCACACTTCCAAGAGACATATTTACCACCTCCCCCTTTGAATGAAGAACTAGAATCAACTATACTCATTGTATGTTACCTGTCATGAAAAATAGCACAGATCTAAACAATGTGAGCAAAGGACCAACAGAAGCAGAGATCATCTTGGTTGCAACTCTGTGAAGTTCTCTCTCTCTCTCTCTCTCTCTCTCTCTCTCTCTCTCTCTCTCTCTCTCTCTTTCTCTCTGTTTCTCTCTCTCCCTCTGTGTGTGTATGAGTGTGTGTGTGTGTGTGTGTGTGTGTGTGTGTGTGTGTGTGTGTGTGTGTGTGTGTCATACAAAGATAGAGAGGAGAGGGAGGGGAGATGGGAGGGAGGGAGGAGAAAGAACCTGTGTACGCAGGACCATGCATGGAGGCCAGAAGAGGGCATTGAATGTCATTGATCATGCTCGACCTATTCCTTTGAAGCAAGGTTGCTTTCTGAACTTAGGCTGCCATTCTCCTTGCTGGGATGGAAGACAGCATACCCCCCCCCCCCGCTGACTTCTCTGCTGTTTCCTGAGAACACCTTGTAACTTGAGGATTGAGATCCAAACTCTGCTCTTCATGATTGTACAGCAAGCAGCTCTAACCCTTGAGCAATCTCTCCTGTCCCAACACAGGACCTCTTCTTTGTTCCCACTGTGTACACCAAGCTTGCTTGCCTGAGACCTAGGGAGCTTTTATCTCCACCTTCCATTTCCCCCATGGAGTACTGAAATTACAGATTTGCATCCTGCCATACCTGGCTTTTTACATGGATTCTGGGAACTCAGACTCTGGTCTTGTTCCCCTTATGTAGAAAGAGCTTTACCCCCAAGTCCTCTCTCCAGCTCCAGAAAATTGATTATGTAGTGACATAGGGTATCATATAAATTTGATACATGACTAAAAGGATTATATGATAGTTTTAGGGACAAATAAAATTTTAACTTTCAAACTTAAATATTCCAGAATTGGTAAAAGTTAGCTACATAAGGTTTCATGTGTCTTATTTTTATATGTTCCATTGATTTTTCTCATTATTGTGTTGTTTTCTAACATGCTTAGGGATTTTGTACTCCCATTTATGATCTGGAATTTGGGGTATTTTCCTTTATGATAACCCCTGTGAGCAGCTGACATTATAATTATTCTTGTCTTACAAATATTAATGAGGAAACAGTTTTTTTCTCCTCTAGAGAAGTAAGACGAAGGTTGATGTTTGTATTCGTACAGCTCAAGAAAGAGTGATTCTGGCAGTCGTGGTCCTGTTCCTGTGGCTGTGACAGCTGTGTTCCTGTTTCTATGGCTCTGACAGCTGTGTTCCTGTTTCTATGGCTGTGACAACTGTGTTCCTGTTTCTGTGGCTCTGACAGCTGTGGTCCTGTTTCCATGGCTTTGACAGCTGTGGTCCTGTTTCCATGGCTTTGACAGCTGTGTTCCTGTTTCCATGGCTTTGACAGCTGTGGTCCTGTTTCCATGGCTCTGACAGCTGTGTTCCTGTTTCTATGGCTCTGACAGCTGTGTTCCTGTTTCCATGGCTTTGACAACTGTGGTCCTGTTTCTGTGTCTGTGACAGCTGTGTTCCTGTTTCTATGGCTGTGACAGCTGTGTTCCTGTTTCTATGGCTGTGACAGCTATGTTCCTGTTTCTATGGCTGTGACAGCTGTGTTCCTGTTTCTGTGGCTGTGACAGCTGTGGTCCTGTTACTGTGGCTGTGACAGCTGTGTTCCTGTTTCTATGGCTGTGACAGCTGTGGTCCTGTTTCTATGGCTCTGACAGCTGTGTTCCTGTTTCTATGGCTGTGACAGCTGTGGTCCTGTTTCTATGGCTCTGACAGCTGTGTTCCTGTTTCTATGGCTGTGACAGCTGTGTTCCTGTTTCTATGGCTGTGACAGCTGTGTTCCTGTTTCTATGGCTGTGACAGCTGTGTTCCTGTTTCTATGGCTTTGATAGTTGTGGTCCTGTTACTGTGCTTTCTCTAGGTAGAATTTTTGCAAGTTTCAGCTTGTTCTGTAGTTTTATGATGCATTCAAACAGATATTCAACCCACATTGTCCTTGTTCTCAGTACATTGGTGTGCAGTGGGAGGCTAATTTACATATTATTAACATACCATCTCTTCTAGAAATTAAAACCCTTTGCTTCCCAATTAACTCACACACACACACACAAAATAAGCAAACAACAACAACAAGAAGAAAACACTTCTTTTCAGGTCTTGACTATGTACAATCAGACCTGTACGTTCAATCTCTTCCTCAGCTCTAAGCTATGCAATAGGGAGTTAATATGAATACAGAAGAATGGAACATGTAAGGCCAGGAAGCAGTAGGGTATCATATAGCAAAATGGTAATTGAAAGAAATGAGGCTGCGAAGATGGCTCAGTGGGGACAGTGATGTCTGGGTGAGCATGAGAACATGAATTTTGCCTCCAGCATCTAAGTAAAAAGCCTGGTGAGGCTCATTGTCCAACAGCTTAGCCAAACTGATGCGCTCAAGGTTCAGTGAGAGAACCTTTGTCAAAGCATAAGGTAGAGAGCAATAGAAGACACCTGATATGGATATCTAGGCTTCCCATGCACTAGCATGCACATACATAGACACACACACACACACACACACACACACACACACACTCACACACACACCATACCACACCACACACCACACACCACACACATGCACAGGCCCATGTGTGCAGGCACATACCCCTATGCATATCCATAAATAAAAGACAAGTAGACACTGTCCAAAACAATACTGAACAACTAAATAGATGTATCGAAGTGCAAACTACCTTAACTATCGTGACTCCATGGAGCAGCCAGAATAATAACACCACTGCACACTGCATCATCCCATGTCAGAAACAACATTCTTTACTTCATAAGAGCACTGAAGACTCACTGGTAAAGTGAAGCTGTTTATGTCATGACCTTGCAAAGCTGGGCATCAACCTAGAATGGCTGAGTGTTTAGAACAGCTTATAAAACCTGTCGCATAGACCTTCAATTTGTGAACAATCAGAAGGGTACGAATTTACATCACATCTATCTTTCCCTCTCCTCCTTACATTTGTATATTTCTCATATAAAAATATCATGTGTGGGTACATGTCTACATTTTACATCCTGTTTATCCCAAGCTTGCAGGCAAGCTTGACAGTGAGTATTTGTTTGGATATGGAGGCAATGGCTATAGCTTAGCAGAGTTTGGGTGGAGAATTGGTTAGACCAGCAGGCATTAGCTGGGATCAGATGTTCTCTGTCATTGGTAGATGGACCTAAGCTGGCTTCAAGGCACTTTTAAAGATGAACCATCTGATTTTATTCTTAATGTCTAGCCATAAAGGGACAGAGAGAGAGAGATGAATTTCAGCAACAGAAGCTCTCATGCTTCTCTGGCTTCCCATCTAGGCTTCCCATGCACTAGCATGCACATACATAGACACACACACACACACACACACACACACACACACACACACACACACAGTCAATCAATGTAATGCATTTTTAGTAATTAACTAAGATATAGAAGCCAAACATAGTGTTCATTTTTTTTTCAGAGAAATGGTGGAGAGCAGGAGCCAGGTTGCAGGCTTTGGGATGTTCAAAATACTCTCTTCTCAGTTCTTTGTAGTTGTAACATACATAGTCTTTGACCAAACTTGCTCTGGAAGCTATTCATCAACAATGTGCTCTCTTGGGTGTTTGCTAGTTGTGGCCGACACTGACTTTGATAGTCTTTGTATGCCAGGACCCAAGCTGAAGGAAGATGTTCTCTTTTGGATATTACCCAGTGCTGGACTCTGCAAGCTACCATATTGTCCAGTTGGTAAGATATGGCCACTGATGCAATAATAGCATGGTAATTATACAGGTAACCAACTATTTTCTGATAAGACATTAGGCTTACTTCACAGGAGGCATTTCATATCTGGTATTGCCAACCTGGTCAAAAGCCAATGACTGAGAAGGTTGTAAATCCTATGGAGAACATCGTGTTATTTTGCTAAATGCCAATACTGTCAAATTGCATTCTAAATATGTCTATGCTCAAAGACCTGCGATCTGGGTAACTTTGGTGAGAAAAGTTTCATTTTATAGCATAGAGCAGTTAATACATTCATAACTGGCCAATGCAGAATATAGGTAACTCTGAATGCTTAGTTATGAGTAGGTCATCAGTATCAATCTCCCCCTATACAACTCTCAGGGAACTTTACAAAAATGGGACAAGAACATAAGATCTGACAGATCAAGAGAAAGTGCTAACTTCTAGGCATGACACGGCTAACACACTCATGAACTCACAACAGTTATGACTAGTTACATGTGGCCTACATAAGATCAAGCCATTCAAATTTTCAGCATGGATAGGGAAATAATGTAGACAGTGTGTGTGTGTGTGTGTGTGTGTGTGTGTGTGTGTGTGTGTGTGTGTGTGTTCCCATTCTGTATATGGGTTCAGCTTCACAGATGAGGTTTGGAAAAAGAATCATGGAATAAAAAGATAGGAAAACAATAATACATGGGTAACAATTTTAGTAATACATTTCTGCAAAAGCACAATAGTGTTCACCACAGCTTACTGTAATTTAAAACAGAGATTGAATGAGAAGATGGTGAAAGTTAGAACAATAGAGAAATTTCTTCCATTGCATCTGGATTAGCAGGGTTTAAAAATAACAGATATCTATAGCCTTCAGATTTGGTAACATGGTTAGTTTCCTTTAATGAGTGATTATTAAAGGCTTTATGTTACCATGTCTTCACATGACCTCTGGGCTTTGTCAAGAAGAGGAAGAAGATGACTAGAAAGAAAAAGATGGTGAAAATAAAGAGGAATGGGGGTGGTGTAGAGATGGCTGAGTGGTTAAGAGGGCTTGATGTTTTTCACACAACCCAAGTTCAGTTTTCCAATCCACTTCAGGCAGTTGATGACCATCAATAACTCCAGCTCCAGGAAATCCAACTCCAGCCACTGCACTCACATGTACAAACTCATATATAAACACAGGCACACACACAACAACAACAAATAATAAAAACAATCATTTGAAGGTGGGAAACTGAATTGGTAATAAGAATGGTTTGCAAGGCCGGCTCCACAGCAGCTGGCTCCTGCCTATTCTGGATCATTCCTTTTGATCTTTACTGTGGCACCACCTATTATATGTCACTGGAGGACTCATTCATCATACCAAAGCTTGCTCTTTTATTCTTCTAAGGAATAATACAGTGTCTATGGCTATGATCCCAGGCTTCTGATTTAATCTGAGATTAATATACAAGTTCAAATAGAAGAGACCACAATCTAGCCTTTATTTGCTTATTTTTGCCAATGAGAGAACAAAGAACTTAGATGTCTGGATGGTGACTCAAAGTAGGTCTGTGCTACACAAAGAACCAAATTTCAGTCATATGTAAATGCAGTCATTTAACCAAGGCAACAATGTCTGTTGTTTTATTAAAAAGAACCTCATTTTTCAAACCAGTCCTTTCACTTTGGCTCATATAAAGGCTGTTTCCATTCTAAAAACGTCTTACAGTTTCATGACTATACCCACTGAATACATCACACTCAGAAAGGAAAAGACAGTTCTAGATGAACTGGCTTATCCCTCTACGTTATATTAATTCTTGGCATATTTATAGCTTAATGCACTTACTCTCTGAAATAGTTCTGTTTAGGGTCAGATCAACTAACAGATACAGATGTACAAGGTGTATATTATATATTGGGTTTTGAATGTGAAAAGTCCCTCAGAGGCTCATGGGTTTGAACACTAGTGGTACTGTTTGGAAAAGCTGTGAAACCATTGGGATGTAAAACCTTGCTGAAGGAAGTGATTCCCTGAGTGTGGCTTTCGACATTTTGTAATCTGGCCCCACTGGCTGCTCTGTCTCTGCTCTCTCAATCCAGATGTTGTGGGACCAGCCACCTCGCTGCTCATATCTTCGTCCTGCATGGTCCAATGCCTTCATGGCTATGGACTGTATCCCTCTAGAACTGTCAACCAAAATAAAGCCTTTCTCCCTAGGTCGTTTCAGGACATTTCATCACAACAACAGAAAAAGAACTAATATAACATATGACTTTAAAATTTAGGGTTATTTGAGGTTGTGTTATCAGTATGGGGGAGGAAGCAATGATACCTTCAGAAAAGGAAAGAAAACTCCACTAAAGGCTTCCTTTTGCTTGTTTCTGGATTCGGTTAACAGTAGCCACTCTCTACCTATACCTACTGGTTGAGTGCCCTCCGTAGCGATCAGCCCTGAATGTGGAGTATCTATTTAATTCTCACAATACCCCTAGAGCAGTGGTTCTTAGCCTTTCTAATGCTATGACCCTTTAATTCAGTTCCTTGTGTTGTGGAAACCCACAACCATAAAATTATTTCATTGCTACTTCATAACTGTAATTTTGCTCCTATTATGAATCCTAATGTAAATATCGGACATACAGGATATCTGATATACAACCCCTGTGAAAGGGTCATTCAAGCCCCAAAGCGGTGGCAACCCACAGGGTGGAAACCATTGTTCTAGAGGAAGGGTGACATGTGACTGCACAACCAAGCAAGCCCATTTATAACAAGGGAAGCTCAAAAATAAAATCACAGGAAACGTTGTGTCATGTTAGTGTTAGGTTCATGGAATGCCATGTCAGTCTGTGGTTGACATGGTAAAAGACTGTGCTGTGTGCTGAAATTGAAAAAAGTGATAGATAGATAGTTCAGGTTTGTAATACAAATTTATATGGACCCTACTTAGAGTTTTATACAACCTATTAATGGTAAATAGTTCCAGCTATAGAATATTATGGATGATTCTACTCTGTCCAGAGTTAGAAATGACAATCATTTATCCTGATTATCAGTATTACTGGAGTTAGAATAGCCATGGAAATCAAAATCTCTGTGCCTATCTGTGAGATATTTCTAGACTGAGATGAGAAACCTGACCTGAAACTTGGATGGCAATTATTCCATGGGGTGGAGTCCTGGACTGAATAAAAAAAGGTTCTGAGCACCAGCATCCATCTATCTCTTGCTGCTTCCTGATTGTGGATGTCATGTGACCAGGTGCCTCACTCCTGCTCTCATGCAGTCCTGACTGTGGATGTCATGTGACCAGATACCTCACTCCTGCTGTCACGCTGTCCCTTCAAAGACAGACTGTACCTTCAAACTGTGAGCCAAAATAAATCTTTCTTCGTTAAGCTGCTATTTTGGGTATCTGCTACAGGACACAGAAATATGAAGCAGGAATTCAGCTGACTGTAGCAAAAGCTAATACCTGAAAGAAGCAGGGCTCTTCCACAGAAAAGAGCCAAGCCTCTTTTAAATATATATTAGCCAGTTCCTGCAATGATTTTCATGTGTGCTATGATAGCTTTTCCAATCAATTCTTATTCTAAGAACTTCTAACAGTGTATTTTCTCTGAGTTACCTTGCAAACATCCAGAGACAAATGGCAGACAGAATAAGGATTCCAGACCACCTGCTAGTGAATTAAGGTAAATATCCATAGGAAGACACTGCCTATGCCAGGGGGACCAGACAGATGTTTTATTTCTTGTGCAAATTAAGCTCAGACCCTCCTTTCTTCCTCAGGCCAAATGGCATATGCAGAGTTTCCCTCCAACAACTAGCTCAGAACAAAAGGGCTGTTTTCACACCAGGTGCACTCATGCTATGTCGCAGGTTTTCCTAGCTACCTAGCAGACTTATTCCACCAAGCAGAAAGCAGCAGAAAGTGGCATGGCCAGAGGATTGTGGATGGTAGGTATGGAGATGGGCCACGGGGAGAGGAAAGGAAGGAACAAGGATTGAGAGAAGAATGAAGACAAAGATGAGAATAAGATGGAGAGAGCTTAGATAGAATTGTAAGCGGACAGGAGGAGAAGGAACAGAGAGGAGCTAAATGTGAGAACAGAATTGAAGCTGTGTAGACAGAATTTTGTCTTAGAAGACTAAAGTGAATGGACTAAAGAGTTTCATGTAGGTAGATTCATTTGATAGCCCTCAGATTAGTATCCCCACCACTTGTAGCTTCTTCCCCAGGACTCTGGGAGAAATCTCTTCAGGGTAGACACCTGGGGGGTTTCCATAGGCATCTTGCCATGGCAATGACAAAATAACTAAGGACAAAAAAGTTCCAGATGGTCCTAAGAAGGAAAATAAACCTGCATTGAAACCATCTGAAGTTGTCCTAGGAAAGGAAATGAATGTGAGTCTATTAGTGAAGAAGGTGAAGGCATGCAGAGTTAAATCCTATCACATGTTCACCATAGCAACTGTCTTCAGTTGATGTCATGCCTTTGTATATAGATCCGTTTACTACTTTGGGTGACTTCTGTTTTATTCTGGGTGTCACTTTGGGCAAAGGGAACACAACATTGAAGATAGCATGGCTTAACGATTTACAGTCGTTCATAGTCTACAAGAGAAAAGAGATGATAAAGCAAGCGATGTCAAGGTCTGGGGGTAAATGGTATAAAGAACACTGGTGCAGTGGTGCAGAAACATGGAGGCCAGCATGGCCATCCTGGGGCAGAAGGGGAACAAGTCAGGCAGTGCTGGGCCACACAGTGAAACACTGCATAGAAGAAGGAAAATGAAGGGCTGAAGAGATGCCTCGTCAAGAAAGTGTTCGCTACATAAGCCATGGGCACTTGTATTCATTGTCTCCACATCTATATGAAAAATCAGATGCTATGATACATACCTGTTGTGAGACCAAGATGAGGACAAATGCGTCCATCTTAGAAATAAGGCCTAAGCTTTCTCCATTTTAGGTATAGGCCTTGAGTTACTGGAACCAGTCAACCCAGATTCCAGAAATTAGAAAGTGCAAAGTACAGAGTCACAAGGTATTCGTTCGGTGATGACCGTTTAACCAAGGAATGTTCCAGCCCTGGCTTCCAGGGTAATTGACCACAGAAATGTCCCTATCTGAGGGCAGCCAATAAGATATAGTGATGGCAAAGATACCCCCACAATAGACTGCTGGCAATGGTCGAGAGACAACCGGAATTGACCTTCTCTGGTGATAGGATGGCCAAACACCCTAATTGTGCTAGAAACCCCGTCCATTGACTGAGGGAACTGGATGCAGAGATCAACGGCTAGGCCCCGGGTGGAGCTCTGGGAGTCCAATTAGCAAGAAAGAGGAGGGTTTATATGAGCAAGAGTTGTTGAGACCAAGGTTGGATAAAGCACAGGGACAAATAGCCAAACAAATGAAAACACATGAACTATGAACCAATGGCTGAGGAGCCCCCAGCTGGATCAGGCCATCTGAATAGGTGAGACAGTTGATTGGCTTGATCTGTTTGGGAGGCATCCAGGCAGTGGGACCAGGTCCTGTGCTCATTGCATGAGTTGGCTGTTTGAAACCTGGGGCTTATGCAGGGATGCTTGGCTCAGCCTGGGAGGAGGGGACTGGACCTGCCTGAACTGAGTCTACCAGGTTGATCTCAGTCCTCAGGAGAGGTTTTGCTCTGGAGGAGGTGGGAATGGGGAGTAGGCTGGGGGGAAGGAGAGGAGGGTGGGAGGGGGGAGAACAAGGGAATGCATGGCTGATATGTAGAACTAAATTATATTGTAAAATAAAATAAAGTTAAATTAAAAAAAAAAAAAGAAATGGTGATGGGCAACCACCCCCTTAGAAGTAAGATTCAGGTATGATTTCTGGAATGTCCCTAGAAGTGAGCCAATCAGAACTGTACCCCTACTAGCACCCCCTAACTGATGTAACCTTGTGGGTTTTGCCTTTAAAAACTGAGTTTGCAGAGGGGCAGGCACTTCTTTCAGCCTCTACTGCATTGGTGAACTCAAGTTGAAAGAGAGAGAGAGAGAGAGAGAGAGACAGAGAGAGAGAGAGAGAGACAGAGAGACAGAGAGAGAGATTGAGATTCTGTCTCAAAAAAGTAGGAAGATACTCAGTATTGATCTCTAGCTTCCACATTCATGTATACACAAACACACACACACAACACATGCATGGAAAGATGAAAAGGAAAGAACCAAACCTAGAGAATGGGTGTCCTAATGAAGGTGTGTGGGTTCTGTGTGGTTCCAATTAAATGTGAGGGTTCTCTCCCTCCCCACCCCGAGTGTGTGTGTTTGTGTGTGTGTGTGTGTGTGTATGTGTGTGTGTGTGTGTAGTGGACATTATCAAGTACTTAAGTAAGTGCTGCAAATTGCATAGGAAGGAGCCCCATACTTTGCAGTTGAAATTGTAGAAGGTATTGCAAGAACATGTGGCATTTGGGAATCTATAAATAACTTGGTTGGCAGGATGGGCCCAAAGGTTCCTCAGATCTACTTCTCCAGTTAGGCAAAATCATCCATCTCATTAATTTTACAGCCTTGCTCTTCTCTTCAGATTTTTTTTCATAGGTTGATTAAATTTTGTTTGTTTCTTTTTGAGATAAAAGCTGACTGACCTTTGAGAAAGAGAAAGGGATATTTATACGCATTGGTGATCAAGCCGCCTCAAAGTCAGAGGCACACAAAGGTTATCTCCTTGAGCTTCACAAATTCGGTTAGTGCATTGTTTGCTGGAGTTCCATTTCTACTTTGCTGGAAGCATTTTTACAGAGCCTGACCTTTATAGACACTTTAATATTCATGTTTGTGTAGAACTATCAGAAGAATACAGTTTCAAAGATGCTAATCTGATCGTTTCTCTCTGCGCTCCTAACCTCTCCTACTTTCATCCCCCTACCGACAGCAAAAGAAACTGATTTAATTTAAATTTGGTGTCATCCACAACTGATACCCTAAGGGATTATTCAGGACATGGCATATTTTCAGCACAAATATTATGTGTGAAGAAATTCAGATAAATGGGGTAATTCACAGCATAAACTCAATTACATCAATCAACGACTATTTATTACTTCCCACCCTGGGCCTGAAATGAACCAGGTGCAGAAGAAAATAAGTTCATTGAGTTTCATGGTGAATTTGCCCTTGGGATGATTAAGGAGATAAACCATACAAATTAATCTATTATTTTGTTTACTCACTCAACAAACATTAGTAGAGCACCTACTTAATGTTATACAGTAGAGATACAACCTCAAGCTTGACAGAGATGTTTGTTACAGTCAAGAAATTTCTATCTAAATAGAAAGGGCTGGTAAGTGTGCTGACAACAGTTAGTATAAACATAAGCACAAGGCCTCCCAAGGTGATCATCAATGCTTATAAAAAGCTCTCTGAAGACTGTGGACTCATGGCTACTATCCCAGGAACAAACCAGATTCCTGGAGGAAACTTTACATTCAGAAGCCCAGAGATGGGGACTACAGAGATGACTCAGTGGACAAGAATGTTTGCCACACAAGCATGAAGACCTGACCTTTGATCCCGCCAAAGCCTCCCATGGCCATATGCACCTGTAAGTGTCAGGGTGTTCTGAAGGTCGAAACAGGAGGATCACTGAGACTTGTTGGCTGCCAATCTAACTCTAAGTACAGTGAGAAACTCTCTCACAATGAAATTGAGATGAAGAGAGAGCAGGACATCCAATGGCCTCCCCTGGCTTCCACATGTAAGTGCACAGGTATGTATGTGTGTGTGTGTGTGTGTGTGTGTGTGTGTGTGTACACATACACCTATATATACAGAAAGAGGTCTACACCATATATTAAAAAAATTTATATACACACAACACATTAAAAGTTAATTTTTGATAGCCCAGATATGATGTAGAATTTAACATAATATAGAAATGGAAAGTATAATTACAGCTACATATACTGAATGCTATTAATGTGCATACATTAAACACATGTACACACACACACACACACACACACACACACACCCGCATGTGCGTGCGTGCGGGCGCACACACACATGTACACACATATGCTCGGGTTGAAATTGACTAGGCACTCTGCAGAGTGAGCAGAGATGCAATCATGTGTAGAGAGTGAATGTCAACAAGGATGGGAATAAAGGTGACAAAGAGAGGTGTGCCATCATGTACAAAAGACGGCCATCTAGATGGCTCAGTGGGTGATGCTGCTTGCCATCAAGCCTGATGACCTGAATGTGAACCCTGGGACCCACACTATAGAAGGAACAAGCTAACGCCTAGAAGTGTTCTTTAACCTTAACACATACATATGTGAACATACACACACACACACACACACACACACACACACGCACACGCACACGCACATACACATGCACATGAACACACACGGATACACACTGAATGAAGGAAATATAAATTAAAGCACTTAAAATGTGCAGTAGACCATGAAACAAAGAGGCTTTGTAAATAGAGATCAAAATCCATCCCACCCTGTGGTGGTAATCTAATTGTACTGAAATGTGATTTTGATTGTATGTTAATAAATAAAGTTGTCCGGGGGTCAGAGCTATTAGAGCCATAGCAAGAGTGTGGCGGTGGTGGCACACGCCTTTAATCCCATAGATCTCTGTGTGTTCAGGGATACAGCCAGCATTGGAGACATATACCTTTAAGACCTAGGGGGCTGTACATTCAGACAGTGACGAGGCAGTCACGTGTTTGGGTTTACAACTAATGAGAAGGCAGAACAAAATACTATAAATAGACGAACAGACAGGAAATAGGTCTCTTTTGGGAAGCTGGGACACCACAGGCGGAAGGGTGAGATTTTAACTCTGAGCTCTGACCTCTCAGCTTTCTCTTTTACATTGTTTCTCTGTTTCTTATTTAATAAGACGGTTGGTTACATCTACATCTGGAGCCCAACGTGACAAGAATCCATTAAAAACCGCTTGGCTTGGCGGCAGGTCCGCTTTCCCCACAGGGGGCGGCAGGCAGCTTCTTAGCCTGGGTCTAGGTCTGCTTGACCTCAGGCTGGACTATCGGTGAGCTACTTGCTTAAAAACTGCTTGCTTAAAGCCAGTGCTACAAACAATTCAGACCTGCCCTGCCGAACAGGGCCCTGCCTGTAAAGCCAACGCATGTGGTCGGAGCTTAAGGAAGCCAGAGCCAAGCCTTGACTCGGCACAAGAGGGAACACGTGGCTTCATTTAAACTTTAGCCAGCTATGCTTTCTTGTTCTCTCTCTCTCTCTCTCTCTCTCTCTCTCTCTCTCTCTCTCTCTCTTTGGATTTACACCTGGGATACTAGGTGGCTGTTTTGAAAATCCCCTCGGATTTCTACTGTTCTACGCAGATTTGGTAAGTCATAATATATCAGATATTTTAAAGGAAACTATCTAAAAGAGAATTTTTTTCCACATTAAAAAAAATGGGTTTTATGTGTACATTGGAAGAAAATTGGTTTTTGTTCGAAATTATAGGCAGTCTGACAATGGAACAACTATATAATATTAGTATTGGTGGAATTATGCAGCTTATCACTATGCTAATCCACATTTTAATATTTAAAAAGATAGTCAATTTAAGTGCCAGGATAACAGCTTTAGAAGAACTTGTTAAACCTGTCAAAATTCAGACAGAAGAAATTAACAGTGAAGTTGTTTCAAGTCGGAATCATAAGGTTGCAGAAAGAAAGTCTGTTTTCACACAGTCACCCTTAATTTATCCTGTAACCATACAGCAGATGCCTGATCAAATGGCTACACAAAGTATTTGGGCTCCAATTGAAATGTTGGATTTAAAAAGGTTTAAGGAGGCAATAGTATCTTATGGCATGCATTCCCCATATGTAAAGCAAATGTTAAACTCTTGGTCAACATATAATAGGATAGTACCACAGGACTGGCGGGACCTTGCACAAGGTGTTCTGGAACCCAGCCAGAGACTTCAGTTTCTGACTTGGTTTAAGGAGGAGGCTAAAAACATAGAAAAACAATGGAGGGATAAAGGAATACAAGTTTGCCAGGATCAGCTTATTGGAGAAGGCCAATATGCTTCAGTACAAACACAATGTTTATATGATGTCCAAACCCTAATTTTATGTCTAACGGCAGCCTTGAATGCATGGGACAGAGTTGAGGAACCAGGAAAAAAATCTGAGTCATTTACAAAGGTGATGCAAGGCCCAAAAGAGTCTTTTACAGATTTTTTACAAAGACTGGCTTCAGCAGTAAAGAGAATGGTCTCGGATTCAGAAGCTGGTAAGGCAATAATTGAATCTTTGGCCTTTGAGAATGTGAATGCGAATGCAGCATGCAAAAGAATAATCAGGCCATTAAGGGCAAGATCTGCACCTATGGAAAATTGGATTAGAGAAACAATTAATGTTGAAGCTGATGAGCATGATGATACATGGGTAGGAGAAGTAATTTCAAAAGGTTTGAGGAATGTTAGATGTTTTGGGTGTGGAAAGCAAGGACATTTGAAAAGGGACTGTAGACAGGTCATTCCCAGAAACAATGTTTCTTCAAGGAACAATGGCAACAGAATGCCCCTTCCTTCTGGAGTATGCAGAAGGTGTGGTAAGGGAAAACACTGGACCAACGAATGTAGATCAACAAAGGACAGACAGGGTAATCCTTTGCCTCAGTCTTCAGGAAACTCCCAGAGGAGCCTCGCGCAGGCCCCCAGTGCAAATCCAGTTCAAACCTTTCCTGCAGCCATAGAGGAAATCCCTGCTCTGAAGAGTGATTAAATAACCAAATGCCTATTGGAATAAATCATGCTGGTCAGGTTGATGAAACAGAGAGAATAGAAAATTCAGGAGAAAACATAAAGAAAATTTTTTGGCAAACTTCTATTAATGAACAAAGACCAAAATTAACGATAAAAATAAATGGTGTTTTGTTGTCTGGTCTGGTAGACATAGGTGCAGACGTTACCATAATTGCACCAGAATTTTGGCATCCAACTTGGCCTCTTCAGGAGGTAAACGTTCAACTGTTAGGAATTGGGACATTATCTCAGGTGAAACAGAGTGCAAGATGGCTCGAATGTATAGGTCCAGAAGGACAGAGAGGAAAATTAAAACCATATGTGGCTAACATAACTATGAACCTGTGTGGTCAAGACTTGTTGCAACAATGGAATATCAGATTAACATCCCTCCAATCTCAGAAACAAATCATAAACTAACACATGTTACCGAGAGAAATATTAGAAGATATTATTCTAATGAGTGGTCACCAGCCATCCATATTATACAAGAACAGGGCACAATAACTGATGATCTTCCAAAGACACCAACAGCTCTATCTTTAAAATGGTTAACAGACAAGCCTGTATGGGTCCAACAATGGCCTTTAACAACAGAGAAACTCCAGGCTTTAGAAGAGCTGGTAGAAGAACAGTTAAATGCTCAGCATATTGAAGAATCAACCAGCCCTTGGAATTCTCCTGTATTTGTTATTAAAAAGAAATCTGGTAAATGGAGAATGGTAACAGACCTTAGAGCAATTAACAAAGTAATTCAGCCAATGGGCTCTCTACAATCTGGGATGCCTTTGCCTACTCTGTTACCAAAAGGATGACCTCTCATAGTTATTGATTTAAAAGAGTGTTTCTTTTCAATACCCTTACAAGAAAAGGACAAAGAAAGATTTGCTTTTACAGTACCTACTTATAATAATTCTCAACCGGTTAAAAGATTTCAATGGAGGGTCCTCCCTCAGGGAATGTTGAATAGACCAACTCTGTGCCAATACTTTGTACAACAGCCATTAGAAGTGATATGTAAAAAATTTCCTAAATCTATAATTTATCATTATATGGACGATATTTTACTAGCTGACTCAAATGCAGATACTTTAGAAATAATGTTTGAAGAAGTAAAGAAAATTTTGCCTTGCTGGGGATTACAAATTGCTCCTGAGAAGATACAAAGAGGAGATTCTATTAATTATTTAGGATATAAAATAGAGCTACAAAAAATTAGACCCCAAAAGGTGCAAATTCGGAGAGATAGACTACAGACTCTTAATGACTTTCAAAGATTATTTGGAGATATTACTCATCTATGAACTATTGTTGGGGTAAAAAATGATGAACTGACTAATTTGTTCAAAACCTTAGAAGGTGACAAGGACTTAAATAGTCCAAGAAAATTATCACCTGAAGCTGAGAAAGAATTGGCCTTGGTAGAAAAGAAAGTGCATGAAGTACACGTGGATCATATTGATCCAAAGCTGGATTGCATTTTGGTTATTTTACCTTCTAGGCGTTCTCCTACTGGAATATTAATGCAGAGGGAAGATATTATATTGGAATGGATATTTTTACCAAATAAACCAAATAAAAAATTAAAAACTTATGTGGAAAAAATCTCTGACTTGATTTACAAAGGAAAATTGAGACTTCGTCAATTAGCAGGCATAGACCCAGCAGAAATTGTCGTACCATTAACTTAGGAGGACATTGAAAAATTATGGACAGAAAGTGAACCTTGGCAAAGAGCTTGCAGTAATATTTTGGGAGAAATTAACAGCAAATATCCCAAAAGCGATAGAATTGATCTTATAAGAGAGCTGATTGGATCTTGCCTCGAATTGTACGGCAAAAACCCATATCTGGAGTTCGTACATTTTATACAGATGCCAACAAAGAAGGAAAGGCAGGTTACAAATCAGAAAATTTAAGTAAAGTGGTTCAAAGTCCGTATAATTCAGTTCAAAAATCAGAATTGTATGCTATTCTGTTGGTATTAATGGATTTTTCAGAACCTCTCAACATAGTAACTGACTCTCAGTATGCTGAAAGAGTGGTGCTACATATTGAGACTGCAGAATTTATCCCTGATGCTTCAGAATTAACTTCACTATTTATTCAATTACAAGATACAATCAGGAAAAGGAATCATCCTTTATATATAACTCACATTCGATCCCATACTGGTCTGCCAGGCCCTCTAGCACAAGGCAATGATGAGATTGATAAATTATTGATAGGAAATGTGCTGGAGGCCTCAGAATTTCATAAAAAAACATCACGTCAATAGTAAAGGTTTAAAAAAGGATTTTTCCATAACCTGGCAACAAGCCAAAGAAATAGTAAAGAAATGTCCTACTTGTTCCTTCTACAATCAAACGCCATTACCAGCAGGATGTAACCCAAAGGGTACTCAGAGAAATGAAATCTGGCAGATGGACGTGTTTCACTTTGCAGAATTTGGAAAATTGAAATATGTACACCACACTATCGATACGTATTCAGGATTTCAATGGGCAACTGCTTTGAGTTCTGAAAAAGCTGATTCTGTAATCACTCATTTACTGGAAGTTATGGCCATCATGGGTATACCTGCACAAATCAAAACTGACAATGCTCCATCATATGTCTCTGTTAAAATGAAACAGTTTTTTGCTTATTACAATATAAAGCATACTACAGGCATACCACATAATCCTACAGGTCAAGCAGTTATAGAAAGATCAAACAGAACTCTAAAGGATATGCTAAATAAACAGAAATGGGTAACAAAAACCCCCAGAAATAGACTGCATAATGCTCTTCTAACTTTGAATTTTCTGAATGCCAATGAGAAAGGAACAACAGCTGCAGAGAGACATTGGATAATAGAAAAAACTACAGAATTAAATCAGCCTATATACTTTAAGGATGTGCTGACCTCAGAATGGAAACCAGGGTATGTATTACATTGGGGACGAGGTTTTGCTTTTGTTTCTACAGGAGAAGATAAGCTGTGGGTACCATCAAAATTGATAAAGGTTCGATTTGAACAAGAAAGACCTCTTAATTGAGGAGGTGATAGTTCATCAACCAGCATGAACATCCAATTTAAACTAACTTGTACCAGTAACACATGCCTTTTCATTTAATCAGATAATAACTTGCCAAAAAGGAACATCCCCAAAATTAGTCTTGGGGAAAGATTTTTGTTTTTGTCTTTTAGGAGAATGAAGGTTAAGGAATCTGAAGAACACTGGACAAATGAAACAACTGAAGAAAAGGGACAAATCATCTATCCCAAGAAACAGAGTGAAACGGTGTATGGGTATATATTATCTAAAAAATTTTTATGTCTTCCTAAATGTTTGTTTCTGCTTTTCTCTAAAGATTTAACACTATTGGTTTTCTAATAGTCCCAGTTCAATTAAAATTTAAAGCTGACCTTGGAGTTGGAGAATGGCTCTCTCCTTCTTTAAAATTAAGCATGTTGTTAAAAGGAAAATGCCAACTCCCTGTATCATGCCAGAATAAAAGAGCCATCTTCTGCTATGGTACAGGACAAAAGCAAAATTAATTAAGGGACTATTCTATTACTAATCTCAACTCTTTGATTCTATTCTGATTCTTTAAACTTTTCTCAAAGTATAAATTTTATATCAAAATTTACAAGATTAATATATATATATACATTTTAAACTTTGTTAAGATATGAATGGTCATATAGAGTACTAACTAATTCTAGAAAAAAAGGCTAGCTGCATATATATGTTTTTGTGTTCGAGTCTCTTATCAGTTTTCTGCAGGAAATCATGGCCAGGCCTAACATCAACTGAAGTCTCCAGAAAGAAGATGGTGCCCCACAACAACAACAATTCCACGTGGACAATAATAATATCATTAAGCTGACAAACATCATCCACAGATCAGCTTTGAACTACAAGGTGCTCAGAGCAATTTTGAGATGACTAGATGAGATGATCCAGTCTCAAAGACTACTTGAATAAGGACTTGAGATAAACCCTGAACTTTGGCATTATACACAGACTGGATAATGAAGGATATAGTTACCTCTCCTAGAATTTGACAATTAACCTAAAATTTTTCTTTCAGGATAAAGAAAACTTCGCCCATACCCAGCAGGAAGCAATTTTAAGAATACGACGCCCACATTTCCAAAGAGGTGATGTGGGGCGGGTGGTTTTTTGGTGTTTTTAATGGGTTTTGGGTCTGGGATAATTTTCAGTATTTAGGGGGGTTGGTTACAAGTTATTGTCAAGGGTTAAGAAAAAGGCTAAGCAAAGGAGATTTGATTTAAGGTTCTTCTTTAAAAGAAAGAAAGAAAGAAAGAAAGAAAGAAAGAAAGAAAGAAAGAAAGAAAGAAAGAAAGAAAGAAAGAAAGAAAGAAAGAAAGAGAGAAAGAGAGAAAGAGAGAAAGAGAGAAAGAGAGAAAGAGAGAAAGAGAGAAAGAGAGAAAGAGAGAAAGAGAGAAAGAGAGAAAGAGAGAAAGAGAGAAAGAGAGAAAGAGAGAAAGAAAGAAAAGAAAAAGACAATTACTAATACTTTACATTGGATTGAATTGTTTTATATTGTATACAAATTTGAAACTGATATTGTTAGAAAATGCTATATGTATATTTCTAATTGTATTTATATCATTCATTTAACAATGTAATACAAATTTCTGATCCTTGAATGTTATTATTACCAACTACTAGGATATAAAGAAATGAAAGTTAGTAGTTAGACATTACAATAGAACTTGTAGTCATATTAGATATGTTTTAAAAATTGAGCAGAGATGTTTTAGACAGGTCATCTTCAAACCCTTCAGAGATCTACAGAATATGGCATTTAAAATGTTTTAATAACTTAGAAAATTTTTCTTTTTTGAGACATGTCGGCTCCTGGCAGTACTAATCTACTTCAGAGAAAATATGGGCATTGAAGAAACTGCATATGGAGTCAACTTTCATTGTGGCAAAAGTTAGCCATGGACAACAAAGTATCCTCAAATCAACAGGACAAAATGGACAGACAGAACATGAAACAAGGGACTACTGATTCTTGCCAAAACAAGTGTGGTTATGGCTTTATCAAAAGGCATCTTCTGAGGCCAGGACAATATGGCCCCATCCCTGAAGTGGCCTTCGCATCTGGAAAAGGTACGGTGCCCTTTTCTTCAAAGGCAGCTTAACAGGCAGAGGGCCGATGGATTCTGTTGTACAATGGAACAGCAGCTGAAAGCTCATGCCTCTCGAAAGTAGACTGGCATTTAATAGAGGGATGTGGAGAAGAAGGGGATGCTGAGATGAAGCCATATATACATAGCCAAGAAGAATGGACAGCTGAATTTAAAAACTGTCAACAATTTCCAGAATTTAAAATCCTGAATCATGACAGGACACTAGTGGAATTCAGGTGGTTCTGGTACGTGGACCGCTCTCACCCAATGTGAGGTTGAACTGTTGACCTTGTGTACATCCTACATCACAAATGAGTCTGTCAGATACACTAAGCCTATAGGCTGAAGATGATGCCCCAACACTGCAGAGAAACCTCAGGTGATTGCCCAGGCAGCTGGTTGTTTCTGTCAACTCACAAATTTTTTGGAAGTTGCTTGCATGCACTTCCTGTTTTTATTTTTGTTAGCTAATATTATTCCCTTCTTGGGTCTCTGAGGGAGTTGAAGATTAGTTAGTTATGGTTGAAGATTAGTTACTTATAGTTGAAAATTAATTAGGATAGAAAGTGCATTAGATACATCTTGGATTTACCAAAATAGGATAGATAATGGAATTATTTTCTCTGATTTGTCAAATACCTGTTTAGGTATTTATTATTTGTATATATTGTATATAGTTATTGTACTTTTGTATATAGTTTTTCTTTTGTTAGTTATAACCTTTTGCTTTTTCTCTTTTTATTAAAATAGAAAAGGGGAAATGTGGTGGTAATCTAATTGTACTGAAATGTGATTTTGATTGTATGTTAATAAATAAAGTTGTCCGGGGGTCAGAGCTATTAGAGCCATAGCAAGAGTGTGGCGGTGGTGGCACACGCCTTTAATCCCATAGATCTCTGTGTGTTCAGGGATACAGCCAGCATTGGAGACATATACCTTTAAGACCTAGGGGGCTGTACATTCAGACAGTGACGAGGCAGTCACGTGTTTGGGTTTACAACTAATGAGAAGGCAGAACAAAATACTATAAATAGACAAACAGACAGGAAATAGGTCTCTTTTGGGAAGCTGGGACACCACAGGCGGAAGGGTGAGATTTTAACTCTGAGCTCTGACCTCTCAGCTTTCTCTTTTACATTGTTTCTGTGTTTCTTATTTAATAAGACGGTTGGTTACATCTACACCACCCCCTTTTGTGTGTGGAATAGATGGTTGTATTTTCAGAAAATGCTTGACACCCTAAGCCTCAAGTTATAATGGAAAGATTTAAAAATGCAGCACAATTATTCAGTGGTCCTATTGAGGTGTGAAGGAGACTGCTGGTCCAACACCTCCTGCAGTCTTTAAGTCTCTGTAACTTCTCATGAACACCCCTTGTGTTCAATTCTTGTTTTACTTCTTGCTACATGGTCCATTAACTTTGCAGAATCTTTGTTAAATGTGACCAATATACTCATGATGCCCAGATACAGAACTCAACCCAGATGTTTCTTCTCGACTACAGACTCACCTATCTGTGCACCTGACATCTTCAAGTTTTTGTCATGGAAAAAAAGTATCATCTTTTTCCATTGTTTTTCTTTAATAGAAAATAGATTTTGTCATCCAATATATCCCAATTATAGTTTCCCTTCCCTCTACTCCTCCCATTTCCTCCTTACCTCCAGATCCATTCCCTTTCTGTCTCTCATTAAAAAAAGAAGGCTTCTAGGAGACTACAACAAAACATGACAAAATAGAAACTAATAAGGTAAAGGAAAAATCATCACATCAAGACTGGACAAGACAAACCCACAGGAGGAAAAGATCCCCAAGAGCAGGCTCAGGAATCAGAGCCCCACTTATGCATATTCAGAAGTTCCATAAAAATGCTAAACTGAAAGCTATAATGTGTGCAGGGGTCCTGGTGCAGACCCGTGTAGGCTCTGTACTTGCTTAAGTTCTGTGAGTTCATAAGAGCCTTGCTTAGTTGATTCAGAGGGCCTTGTTCTCCTGGTGCCCTCCATCCGCTCTGGCTCTTACACTCTTTCTACCTCCTCTTCCAAAGGGTTCCCTGAGCTCTGAGGGGGAGGATTTGAAGAAGACACCCCATTTAAACTCTCTTCTCTCTAATGTCTGGCTATAGGTTTCTACATCCATTCCCTTCAACAACATATTTGGCAAGGTCTTTGACTCCCTTCCCCCCCCATTTTAAAAAGACAGACTAACATGAGAAAACCATGTGACATTCATTCATTTTTAATGACTCAGCACTTTCAGAAAGGAAGAGGTAAAGATTGCTTTCACTACCTTAGTCAGAGCCAACCCTGATTTCCTGGTTTGCTCCTGACACCTCCAAACTGACCTCTCTACTGCTTCCCTTGCCTCACCATGGTCTCGGGACAAGAGTCGGAGTCATCTTTGCAAAAGTTCATTACAGGCTGAGGTTGTAGCTCAGCTGCTGAAGTGCTGGGCAGCCATGCATGCAACCTTGGGTTCCAGCCACAGCACTTCATATACCAGGCACGGTGGCACTTGCCTGCCATCCTAGCACATAAGAAGCACAGGCAGAGGATCCAGAGGTCAGAGCTGTGCTCAACTACACAGTGAGCTTGAGGCCAGTCTGGACTACATGAGAACATCTTTCATAAATACCCTAAAAATATAATAATAATCAGGGATCTGAAGTGTCAACCCAATGGACACTGAGCTATGTGATACTTCATTCTTGGAGCTTTCCTATGAATTAAAGATGTTGACTTGGAAACATCACTCCCTGGTGTTTAGTGACTAGATACCATTGGGAGATCTTCAACATTGCTAATACAACCAGGGATGGTGTAGATATTGCCAAATATCCTCCTAGAATCATTCCTTTTTGCAAAAGCTGAGACAAACTAGGTGAGATTGAGGGAAAACTTAGGATATAAGAGTCAAATTTCTAGGTTAGAACAGATGGCTCAGGAGTTGGTACAGCAGTTAAGAGCACCTGCCGTGGTATCATAACAGCAGGTACCTACATAATAAACCAGGCATCTTCCTCATGCCCATGACCCCAGCTCTAAGGTGGGTAGAGACAGAAGGACCACAGGGACTTGCTGTCTAGCTTAGAAAGTGTGTCCTAGGTTCAAAGAAAGACCTTGCTTCAAAGAAATAGATGGAAAATAGTAGAGGAACACATCTGACACCCCTCCCAGCCTTTCTGTGTATGGATAGGTATGTACACCTGCATGTGCACACACACACACACACACACACACACACACACACACACACACACAGAGAGAGAGAGAGAGAGAGAGAGAGAGAGAGAGAGAGAGAGAGATATTGATACACAAAAGTAAAGAAATAATATTTTAATAGAGTCAGTCCCCCACAAGAGACTGTACCCATGTATAGTGCTTCATTCCCATTCCTCTGCCCATCCCTTCCTGACCTCTAGTATGCTTTCTCTTGTGATCCTTTCCCCAGATCTTACCCATCCCCCTGCCATTACAGGGAATGCTAGGCATGATCCTGACTGTGCCATGCAGGGTTCTCTCCAATCCTCTTTAAAGGGGTTGTACAATTGTCAATTTCCAAGTGGCTTTATGATCACCTAAACTGACAACTGATCTAGTCATCCCTTCATAATAATTCTTCATTTATGGATTAACCTTCCACAGAGGAATAATAGTTGGGGAAACTAATTGTGCTGAACTTAACTTTGTGCCATTACTCTGTAAATAATGCATTATGCTAACTATGTGCCCTGGAAGACTCATGTTCTAGTAGACACTGCTCCACACTCCTGGCATTTATGAGTGAATGAAATAGATCCTAGACTGTAGCTGAGGTAAGCAGATATTAATTGAAGAGTGAATCTATTTAGTTTTATCAATAAAAACCCAGTGTCAGTTATCAGGGGTGAAAGCTGAAAGACCAGAGAAGCAGAGCAGCCAGCCACCAAAGAATTCTTACCTCTAGGAATCTTCAGACTGAATGAGCTAGATCCTGTTCCCATCCAACCTATATTCCTGTCTCCACCTCCCTAGTGCTGGGGTTAAAGGTGTGAGCCACCACTAACCTGCTCTGTTTCTCTTTTAGACTGATTCTATCTTGTGTAGCCCAAGGTGGCCTTCAACTCCTGATCTTCCTGCTTCCTCCTCCCAAGGGCTGGAATTAAAGGTGTGTGTCAGCACTGCCTGGCCTCTATGGATAACTAGGGACTTAACTCTGCTCTTTGATCTCCAAGCAAGCTTTATCGGTCAGAACACAAACAAAATATCACACAATAATTAATCAAATCAGCAAGTAAAAGATACAACTGTGGGATGACTCATCCCTAATGGGCTTGAGGGCCAGATGGCCCAAACAAGTAAAAAAGACACTTTCTGAGAGCCAACCTGGGTCTGCCTAAGGGCCTTAGCAACAGTAGCTGAAACATGATCTGGAGATGAGCTAGACCAATGAGAGGCAGCCATGTCACACCAGCAGATGCATATTCATCAGACCTTCCCCCAGGGTGGGGTGGAGGTTATATAAAGCTTGCCTCTTCCTGAATAAACTGAGCTTGTTGTTTCCACATTCTCCCAGAGTCTGTGTGGTTTGCCTCGGGGCCAACTTGGCCCCCTGCCCCAAAGTGAACAACAGCACAGGACCCTGCTACATACAACGCATTAAATGATGTCCAGTGCTTCTGAAGACCTCAGAGATGAAGGGAGTGAGCTGTGCTGTTTGAAGCTTGCAAGTGATGGAAGGTAGTCAGAAAAGGCCTTGTTGACCTCATGAGGTTGGAAAGATTATCAATTTTTGTGTTTCATTGTATTATCAATCATTCTGTTGGTGTATAAGCACCAGGAGGCCTATAATTTGACTTTTTCCTGTAATTTTGTCAATGAGACAAATTCATCAAATTTAATAGTCTGATTATTAATTGGTCTTCATGGATATTTCTTGACCTTTGAAAATATACGCACTATATGTATATATTTACATGTGAATGAAAGAATTCTTTAATCAGATAAAAAACACTTGGAGAAGGAAATTCTTATAATTCTATGCTACAGCATTTTGAGGGGAAGAACATTCTAGAAATGTGGCACTCATTTCTTTCATGAATCTGCTATAAATATCTTAATGATCATCAGCTTGAGGGTGAATTTGCACAGAAAGAGAACAGAGACACTATTGAATGCTGTTAGTTCTATGTGATGCTTACAGAACATCTTAGTTTTCTTGTTACTGTGATCAAATACCATGACCAAGGAAACATTCTTCAAAGTTATTTGGCTAATAGCCCCAAAGAGATTATATTCCATGATGGCAGAAGAGATGTAGCAAGCAAGCAGCAGGCAGTTGAAGGACCAGTTAAAAAAAATCACATCTTGAAACAAATAGGAAGCAGAGAATGGACTAGAAAGGGCAAATGGCCTTTGAAGCCTCAAATCCTGGCCCCAGACACTTCCTCTAGGGAGTCTACATTTCTTAAGCCTCCCCAGACAGGGCTACCAATTGGGAACCAAGTATTCAAATGCTCAGGACTTACAGTGGCATCTCATTCAAACCACCATGCAGAATTTTCAAAATTCTGAAGTGAAGACACTTGAACCTTGAAGATAGAGTAAAGGTACAACAGTTTAAAAAGCAGTCAAGGGCTGAAGAATTGCTGAGTGGTTAAGAGTTCCTGCCTCTCTTGCTAAAGACCTGAGTTTGGTTACCATGACCCAGGTTAGGCAACACACAACCATCTGTAACTATCTCCAAGGGATCTCTGGCCTCCTTGGGCACCACCCCTCTCCCCACACAGATGTGCTTGTGTACACACACATACACACAGAGAAATACATACACATATAGATAAAAAAATAAATAATTAAAAAAATATGGTCAGAAAACCAACCAAAAAATTAAACCATCTCAAAAACTGTGACTCAAATGTCAACAGTTTTGATGTGAAATTATGATCATTCAATAACCAGCCCCTTGCTTTGTTAGCTTACAGTTACTATAAACTAATTCCTGCCTAGCTCAAGAGACTCAAAAATTAGTATTATTACAACCTTCTAACTGGAAAAAATAAGCACAAATTAGGACTGTTAAAAGATACATCTTTCTAGCTCTGTGGCTTTTCTACTACATGGTTTCCACCCTGAAGGTGGCCCTGCTGGTATCTGCACAGTGTTAGAGGGATGAGCATTGCCTCTTCTTGATCCTCCTTCCCCATATGACAAAGGATAGGACATTTCTGTTTATATTTGAGCCATGTATGCTATTAGTTATTGAGGGTTCCTGTTGCAGATGGATCAGGGAGCTGCTTTCTTTCTTTTACTTATGACGCTTACTGGCTTGCTCCCACGGCTTTCTCATAGCACCACAAGTCCAGGGGTGACATCATCACAGTGAGCTGGGCCCCCCTATCAGTTACTGTTTAAGAAAATGTCCTACAGGCTTGCCCAATGCCTGATCTTACAGAGACATTTTCTCAGTTGAGGGTCCCTCCTTTCAGATGACTCTAACTTCTGTCAAGCTGAACAAAACAAACAAACAAAAAAAAACCCTAACCAGTACAACTGGAGAGGGGTAGAGAAGTCAATACAGAAGAAGAGAGAGGGAGGGAGGGAGGGAGGGAGGGAGGGAGGGAGGGAGGGAGGGAGGGAGGGAGGGAGGAGAGACAGGTAGCACTAAGGATGTTTGGAAAAGCCATGCTATGATCATCCAGCACTGTGAAGGACAATTTCTGGTTTTGCTTTGATAATTTTGACCTTTGTTAGTTCTAAAATTTGGAGAAATGTGTATATTAATGATAGGTTGCTTATTTGTCCAAACCTTTGCCTGCAGTACATTTTCACACTGTCTCCTCCATGGCCATCAATACCGAAGCCCTGCTGCTGCCCTAGGTCACACAGCTCAGTTCTGTCTAGTCCCCAGGACTTTCTAAAGAGACACAGACAGCATCCTAGGCAGATAGGGCAACACTTGGGCTAGCAGGTGCCCCAAAAGGAGGGGCCATCACAAATCAGAACACATTTTATTTTCTAGCTTTCAAACCGAAGCTGCAAAACTGTAGGAGTTAAGAAAATGAGACAAAATTGTACTTAACTGGAGCTTTTGAAGAGATAAAATGTTTGTGGATGAAAGCTTTTAGTCTGAATGCCTTCCATCACGCAGGGCTGGCGATGCTTCAACATGTGTTTAGATGAGCGGGTGCGAGGCAGCCACAAGGCATTCGAGCAAACCAAAGCAGATCACGGTGTAAATGTGTCATGTTCTGCTCTCTTCCTATGTGCCTCTCCTTCCTGTCAAGGACTTCCAGGAAAATCTATCTCAGGCCATAACACAGACTGATGTTGTGTGACTGTCACTAAGGGACACGAGCACACTGTGAACTTCTTCAAGTCACTTTCCCTAGTGATGTGTTAGCAAGTCCCCATACAAGAACTTCCAGCTACGAACATCTTGTGGGGAAAAAGCAGCAGATCTTCTTGTATATAGCACAAAACAAAAAAACAAAAGTAGTACCTTGGCCATTTCTTCTCCCAGGGAAGAAATGGCTTTAAGTATGGTCAGTGACTTCACATTTAATAATCTGAAGGGAAAGTACTCAAATTCACCCTCCTCTCTGTCTCTGTGTGTGTGTCTGTCTCTCTCTGTCTCTCTGTCTCTCTGTCTCTCTGTCTCTCTGTCTCTCTCTGTGTGTGTGTGTGTGTGTGTGTGTGTGTGTGTGTGTGTGTTTTCAAGTGTAGGTCCCGGGGAATCACTTCAAGTCTCAGCTTGGCAGCAAGCTCCTTTCCCCACTGAGACACTTCACTAACCTCAAATATTTTTAGAAACATACGAGGAGCCTCACTGGTAAGCCAGATCTTCACAGGGTTGTGAGTGTACACATTCTCTTAACATATCATCATTACTAGTGCGCATGTGTGCAAGTACACATGTGAACGTGGGTGTGAACGTGCAAGTGGCAGCCAGCCATCAGTTTCAGCTGGCATTCCTCAGATGCTGTTCACCTTGGCTTTTGAAAGGGGTCTCTTCTTGTTCTGGAACTCAGTAGCCAAATAAAATTAGGTTGATCATCAGTGAGTAACAAGGATCCTCCTGTCTACACTCCAACAGCACCAGGATTACAAGTACCTGTTACTTCACCTGGATTTATTATTTTTTTTAACATGGATTCTGAATATCAAACTCAGGTCCTCTTGGTTGCAAGACAAGCATTTTCCCAAATGCATTATCACCCCAGCTCCATCCCCTTTCTAATTACAGGGGCTTATGTCAGAATCTCCAACAAATCTACTTGCAAAACTCTGTGAATTTCTTTTTCTAATCAAAATACTAAAGGACATTATTACTAAAAAAAAAATGGGTAGTTGAAATACACTTAGATAAGATCTCCAGTAAAAGACACACATAATGAAAGTAACCCTGCAAAGGGCAAATGATGGATTAGGGCGAAAATCAAAGGTAAATACATATCTTTATCTATGTTATCTCTACATATATAGATAATATTGAAGGAGTCGCAGAATCTCTAATGGAAATAGATAAAAAGAAGACAAAGGTGTTTTTGGAAGTCTGGCTAGCATTGGGAGTGCCCTCGAAGTATGAAATAAGCGGGGGGGGGGGGTCAAGAATCTAAAATAATGTCAGGGATAAGGAAAAACACAAGGTAGACCCTGGCCATGAAGTGTGTCTGAACACTCCAAGGAAGTTTTTGCAGACTAGGAATGCTCAGAGAGGTCTGATCAACCTGAGCTCCACTGTGATTAGCTCTCCTTAAATAATCACCAAAGCCCACTTTAATCAAGCCTGGAATCCATCTACAGTGTAGTTTGGTGGTAAACCCAAAGTGACAGGCCTTCGTTGATGTTGACCTTTTCTGAATAGTTGTCTGTTATTTGGTATTTATTTTTTAAAAATTCTATTTATTCCATGCACTCACACATATATAATAGTGCTCCATGAAGATCAGAAGACAGCGTGCTGGAATTGGCTCTCTTCCTCCACCATGTGGGTCCCAGGGATCAAACTCAAGTCTTTGGGCATGGTGACAAATGCCTTTTCCCAGTGTCCAGCCCTGTTTATTCATTTTTAAGGTTAAAGTTAACTTAAAAACAGTTGCTTCCTCATCTGTGAATCTACCAGCTGGTGATGAATTCAGTTCAAAAGATGAAACTAGTGTTGAACTAACAAAACAGCAGTTTTCAATCCTCTTAATTTAGGTGGGCCTATGAAGACTGTTCCAGAATCTGGACACACACTACTTTTTCTCATTCTATTATTTGCCTGTTTTTGATACTTGTGTATGTGAATTAGTTATGTTTATCAATGCTGTGACCAAATACCTCACAAAAGACAACTTAGGGGAAGAAGGAATTATTATTGCTCACAGTTTAATCAGAGATGGCATCTATTATGGCAGTAAAACATGGTGGGAGGATAATGAGGCAGCTTGTTGCATTACCAACAGTTAAGAAACAGAGAGTGAACAGGAAGTGAGGCAAGGCTATAAAATCTCAACCCTCAAACTCAGTGACTTACTTCTTCCAGCAAGGCTCCACCTCCTATAGGTTCCATAGCTCCCCTAAACAGCACCACTGATTGGGGACCAAACTGAGAGACACATGAGACTGTGAGGACATTCCAAATTCAGACCATATGAGATGAAATGTTGCTTATTGGTGCTGGTAGTTTTATGTCAACTTGACACCAGCTAGAGTTATTTGGAAGGATCAAGCCTCAGTTGAGAAAATGTCCCCATCAGATTGGCCTGGGGGCAAGCGTATAGTACATTTTCTTAATTAATAACTGATGTGAGAGATCGCAGCTCACTGTGGATGGTAAACCCCTGGACTGATTGTGCTTGGTGCAACAAGAAACTGGGTTGAGCAAATCATAAGAAACAAGCCAGTCAGCAGCGATCCTCCATGGCCTCTACATCAGTTTCTGCCTTGAGGTACTATTCTGACTTCCTTGGATAATAGTCTACAAGCTATAAATGAAATAAACCTTTTCCTCCCTATGTTTCTTTTGGTTGTGGTGTTTTATCTCAGCAATAAAAACCCTAACCAAGATGCTATTGTTATCTTACAAGCTAAGCTAGTCTTTGGATGTTGTCTGGCTTTCAACTAGATCCAGGCACTTAGGTGTCAAGTTGTTTGCCCATTTTGCTGCACATAAATAAGACATCTAATACAGTGGAATGCTGGTGTCCAACAGAAGCGAAGAAGGGTTCCTCAGCCCTACTACACTGGTATTCTGTTGGAATGTTTTTGATGTTGTGTCTTCATTGCATAAAATATGCTGAAATCTCATAGTGTGGTTCTGTTGTTAAACATGGATTCTTAGCCAGAACTGTGCTTTGAGCCTCACTGGCAACCCAGGGATATGCTGGGAGGTTCTCTTGACTTTCAATTTCACAGGATTTATTGAAGATAATGCTGATGCTATTGCATGTTGCTAAAGATAGTGTATCTTTCCCTAAGTGTGTTAGTGCTGCTGAGATCTGTTCTCATTTCTTGGGAGAGTGTTAGCCGTTCTCACTTCTGAGGTTGATCGGCACAGCAGTTTCTAGGAGCCCATATCTCACAGTTTTTTCTTGCAAATTTTTTAGAACAATCACTAGATAGCAAATTATGAAAACTTTGTGCGTGTGTAGGCTTGCATGCATGCATGTGTGTGCATGCATGGGTACACACAAATATGCATGAGTTGGTAAGTATGCAGAATCCAGAGGAAAACACCATGTGTCCTTCCCTATCACTCTTTGTCTAATTTCTCTTTTGAGTAAGTGTCTATCACTGAGCCTGGAGCTAGACTGGCAGCCAATGAGTCCCAGCGAGCATCTCCTTTCCCCTGCACAGAACTGAGATGCACACAGGGCCACTCCAGGCTTTATGTGTAAGTGCTGGGGTCCTAACTCAGGCTTATGCTTGTGTAGCAAGCATTTTTCCAACCAACCACAAATGAGAACTTTTTTTTTTTTTTGCAAAGATTTATGCCTCTAACAAAAGAATTATAAAACATTTACCCATTGGTCACAACCACTTTTAATCAAAGACTGAAAGAGAATCAGTAAGAGTCATAAAGTATATGGCTCAGTAGTAGAACATGTATCTAGTACACACAGGGTCTTAGATCCAAACTCTAGCGCCACCAGTCAGATCAGTCTCATCACTGCCATCATCCCTATGAACATAATTTTAAAAATGCTTACTTTTGTATTTGTGTGTGTGTGTGTGTGTGTGTGTGTGTGTGTGTGTGTGTGTGTGTGTTTGTGTGTGCTTGTATGTGTACCAACAAAGACCAGAGAGAGGGTGACAAATCACCCTGGAGCAGGACTTACAGTGTGCTCTTAACTCCTGAGCCATCTCTCCAGCAACCCCAAAATGAACATTTTAACTGTGCTATCACTCAATGAATTGAAACTTAAAATGGAAAAAAACAACCATCATTCACTCGGCATATATTTAAATAATAATGTTGCCCAGTGGTCTGTGAACCTAGAAGATATCTCCTTTGTCCCATAAGGGAGAGATGATAAAAATGAGAACTTTGGAGGGAAACAGAAAACATTGTGTGTGAATCAGGACATGTTCACTTTAACATTCATAAGAATTATTTGAATTCATTGTTTTATTATTTGCACTGAATTTGTTGGAAGCAAAAGAACACAAAGACAAAATTCATGAGAAAGATTAATTTATATATTAGTGATATATTCATAAGAAAGTTTATATATAATTATATATAATATGTTATTTTAAAATATATAGACATATTTTTTATGTACTAAGGTATTATGTATAATTATAATATATAATCATGTAGTTGGCTGTAGATCTCTGCATCTGCTTCCATCAGTTACTAGATGAAGGCTCTATGATAACAGTTAGGGTATTCGAGATCCAGGAGTCCAATTGAAGAGAAGGAAGAGGGATTCTATGAGCAAGGGGCATCCAGATCATAATGTGGAAACCTACAGAGACAAACAAACCAAGCTTGTAGGAACTCATGAACTTTAGACCAACAGCTGTGGAGCCTGCATGGGACTGGACTAAGCCCTCTGCATAAGTGAAACAGTTGTGTAGCTTGATCTGCCTAAGTGGTCCCCTGGCAGTAGGATCAGGATCCATCCCTGGTGCCTGAGCTGGCTTTCTGGAGCCCATTACCTATGGTGGTACACCTTGCACAGCCTTGATGCAGGAGGAGGGGCTTGGACTTGCCTCAGCTGAATGTACCAGGCTTTGTTGACTCCTCATGGCAGGGCTTACCTTGTTGCAGAAGGGAATGGGGGTGGGAGGAAGGAAAAGGGGAACTGTAGTTGGTATGCAAAATGAGCTAAAAAAATTCTTAATAAAAACAATAATATATAATCATTCCGGTATGTCTAGGAGAAAAAAAAATAGCATACTCTGAGTGTTTAACAATTGGGTAAATAATTATAAACTATAAGGTGTGTTTTCATTAATATAATAAAGTTGTATGAAAATGGCACATGAAAACAGCATATTATATGTGTATGGTTGATGTGGTATATGTGAGAAATGTCCCCCATATACTCATATATTTGAGTACTTGGTCCCCAGCTGGTGGCAATGTTTGAGAAGATGATGGAAACATTAGGAAGCAGAGTCTTGTGGAGGAAGTACAATACTGAGGATGGGTTTTGAGAGTGGACCCTGCTTCCTTTGACCTCTCTGCTTCCTGTGTGTGCATGATAGATTAGCCAGCTTGCTGCTTCCACAATGCCTTCCCCACCCACAGCCAAGCCTTGGCTGCCAAGCTGGACTCTGGTCTTCTGGAACTGTAAACTGATATAAACTCTTCCTTCCTTGGGTTGTTTTTGTCCTGGTATTTTATCACAGCAACAGAAAAAAATTAATACAATGGTTATTTTATTTTTTAAATGTGCATGTTTTGTGCAAGAATATACACCTGGAAGTTTGCAGAACACCATGGTACTTATTTTTCAAGTGACAGAAATGCAGAGGGTCTTTCTTTACCCCCTTAAACCACTGTAAATTTTCTAAATGTTTCACAATTAGTATGAATTGTTTTTCTACCCAAGACAAATGAAAATGGGATTTATAAATACCTAAACTCTCAAGCATTTTCTAACTGGCTTTTGTTGTCCAAATACTAATGCTGGCTTGACCATAAGAAATTAGTCACCCATGAATAATGCTCTAATAAAGTTGGCAGAGGTTGCACCCTACATTGGCTTATTGCACATACTTTGTAGTATGTGAAGTAACATGTCTATCCAGAGTTATAGTAGACTGTCCCCAGAAGTTCTAGTAAGTTCTCAAGCAGAAAGAGTCTCACTACTACTATTCTCTAAATTTGAATATAAAACATGAAATTATATATATAACATATTATATATATGTAAACACACATATAAATTATACATATTACATATTATGTAATAATATATAACATAATTTCATGTTTCTTCCTTAGATAGGCAATGAGTTTAAACTGAGCACTGAGCTGAGCCTACACAATTGAGTCACCGATCATCTTAGCAGCTCAGGAGGCTGCAGCAGGAAAGACCTTGGCAGAGCAGGATCTAGAGACCAACCTATGAACATAGTAAAAATCCATCTCTAAGAAAACATTCAAACAGCAAAGTGATAAAGCAAGGTTGAGGGTGGATAATGTGAATTGTCCTATCACTTCATGATTATGTAAAAAAAAATCATAAAAATAAAAACTGGTCTTCCAGGACACAATGGCTCAACGTGGCTGGCTTCCATTGCAAGATACTGGGTGTTCCCCAGAGAACCCCAGACAAACTGCACCTGGAGCAGGTGATTTTCAAAATCTTCCTGAAATGGAATGAGTGATGGCCCCATCTTTTTCTATTTAAGAACTTAATTGGGTTTTGCCAAGGATCATTAGAATCATGATGTCCTTACAGTGAAATAATTCATTTAGGGTAGTGAAAGGTTAGGATATTATGGTTAGACTGGCTTGGGAAGTGTTTTGTGGCAGAAAAGACTTCACAATGTACTTTTAGTGACCTTGTCTTTTCTGATGCCACTCTTCAATAGAGAAGCCCTCAATAGAGAAGCAGGACCCCTGTCTCCTATGCATTGTTGACACCCAGAATTCCAGGCTCACCTGCCACTATTTGTGTGTGTGTGTGTGTGTGTGTTGAGACAGGGTTTCTCTGTGTGGTTTTGGTGCCTGTCCTGGATCTCACTCTGTAGTCTCTCACTACTTTTTAAAGATTATGCGGAAGACCTCCATTTCTCTCTTTCTGGTCGGTGCTCACCTCTCCTTTATCAGCTGAAGACACTTGAGATTTGAGGTTATTTCCCAAGAAGGAAGATGGAGTTGTTGAACCTGCACATTTCACTGAACAAACATCCTCTGTCGTACACTACAGAAGTTTGTTCAGAGCTAAGTAACATCAGAGAAATCTGAGGCTGGTCTTCACAGACATGCAGTGAGATCTGTTAAGGCTAAGACTGTCTTCAGTGACCAGCTGAAACCTGGTGTGACAGGCAGTTTCTGTAACTGCACCTGATAGATGTGGCCTATGCATAACTGCCTTTGTAGAGAAACGTACCTGATTGTTTTCATGTTCTATCTTAAGAAAGCCAAAGAAAGAAAAAATGGTTGTAGTTGTACCATCTCAATATATCATGGATAGATTAAAAACTAGAAGGAAATCCAACATTTGGTGGAGGGCTGTCGGTAGAATTCTCGACCAGTCAGTGTGTCTGAGGCGAAGCTTTTCCAGAAAGACAGCTTCCTATGAGATCAGTAGAGCAAATATGATATCCTGACACCTGTTAAAACAGTGAATCAGGCTTTATCCAGGAGCACTGCAGAGAAGGCAGAGAGCTCCACAGCTGGAGAGGACGTGGGTTCAGTCTGGACTACAGCAGCGAGAGATGGACTGCTGCTCCAAGAAGTACACATGTGCATGCTTGAGTGCATGGGTGAGTGTTCACAGGGAAGATTGGGATGGAAATTACTATGACCGTACATCCAAAGATAGGAAAATTCCTACTAGAAAATTACTAAAGGGTGACTTCAAACGGTAAGACATTCTTACTAAGTCAACCTGACAAGATTCCTGTTGATAGAAGCCAGAGTGGCCAGATAGCCACATAAGACATGAGGAGTTTGATGAGATATGGAGGGCACCAAGGCATCAGGAGTGGGTTGAATTCTTCCTAAATCAATTTAATTAAAACTAGGCTAAGCAGGTTTAAGGTTTAAGCAGGAGGAAATCTAATATGTTCAAACTGTATAGCATTTGATCAAGGAGATGGACTTTGTCACCCCCCCCCAAATGCATACAGGCTTTTTTGTTTATATATAAAATTAAACTATTGAAAACAAAATATGTAGGGGCCAGCAAGATGGCTCAGAAAGTAAAGGTGCTCGCTTCCAGGCCTGACATTCTGAGTTTTCCCCTTGAGGCCCATATGGTGGAAAGAGAGAGCCTACTTCAGCAAATTGTTGCTGTCCTCCAGACTGCAGCCAGAACATGAGTTTACACACACACACACACACACACACACACACACACACACACACACACACGCACACGCGCATGCACACACACATGCACGCATATATGGGCATGCACACAAACATCAAATAAATGAATAAACTTAATTAACTACAAAAGTAAATGCAAAAAATATAAAATGCTAAGGAATGAGACACATGCTATGCTTCTGTCCATGGGCATTTAAAAACTATTCATTACATCTTCCCAGTGACTTTATTATCTGAACCCATGTTTAGAAGTATGGGAGAAAGTCAATTCAAACATCAGAAAGGTAACTTTAAAAAAGAAAAGAAAACGAAGTCAAATATTTCTTGATTCTATGCTGAAATGGAGAGGCAGGTTGTTGCCCAGCTCCACCCCCTAGCAGCTTCTTGCTGATGGAGCTGTTGATTTGAGGGCAATTGTCTCCTATGAATTTTACCAATGTGTGACAATTACCCAAGTTCCTGGGCTAAGAAGCAGCCCTGCTGTGAAAATTTATAGTGTTCAATAGTCCTCAAAATTTCTCATTTGTTACCCATGGTGAGATGGAGAGGTAGCCTTGGGGGGTGGGAAGGGAGAGTATTGAACACACAAAGGCAACCAGGACTGCACACCAATCAGAAACTGGCAAACTCTAAGAGCATCCTTTAACATTGGCGAGGATGAACCACCATTCATATACGGGGTTTTGCATAGCATGTTTTGAGTGATTCTAATTTACAAACTGTTTAAACTGATACCTTGGCGAACACAGTGGTACCTGCAGTCCTGATTGAAAGGACATTTAAATATTATCATTCATAGATTTTGGGGGCTAGGGAGGTGGCTCAGTTAATACAGTGTTTGCCATATGTCATGTCATGTGGACCTGAGTTTGGATTCCCCAGTATTCATGTAAAAAGCTGAATGTGGTGGTACACACTTGTAATCTCAACAGTAAAGATGAAAAATCCAGAGACTACCTGAGAATTGCTCCCCAACCATTTTGCTGACTCAGTGACCTTCAGGTGCAGTGGAAAACAATAATGTGGGGAATAACAGAGGAAAACTCTTAATGTCTACCTCTGGCCTTTACATATATTTGCACACACACACACACACACACACACACACACACATACACACACAAAACCAGGATTTCCAAAATCCAGTGGAGTCCTGATCATTGAATAAAATGAGCCATCATTTGCCTAATTTAGTGGAAGTCAGCAAACTTTTCTGGGAACAGGTAAGATAAGGTATAGTTTGAGCTTCGGAGGTCACAATGTCTCTTTCACAATCAGTTCTATTATCTTTGGTGATTGAAAGCAATCATTACAAACAAATGACCATGGCTGGTCCCAAGAAAAATGAACTCTGAATTTTTGCATTCATTTGACAAATGTCTTTATTTCCTTAGCATATTTTTTTAACCACATTTTAAGCTTCTACAGAGTAGGCCCCTGTTCAGGTTTACGTGCTAGGCAGGTGCTGAGAAAATAGTAGGCAGATGGAAAGCCCTATTCTATGGCTGTGACAAATACTGCCACGGAATTCAGCTTGAGGTAGGAAATGGTTTATTTCATTTTACAGGTCACAGTCAATCACTGAGAACAGTCAGGGTAGGAATTCAAGCAGGGTCTTGAGTCAGAAAGCATAAAGAATGGTTATTCCTGGCTCATTCTTAAGCCCATACTTAACTAATTTTATTTTATACCCTAGGTCCATCTGCCAAGGAATAGTGCTGTCACAGTGGGGTAGACCCTCCCACATCAGGGAATCATCAGGGAATGATCAAGTCAATCCCCAAAGACATGCCCACAGGCCAATCTGATCTAAGAAATTCCTCAACTGAGATTGTCTTGTCAGATGACTGTGGATTTTGTAAGTAGACAATTAAGACCAACTAGAACAACCATGCTAAAGAGCCATGGGAAAGAAAGTTGTCTCTTAGAATGACCGACACAGACAATAAAATGGAGGAATGGCTTGTTGGAGCTCACGGATTCAAAGGGCATAGTTCACATTGCTGGGCCTAGAAGGAGGCAGAACATAGTGGCAGCTGAAGTATGAGGCAGAGGCTGTTCACATCAAGGTGCATGGGAAGGAAGCAGAGAGCATAAGGCAAAAAGTGGTCAGGAGTGATAAACTCTGAAGGATTCCCCCCATGACCTGCTTCCTCCAGCTAGGTCTTATCTCATTAAGTTTCCAGAACCTTTTAAAATAGCACTATTACAATCATTCTATGTTATCCATAGAGATAAATGATTAGCATAAATATATTGCATATAACAATGAAAACAAATAGAATAGCACTACTAGCTACAAGCAAGTGAGCTTGGGAAGGAACCATTTCATATCCAAACCATCATTCTTCTTTGTTAATACAAGAAATTTTCACTCTGTGGAGTCTCGACTTGCCAAGGTCTACCTCTTCTTTTCTTTGTAAATTCTATTTTTAGCTGTGTGCTTATGTGAGTCTGTGTGCATATATTAACTTGTGTGTAGTTACCCACAAAGGCCAGAAGAGGGCATTGAATCCTATGGAGCTAGATTTGCAGTCACTTGTGAGCAGCTTGGTATGGGTGCTGGAAACCAAGCTGAAGTTTTATCCAAGAAAGGTACATGCCCATAACCCCTGAGCCATCTCTCTACCCCCTCACCTTTTTTTTTAAACACAGAAACAACTTTTCTTAAGATCACAATGATAACCAGTGTGCTTTAGAGAACAAAAGTGACCAGAAGAAGCGACTTAGGTCTCCCAGAGAGCAAGTAATCAATTTCAAAGAGAAATGGTTTCATTACGGAGATGGAGCTGCTAAGAAATTTCAATTCCCTGGTGTTCCCTGAGGCCAGTCATGGGAGCTGAGGACTTGGCAAGTTCATATTGGCCTGCACAATGAACCATTTTCTAGAATAAAAAGTAGCAAGCTTCTTCAGGCAAGGAAAGAGGGCGAAAGAGCAGGAATCTTCAAATAATCTCTTCTCCCGAGAGCTAAGACATGGTTGATTGACTTACTTGACTAGAAAATATGTACAAATAAAAATGTTTTGAGAGTGGTTGTTTTTGTTTCCTGAGTGGACTTCCAGCCAGTGGGCTTGCTTAAAGGGTGCTAATACTGATTGTCAGTTTGACAGGATCTGGGACACCAAGAGTCAAGCCTTGGGACACATCTATGAGAGATTATCTAGATTAGATGTAGCCTCTGGCCATACCTATGAAGAGTTACCTTGATTAGGTTAAGTGAAATGAGACATTCCCCTCCAAAAAAATAAAATGAAGGTGGAACCAGTGCCTGAGCTGGAGATCCAGACTGTATAAAAAAGAGGACTCTAGCTGAGCACAAGGGTTCTTATTTCTGTGCTTTCCAACTGCAGATGCAATATGACCAGATGCCCCAAAGCCTACAGCCATGCCTTTCCCACCCTGATGGCCTGTGCCCTCAAACTGAGAGAAAAAACAAACCTTGCTCCCTGATATTGCTCTGTCAGGCATTTTATCACAGCAACAGAAGAGAAATTAAGACATCACCCTAAAAATGTCCCCTTCTTTGTGGAACACACTGCATAAGGGAAGTGTAAAACCACCCCTTGAGAAATAGTCCTTCTCCCCTATGTCTTCCATAGGCACATAAAATGTATATATAGCAGTAAATACGTGTTTGTTTTGTCTCCTATTCTTCCATTGCAGAGGTCTGTTCCAACCAGGGAGCTTCAAGAGTTCTTCCCCCTTTTCCTACCCCAGCCTTTATCTTCAGCTCCCTGCACACTGGTCACTCACAGTTGCTCTACCAGCAACTCAATGTTCTTTGCCTTTGTCCACAATGACTCTTTAAGATTCCATATGAATCCAATTCAAATTGCTTGCACTCTCTGACACATGTGTAACATATATCACTAGACTTCTGTTGGCTTTTCTTTTATTTGTTTCTACCATTTGCCCAGCTAATTTATGACACACAAACAAGAAGACCAGAAAGAAATAGATTTTCTTCCCTCACACTAGTAAATACCAATCTTTATGGAAAGGTGGAAACAAAGCAGAGGAAATTAAAAAATGAATGTCTAGAGTTGACCTTATGACACAATGTCTAGAGAATAACTCAACTGCATTTCCAGCTAAAATATCTGAGCAGTTACAAGAATCCACTTAGAGACTTAAGTTTTAAATGTTTCAAGATTTTTTTGCCAGATACTTCCTAATTTATCCCATGCCTTAAGTTGAAATTCCACTTTTAAGGAGTGGTAGAAATCCTATGTGTTCTCCTACTTTAAGTATTGTTGAGGACTTAGATCTACTTGAAGTCAACAAATACTTTACTCTCTTGAGGAAATGATTGATCAAATGTATCTGTACACAGTAGAGTCATCTGGAGAAGCAAATCAACAAGAGCAATTGGTTTTCCCTTGACTTGCCCATTGGTGAGTTAATTCACACCCACTGGGTTCATGGTTCCCTTTCCTCTGTTAACTTAAACTAGTACGTCATTAACTTTACACACCTGAGTAGATACCATACTTGAAATATCTATCCAAAGAAGATGTGACCTGCAGATCCCTTAACTCTCTCTAACCTGGCCCAAGAACCTATTCAAAGAGGATAAGATTCTGTCAAAATAGTATGATGTACAGAAATTATTTTGGTGGTTGTGGCTGTATGCGTGTTTATGTGATACGCATACATGGTATATGGACACATGTGTGGAGGTGTGTGCATGCAGAGGCTCTGTTATTCTCTCCCTTGTTCCCTTGAGGCAGGGTTTTTTCTTGAACCTGGAGCTAGGCTTATGGGCAACAAGCCCAAGAGAGCCTGCTATCTCTGCCTTCCATAGCACCAGGGTTATAGGCATGAATGAGGTAGACAGCTTTTTTGCGTAGATGTTTGGGATTGTGAAGAAACACTCTCAATCACTCCCATCTCCCAGCCCTGGCATGTTTTTTTTTTTGTTATTGTTGTTTTGTTTTGTTTTGTTTTGTTTTAGTGACTTATACCTGGACTTCACTCAGTTTATAGCCAAATTTAACAATTCAAAAATAATTACTGTAACAACCGCTAATATTTTAGCTATTTAATTAATTTGGCATTACAAAAGTTATCAGAATTACGCAGTGTTGTAACAGTCATTTTCATTCTAGTTTTTTTAAATGCAAACAGGAATCTTAGAGAATTGTAATAAACCACCTGAGGCTATCTAACTCTGTAAATGTGAACAAGGGTAGAAAGTATGTACAATTTTGTTTCTTAACCACATGCCCCAAATTCTCCCAGGGAACATTCTGGCTGTGACCTTGGTACTTTGCAGCCTCAGTTACTTTCAATCTTATCAGAGTCCTCGACATGTCTGTGTAGAATTCTATTAACTTTGAACTGAAACAAGCAAGAGGGTTTCTCCCCCCAGTCTTCTCCCAGCTCTCTCCAGCTAATCTCTACACCTGGAAGCTGAATCTCCTGCTCTGGAAGCTTAACTTCAATTAGTCATTGTTTTTCAGTGTGAAATTACATTACATATCCAGCATATGCATGTGTGTTGTGTGACTTCTTTCCTGAGGAAGTACAGCACAAATATCTATTTACTCCATAAAGAAAGACCAAAGTAAGGATACCACCCAAATCCAACTTGATGAACTGATGTGTTTGTTGGGGCTACCCTATTGGGTATCAGTTGGGGATATCTTACAGGAACTGGAATGACTCAAAGTCAGCTGCAATACCAACAGCACCACAACGCAGTGTGGGTGACAGCTCATGAAAGTGGGACCCTGAAGCATACTTCAGAGTTTGCAAACAGCCTAGAAGGCAGCAAAGTGTTTTTCACACAACTCAGCCCATCCCACTCTTCCTAGCAGCATGGATGATCTGATTCTCCAAGGTAGTCCTTACTGCTACTTAAACCTTGGTGAGTAGGGGACCTTGTGCATCTGCCCAGTTTCAGGGATTTCCTAAGCTTTCCAAATTGTGTACATAATGGATTTTAAGGAGCTTTCCTTCATAATAAAATATTTTAACTCTATTAATGGCATCAACAGTGCATTACATAGAACATGCCAACACAGCCTACACTGAACACAGAGTACATACTCCAAATACACCTCAGAACCCTCTCCTCTTCCCTTTCCTCTTCATCCAATCAACCACCTCTTCCCTAGACAGTTTCACTTTTATTTTCATGTCATGAGGAATGTATGCTCCTATGCAAAGCCTAGGAACCCCAAATCAGAAAATACAAACTATTTGTCTTTCTGAGTCTTGCTTTACTCACTCAACATAATGACTTTTTTAATTTTCATACTACAAGTCACATGATAAAACTTCCCTGTCAGCTCCTGAGTGACTTGAAGCATAGCACCTCATCATTAATGACCTCTATATTGCTTTTATCAAGTCATATAAAGTGAGAGTTTTGACTCCAAATTAAGTAGGACTTACTGTGTGTGACTTATTCTCCAGCCCCAATATCTTCCAAAGTTGCCAAGTTCTTTTAAAATTAATTGATTTGCATCTGGCCCAATTGCCCAAAGTCCTCTATATTTAGCTACATCAAAATTTTTCTGAACATCATCTATTTTAGTCTTTAGTACCAGAAGTGCTAGTCACAAGACAATTCAAACAGTGGTTATTTGAAACATTTTCATGAGGCTTTGGGGTGTTGCAACCTGATAATGTATATTTCAGAAAAGTGTTCAATCAGGGACACTAGCTAATCAGGTGAGAAAATAAATTTTATTGCCATAAAGAAAAAAAGGGGGGGCAAGAAGAGAAAGAGAGAGAGAGAGAGAGAGAGAGAGAGAGAGAGAGAGAGAGAGAGAGAGAGAGAGATTCCCTCCAAAAGAGCACTCTGCTACAAAATGAAAAGTCACCAGAAAGGACAGACAAGCCTTGCCTGGTGTCAATAAGGAGCTTATCCTGCAGATCTCAGGCCAGAGAATTAACTATTTTGCAATCTAATGAACACTCCCTCCAATTGCTTTTAAAGTAGAGAAAGTCACCCACATGGTCTGTTTGAATTGCATGCCTTTTTGTGTACTGAAAAAGAGCCCATGAGGAGGAGGTTTTATGTGAAAATGAACTTGGTTAGACCTTCTCTGTGGACTGGAAAGGGAACATTCTCAGAGGGCAATATGAAATTCTACCCAGATCCTCTCTGAAGGCTCCCCTTACTTTATCGATCCCAGGAAGGCAAAGTGTTATTGAGGAGGTCAGGAAGAGGTTGGCATCATAGTGTTCTCCAGAATTCCCCAGAGGGCTGTGAAAGTCCTGGTCATGCCCTCTCCTTCAAATGCCTGGTATTAGTTCTTGAGAGTGAGTCTGTTGAGTTCCTGACAGTTTTGCAAAAGTCTTTGTTGTCATGAAACACAGTGAAGCTGTCTCAAAGCCTGAATATGTGCTTCATACATTTCTCTAAGAGGCTTTTTCTCCACAGAAGGAGAATATTTTTGAAGTCAGTTGTTTAGAAAAAGTAGCTCTAACAGGACTCTGTTAAGGGAACACTTAATGGTGCTGGCCATTAGAAAGGTCATCATATTTTAAGCATAGGGTGATATTTAATTAGCTAGAGAAATTAAAGCCAAGGTGCTCAACTATGCTTCTAAACCTTCAAGGTGCTGAATTTCATTTTCAAAAGAAAAAGGAGTTGGGGACAGGGAGGTGACTCAGACAGTAAAAGTGTTAGGCACACAACCATGAGGACCTGAGATAGGTCCTCAGCACCCGTGTGAAAAAGCTGGCTGGAGGATGAGTGATTCCAGCACAGTGCTGGGGAGGCAGAAGCAGACAATGCCTGGGACTCATTGTCCTGTCAGCCTGACTGAATCAATGAGCTCTACATTCAGTGAGAGATCCTGTCTCAAGAAAATGAACAATAGAGGAAGACAGCTGGTATTAACCTCTGGTTTCAGCACTCACACTTGCATCCATGTATGTCCTTGAACACACAAAAATGCACACATTTAATCCCCACACACATATATGCAGGTATATGCACAAATTCACAGAGACACGGACACACCCAGAGATACATACACGCAGAGACATATATGCATGAACACATACATACACACAGACTCACACCACCTAGAGATACATACTCATGCACATACACATAGACTCTCACATATACATATACACACACAGTAAAAGGGTTTACTTTTTCTGAAGTCACATGCTTTCTTATTCCCAATGAAGCATGCCCCTGCCTCCACTGCCCACTTGCTCTCCTTCCTCTGCTCCTCCAATGTGTCCCAATTGTTCTTGCTTTCTTTTCCATTCCACAGTTGATTCCTAAATGAACATATGTAAAAGAAATCACTCAGCAGAAGAGACTTGCAGCTGCAGATGCATGTCACACTGTACTGGTTGGTTTTATTTGTTTCGTTTTTAACTTGACACGAACTTGGATATACTTGGGAAGAGGAACCTCAGTTAAGAAAAGGCTTCTATCAGATGGCCCATAGGCAAACATGTGGGGCATTCTCCTAATCAAAAGAGTGATGTGGGAGGGCCCATCTCACTGTGGGCCACAGTGACATTCCTGGGTAGCTGATCCTGTCTTATATAAGATAGCAGGCTGAGGAGGCCCTGGGGAGCAAGCCAGTAAGCAGTGTTCCTCAATGGCAGTGTTTCTCAACCTGTGGGTCATGATCCCCATAGGGTCAAATGACTCTTTCACAGGGGTCACCTAAGACCATTGGAGAACACAGATATTTACATCACACAAAATTATAATTATGAAGTAGCAATGAGGATCACCATAGCATGAGGAACTGTATTAAAAGGATGAAATATTAGGAGGGTTGAGAACCACTGCTCCATGGTCTCTTCTTCAGATTCCACCTTGAGTTCCTATCTTGGTTTCCCTCAATGAACTGTGATTTAGTATATCTAAAGCAAATAAACCCTTTCCTCCTAAGTTACCTTTGGTCATGGTGTTTTATCACAGCAATAGTAGAAACTCTAATTAGAACACCCACCTGTAAAAGGAATCTTAAAAGTTCTCACCTCGCCGGATCCTCAGGTGGTCTTGTCTCCTCAGACTGGAGGCCTCTCAGTCCTCATCCAGAATGGGTCTCAGCTGAACTGCTGCTCCAAAGCCTGAATGCTTAACCAGCCGAATGCTTAACCAGCCACATGCTTAACCAGCCAAATGCTTCTAGTTTCTGGTCCTCATGCCTTATATACCTTTCTGTTTTCTACCATCACTCCCTAGGATTAAAGGCTTGCTTCCTAGGATTAAAGGCATGAGTCACCATGCCTGGCTGTTTCCAATGTGGCCTTGAACTCACAGAGATCCCAGATGGATTTCTGCCTCTGAAATGCTAGGATTAAAGGCGTGTGCTATCACTGCCTAACTAGTGGCTTTTCTGTTCTCTGACCCCAGATAAGTTTATTAAGGTACACAGTATTTTGGGGAACACAATACCACCACACCCACCCTGTGTCCTTTCATTCCTTTTATCAAGGAATCTTGCTTGTCACATTCACAGTGCCACAGTAGACAGGGAATTCTCTTCCCTACCCTTCCCAGACATTTCTCCAAATTCTCTCTCAGCTAACAGCACCAAAAACACCCATTATTTTCATTAGGTCCTGTTAATCTTCACCAACTTCACCTTGTGTGTCCAATCATTTCTGCTTTTACTATATCACAAAGGCTTCTGAATCCATGGCTTGCTCCAAAAGATTGTACATTTCTTTTCCCTACTCACTTCTGCTGTGGGATAATGCTTTTGTACACTGGTTTAATAAAACACTGATTGTCCAGTAGCCAGGTAGGAAGTATAGATGGGATAAGCAGACAAGAATTCTGGGAAGAGAAAGGCTGAGTCAGGAGACTCCAGCCTGCTGTCCAGGAAGCAGCATGTAATGACACACAGGTAAAGCCACAGAACATGTGGCAACATATCGATTAACAGAAATGGGCTGAATTTAAGTATAAGAGCTAGTCAGTCATGAGCCTGAGCTAATGGCTGAGCAGTTTTAATTAATATAAGCCTCTGTGTGTTTACTTGGGTCTGAGTGGCTGTGGACCAGGCAGGACACAGGAAAACTTTTGGCTACACACCTCTTATCTTCTCCTCGCCTCCCTTGCCCTCTCCTTTCGTCTACCCTCTCCTGATCCCTTCTGTCTTCTCTGTCTTTCATTTTTTTTCTCTTTTGATCTCTCCCGTTCTCTTCTCTCCAGCAGGACTTTAAATACTTCACAGAAGATATCTCAGCCTTAGTAAATGCTGTTCTCCAGAAACACAGCTGGCAAGTCACCAGCTGATTGTCCTTTCTCCAGAGGACACAAAGTCCCTCCTTCCCCTGCTTCAGAACTTTAACTAGCTCAGTGCAGTACAGGGGGCCAAGTTCAAAGGCCTGACCCTGGACCTCTGAGGACTCCCTGAAGCTCACTTCCCTTACTTGTCTCTGCTTTCACTTTTTTCTTCTTGCTGTCAGGAGATTTGCAGTTATAATGCAGGCTGCAATGGGTTTATATATGTGATTCTCACCTCAGCACGAACTTCTCAATAACAGGGCATATTTTAGTTATCTCTGTATCCCCAGGACCTAGCAGAATCTCACACATGTAGCTATTCATTATTTTTCCTTCCATAAAAGCAATTTATTGTACTTGGTTTCTTTGACAGATGAACAGATCAGTTTTTACATTAACAAATGCATCGGATTTTGTTCTCATTGTATATTTTCTTAATCCATCTCCAAGTATTAGAAGCACATATGGAAGATACAGTGATAGATACTTCAATTTCCAAAGGAAAGAGTGGAGAGAAGAAGAGAAAATAATCATTCTATGAATTCTCTTCTATACCCTATATCTTTCATGCATGCTATGAAATAATGATTTATAGTTCGTTCAAAACAGTATTCTGGCTATTGGATTTTAGTTTTTCTTTACAATATGCTTCATATTTTAAATTTATAATTAAAACAAAATTTATCCAAATTATGACACACATATCCCTATGTGTATATGTAGATGGTAGAATGTATGTACATGTTCTTGCATGTTTAACTGTTTCTCTCCCAATCAATTCTATACTTGTTGGCAATGTGCTGCTACAACAGAACCATTATGATGAGCTACCTGTTCTGTAGACCATTATAAACCTTAGCAAATACACATGTGTAACCACACATTTGTAGCTAGACTGTTAAGTAAAAGATTTGTGACTTTTAATATGTCAGGCAGGTTGACAAGTTGCATGCTAAGAGTGCACAGGTTTGGTTTCCCAGTGAGAGTGCTCCCTTCCACATCCTTTCCAGGGATGATTAAAAACACAGATTCTGTGAGATTAAGTCAATAAAGAAGCTAGTATTCCACCTCAGCACTGTGACAAAACTGTCCCCCCAGTCTAGGAACTGAGATTTCAAGAGAGGATGGGTGGATTTTATGTTATATAAACACATGTGGACCAGTAAGCAGTCCAGTGTATTCTCATTTGTTTTCTACAACCAATGAAATGGATTCAAATTAATTAGTTTATATAGGGGCACATAGCTACCCATTTTCCTATGCTCTGCTCATGCACTGCTTATCTTTTTATGATCACATGATCTTAGACACACAAACTTCTTCCTACAAATTTTTGATTTATAATATAAAGAAGAAAAGCAAAATGGTTGAGCTGGATGATTTCTATGGTAAAAGTGTGGTATTGCTTTTAAAAATTCTATTCTTTTTTTTTGAGACTCATTTTTATTTTTATGTATCTGGATGTTTTGCCTACATGTATGTCTGTGCAGCATGGATGTAGTACCTGTTAAGATGAGAAGAAGGCATCAGATTTCCCCTGGAACTGGAGTTAGATGTTTGTGAACCTCCAAGTAGATGCTAGAAATGGAATCTGGGTCCTCTGCAGTACTCTTCACTACCAAGTCATCTCTCTAGCTCCTAATCTATTCTCTAAAAGTAGCAGTTAACAAGTGGAATCCCATTTTCTTTAAGCTATGCCCTCAAAGAGTATTTTTTGTAATATATGTATATAAAATATGTATGTAAGGGGAGTTTATACACCAAATAATGTTTTTTTTTAATTAAAACTTCCGAGGTATTATATCTGGTACAATACAGCTAATTATAACCAACTCTCAATTGTATACATTATGAAATATGACAAATTGTACTCTATGATGGTTACTATTAAATGTAGACTTGACAGAGTCTAGTATCATCCAGGAGATGAGTCTGTGGACATGTCTCTGAAAAAATTAGCTTGATTATATTAATTGAAATGAGAAGAGCCACCCACTGTCGATGGCATCATTCCCTAGCTGGGATCCTGGACTGTATAAATGGAGAAAGGGAGCTGAGCAGCCACAAGCATCCAATGTTCTCCTCTCACTGTAGACATGTTTCCAGAAGCTTCAAACTCTTGCTGTCTTGACTTCCCTGCCATGCTGGTCTGTACCTTGAGCTGTGAGTTAAAAGGAACTCTTCCTCCAACAAGTTGCCTTTGCTAGAGCATTTTATCATATAGAGCAGGAAAGCAAACTCGACACATTCTATCTTGGACTTTAAGTTTGAATATTCATCCCCAGGTTCTCAAAAGCTCTATTACCCATCTGTTAGCCTTCATCAAGGGTATAGAAGCAACGATATGCTACCATGGAATCACAAACTGACTAGACAAAAGAATAACATTGCTGTCGATAAATATATGGAAGGCTTATCTGTGTTTTACCCATACATTCATATTTCATGGAAGTTTAATCTTTGCATGCTGGGCTCAGTTTGATCATTGTTGAAACTTAGTTAATTTATATTATTCCACAATCTTTGAGATTGGAGGGAAAAAAAAGCAAGAGTAGTCACAATGTTGTAGCTCAGATTCTCAACAGTCACAGACTCTTTGGGTGACCTATGAAGGCTCACTGGGATGCTGTTGCCCCTTTATGGACAACAAAGTTAGGGCAAGGAAGGGATACCACAAAGAGAAAATGTAAAGGCATTGAATACAAGCACGCCACCCCTGCTGCTCATTGCTGCCTGTCTCACCATTTATCCTATAGAAAATTTGGGATTAGGTTATTCATGACCAGGCACACAAAAAACTCATATTTAAAATGGTATGTACTATTTTCTTAAACCCAAAGATGAACAATCAATGGAATTTCATTCATTCTTATGTTGAGCTGGATCTCCAGGAATCTGATACCTGTCATGATGTTGAGTGCTGTTATTTAATGATTGTATGCATTCTGTAAACTGTGCTGGGGCAATCATACATGAGCTAACTAATTTTTATAATCATTACACAACCTTTATACTCTCCTTGTGTCTCTGGTTTTTTTTTTTTCCTTCCCCAAATAGCTTATTGGGATTCAATGTCTTTTCTATGTTCTTGACCCTGTCTTCAAGTCTTCACTGTAGAATTAACATCCTAAATCATGTCTGCTTTTTAACACAACCAGAGTTGGGTTGGTGAGGCGGTGAGGTGGGTAAAGGCGCTTGCTGCCAAGCCTGATGGCCTGAGTTTGCTCTCCAGGACCAATACAGTGGAAGGAGAGAACTGACACAACCCAACTGACCCTACCTCAACCCGCATGAAGAGTCACCCACCCCCACCCATCCACCCCCACACAAATGTAATTTTAAAATTACAGCCAGAGTTAACTTCAGAAAAGAGAATACCGTTATCCTAGGCTAGTTTTATACAAGTTCTTCTCTGTTTTATACCAAATAAATTTACACTCTTGATCATAGCCATCAATTGTCTTCATAGTTCCAAACTACAGTGATGTGTGGTGATTTTTCAAATTTAACTTATAAAGACAAAACTACCCATAAATTATACATTATAATCTTTGTCATAAAAAAGAGGGGATTGAACAATTTTAAAATCTTAAACAATTGAAATGTTTTTCTTCTTTAAAATTCAACTTTCTTTCAATGCTAAGATGTGTGTCTAATTTCTAGCTCACTCTAATACTGTCTTACAGTCAAATACTGGGGTTTGAGGGAAAATGTGAACTGTATTTCTTCATCATATCTTTTCTAAATGTTTGCTCTATCTGTCCAAGAAGGAGTCATCACCCCGGTGAAATGAAATGATCAGATTTTATTAAAAGACTATTTCGTAACGGGCTTGGCTAGACAGAGGTGGGGTGGGAGCTGACTTGCTTAGATAATAACACACTGTTCATTTCTTCACTAGTTATTATTGTTTCCAAAGCAATCCATCGTTTTAAATAATGAGGTAAACTCTTGGTGAGGATCACAAAAGCGATTCTTGCCAGCTGGCCTTGTCGGGGAGTAATACATCACGGAAGGGGCTCAGCGCTCCTGACGGGCGAGACTATGCATCATCCGGGTGAGATGCTCTGATGATATATTGAAGACAATCGGGATGTCTAAGAAAGGGACTGGGCCCTTTTTTCATTTGGAGAAAATATGAAAAGGAACCAGGAAGGCTTTTGAATTTACAAGAGTAACACAGCAGCAGTGCACACTGGAAACCTTGACGTCGTAGCTGGGTCACCAGTGTGTAACAAGGGTGCTCAGAGGAGTGGAACTATACTATTTCACTGAAGTGAATGCTTGCCTAGCATGTATGGAGCCCTGGGTCTGTCCTCAGCACTGCAAAGACCAGGACTAATGGTACATGCGTATAGTCCCAGCACTTGGGAGATGAAGGCAGAAGACTCAGAAGTTCAAGATCATGTTCAGTTACAAGGCCAGCTTGGGCTACATAAGCACCTATCTCAAAACACCGATAGCAAACAACAAAAGTCAAATGTAAAGCAGCATGAGCATGTTGTTTTAGAGGCCCAGATGCATGCTAAACACAGGTTCTTCCAAAGGTGCCAGGCAGACAGAGCCTTTTTTTGAATGCCACCAAGCATATAAGCTTGTTTACAAGTTCTTCACAGACAGGGTGCTCTTCGCTAGAGGGCTGAGTCTTTTCACATGGGGGACAGAGTTGGGAAGCTGCTGTCACAGGCAGTATGAGTTTCCAATTTGAGAGATGGGGCCTCTGGTTGCCCTGGCACTATTAAAATTATAGATTTTTCCCCATCTAGAATATAATACAGCTACCTTTTAGTTGAAGGATAGCATTTCAGTGTAAAAATAAAAAACAGATATTTGAATATAAAGCATTTTGTTTTCCCCAATCTTTATATCATCAGACTGATCACATACTGTAAGCGCACACATATGTCCCTATATCTAAATCATGTCAATTTGAAAGGTACTTGAGTTCCTGAGATTACTCTTGGTCTTCTTCTTCACTAACACATAGCATAAAGTGTTCCATGGGATCACACCATTTCTAGTAATACACATTCTGATTAGCTAAGAGAGCAGCCATCTTCTCCAGATAACATCTCATCAGTCCTAGATAAAATGAATCAGATTTCAGATGGGCCATGGATTAGTTACTTTTCTTAATATAGAAAGAAAGAAAGAAAAAACATCAAACTTGACAAATGCAACCTAAGGGGGGAAGGTTTGTTTGGCTCACAGTCCCAGGGTACAGTCCATTAACGTGGGGAAGTCCTGATGGCAAGATCATGAAGCAGCTGTCACATCATATCCAAAGTCAGGAGCAGAGAGAAATGAACTTTACTCAGCTGGCATTCTGCTTTTTATTGAGTTCAGGTCCCCAGCCCATAGAATGGTGCTACCCACATTTAGGGTGATATCATAGTTAGCTTTAACTGTAAACTTGTTACAGCCTAAATTCAACTGAGAAGCGAGACTCAACTGAGGGATTTCTCAGACCAGATTGCTTTGTGGGTTTGACTGTGTGGGGACTGTCTTCATTTCTGACTGATATAGGAAGGCTTGACCCATTGTTGGTAATGCCAGACCCTGGGCTGGCAGTAAAAGAAAGCATGAACCTATAAGCAAGTCATTAAGCAACACTACCCATGGTTTCTGGTGCACTTCTTTGGCTGTAAGTTCCACGGTCGGAGGTAATGCTACATGGAATAGCAAGCCAGCCTGCCTTCAGGTCCTGCCCTGATTTTGTTCAGTGATGTACTATGACCTGGAAGTATAACCTTTCCCCACTGAGTTGCTTTTGGCCAGAGTATTCCATCACAACCACAGAAAGTAGATTAGAAGAGATGGGCCTCAAGGCAAGTGGTTTTCCTCACCAAGCCATCTCATCAGCCCCCCAAAGTACACTTTTCTTGGGCGGGCAAGATGTGGCTGTAGATTGTGTATGACACTGCCCTTGTGAACCAGGGTGTGTTCATTTTGGCCATGTGCTATGACAAAGTGACTCCCACAGCTAATCACGGAGCTGTCAGTTCTCCCGAAGTAAAAAACACTAAGGCCTGTGTGGTACTGATTACAAAGATAGTTTATAAAGACGGTCAGCATGGAGGACAAGGAAACTATGTGTGAGCTGGTCAATCTCGCAGTGTGTTTTCAGGAACTTTGCACTATTGCTTCTCTGGAGAACCCAGACAAGAGAAGAGAACAAGATTACAGCCCCATGGGCGAGCTGTGAGAGAGAGCTGCCCATTAACGTGTTCGCTGTGCTTTCTAGACCGTGGAAGAGGTGAGAAACAGTAGGCAGGTATGTCAAAGAGTCATAGTGGTGAAGATGTAGAAATCCAGGTAAATGTATTTATTCGTGATTAAAACTGAGAGAAGAGACCTCTCGAATGAAAGATTTGAATGATCCAGTAATACATGGTTAATGAAGGATTTTGAACAAAAATAACAGATCACTGGTTGCTACCTGCTTTTATTCATGTATTTTAATTTATTTTATTATGTGTTTATGTGTCCGTGTGTCTCTGTGAATATTTGTGTGAGCTCAGTGCCTGCAGAGGTAGGAAGAGGGGATTGGATGCCATGGATCTAGAGTTATAGCAGTTTGTGAGCTGCCTGACATGGGTGCTGGGTACTGAATTTGGATCGCCTGCAAGAGCAGCAACCACTCTTAACCTTTAAGCCATCTCTTCAGCTCCCTTCACTTCTATGTTCTTATCACGTGTATTCCAGTAACCTTTTCTCCCCACTTAATCTCCCCTCCCCTGTCAAAATCCCTTCTAGCTTCATGACTTATACACACAAACATAGATATGAACACATACATGCAAATGCACAGCACACACACACACACACACACACACACACACACACACACACACCAATAGAGCAAGAAAAATTTAAAACTCCACACAGCAAGACATTTTTCCTACTGAGCCTGCCTTTTCTGGTAATATAATACCTTCCAGGTCCAGCTATTGTCTTGCAAATGTCATGATTTAATTTTCTTTATGGCTCCACGAGACTTCTTTGTTTCTATGCACCAAATTTTCTTTATTCAGTCATCTGTAGATGCACATCCAGGTTGGCTCTATTTCCTGGCTATTAGAAATAGTGCAACAAATAAAAGTAAAGATGTAAATTATCTCTATTAACTTGGACTCCTCTGGGTAAATACTCAAGAGCAGGAGGTTTAAATCATATGGCAATTCTGCTTTTGTTTGTTTGATTAATTTCATTCTTGTTCCAAAAAGAATACATTCCCATCAGCAGTAAGAAAGATTCATCTTTTGTTGCCTTTTCACCAATGTTTGTTAGAATTTGTTTTCTTGTAATTGACATTCATTGCTTATAAAAAGAACTTACTTAGAATTTAGAACCATAAAAGTAAAGAGGTGATCTTCTTGATCTTCATGAAAAAAAAAAAAAGTCCTCCAAATAAAATACTGTAGAGAGAGAAAAAAGAGAGAGAATGGAATGAAGAAAGAAGGGAAGAAAGAAGAGAAGAGAAAGAAGAAAAAGAGCAAAGAAAAGCATAAGGAAGGTGGGAGGGAGCATGGGGGGAAGGGGACAGGAGAGAGGGAAGGGACGGGAGGGAGAGGGGATGATTCCAGACAAGCAGAAGAATAATCAGAGAGATGAGACATAAGAGACCATGGCTCATCCTGAGAAAGCAAGAAGTACCCTCTACTTGGTCAAATGCATTGGAGGAGTACCCTCTACTTTCCTGAATGTTAGCTCATAGGACAGGGCAAGATAGTGCAGATGTTCCTTCATCTCATGTTCTTGTGGAGGACATTTTAATTTTGACTAGAATTTGATCTTTCTGATGGAGAATCCTGTGGAAAATTATCCAATTCTATTCTAGGAACCTGAGCTCAAGCTGTCCCTACTAATTTATCTTGGCTTCTGTCTGCTTGATTGTGTAACACCCTATCCCCCCAGGGTGGGTTACAAAACAAGATGATATGATATGAATTTGCCTTGAAAAGCCCATTGCTCTAAAAGCTTTGCTGGACCTATACTTTGACCCCAAATACCTGAGTATAGCCCCTGTCCACCAGAATAAAGACTTTGAATGGACTATAGACTGTGTCTGAGTGGTCTTCTCTGGTGGGCTCCCTGGAACACTCACAACAAACATTGGGCATCTTACTGGAGATGATGACTTCCCAACCCCACATAAGACATTGTTGGTAGCCATCCTGGAACAAACCCAGGAAACATTGTTTTTAGCAGGAGCAGGATTTTGATGTGGTGTTTGCCACTTGGATGACTTTTATTCCCAATTTTAATGAAATGCTCTTTAAAATTGGTGGGTATAGACTGTTAAGAAAGGGAACCACATTCTCACATGTGAATGGGTCCACCAGTTTCACCAGCCTGGAAGATATGCTGAGGTATAACATTACAAAGCATCAAGCTTCAGATTTTGGTTATGGAAATAGCTGTCCTGAAGTCCATGTCCTTCCTTGATGACCAGATTGTGATTATATCCCTCATGGAAAAGATTCTGTGAGAGCCAGTATGGCACATCCACAGGATAGAAACAGCCCCAGAAAGCTAGTTTCAACCTGTGCCTAGGTCTTAGTCTTACTAGAGTTAGAGTTAGCACCTGGGCCACAACAGCCCTGTAACAAGCCACACTCAGGCAGCTATCCTCAATAGACTAACTGAACAAACTAATAATAGTGTGTGTGTGTGTGTGTGTGTGTGTGTTGCTTGAATTTCTAAAGGTCTTGTAATTAAAAAAACAAAAAACAAAAAACGTGAACCAGATATTGGGGTAAATGCTGAAAGATCAGAGAGACAGAGGAACAAGCCACTGCTGTGTTTCACCTCGCCAACTCCAGGAATCCTCTGAATGCCTCTAAGTCCTCACCCAAAAGGCTCCAGCCAAAAATGCCTATAGCTGAAAAAAAAAAAACAAAAACAAAAACAAAAAAAACAAAAAAAAAACCCACTTCTGCTGAAAAGCCTTTAGTTCCTGTCTCTTCATGCCTCATATTCCTTTCTCTGCCCAGTCATTACTTCCTAGAATTAAAGGCGTGTGTGCTTCCCAGTACTGGGATTAAAGATGTGTGCCACTACTACGTGGCTCTGTTTTCTTTTCTAGACTGAGTCAAGCTCATGAAGTCCAGGGTGGCTTTGAACTCACGGAGATCCAGACAGTTCTCTGCCTCCCGAGTGTTAAGATCAAAGGTGTGTGCCACCACTGTCTGACCTCTATGTTTAATCTAATGGCTTGTTCTTTCTTCTGATCTTTAGGTAAATTTTATTAGGGCACACAGGATATCAGCGTGTGTGTGTGTGTGTGTGTGTGTGTGTGTGTGTGTGTGTGTGTGTGTGTGTAGGTGAGGTGTTCAATATCTATTTAAAGGGGTCACATTGAGAGGAATAGAGAAGTCTAGTAACTCCTTATCTTCAGTGCTCTAACTTGAGGCATTGGTTTAAGCAGAGGGCAAGAGGTAAGCACAGCCTACCATCATGATGAAGGTGTGGTCCTGCCCATCATTAACACAGCTGCAGTCGCTCCCGAAAGCTGGCCTGACAGTGGAAATCTCTCTCCAGGAACCAGGCTTCTTTGGCTGGCTGGCATCCTGTTTCCACCTTTCCTATTCTCAGCATGAGATTCCTGGGGATACTCCGATTCCTTGGAGTCTATTGTTTCAATAGTCCAGGAAATAAAGGGAGAAGTGTCTATTTAGAATATCTTCATTCCTGCTAGGGTGATTACATTAGGCTGCAGATGAAATTAGAGGAGAGGCAAGAGCTCCGGCCTCCACCATGTTAGCAGTTTAATTTGTAGAAGCTGAGTTCCTGGCAGGCTCGTGAGCTGAACAATAGCGATGTAGCAGTAGTCTCTAACTTGGCAATTGAGTTTCCAATTAAAGAGGCAATTTGTTGTAATGGAATGGGCTCTGGCTTTAGTGACAAAACCGCCATTTGTGTCCCAGTTGTACCACTTATTTCTTGATTTAATGAGGAGTTTCTACTTAATATCCATGAGTTTTATTTCACTTCTCTGTAAAACGAACACAACAGCCTAATTGTGAGGATCAAAGAAAGTATGGAAGGAGCTCAACGGCTCCTAAATGGGTGTGCAAGCACACGTATCCAGGGAGTGCAAGCACATGTGTCTAGGGATTTGAGTCAATGGGAGAGAGAAGAGATCTCTTTCATTGAGAGGACAATTACTCAAGGAATAGAGGGTGGAACTAATATTAACATAACTCTGAGACTTGTGCCATCATTTGAGAGGTTAAGAAGGATGAGGAAAGTCCTCTGGGGATGCTTCTGCCTTGTTCAGTGCAGGATACAGAGGAAAAGACAGTGATCTAGAGTGATTTATGAGCATTTCCCATTCTGTGGGCATTCAGAACTGTCTGGAAGTACAGAATCACTACCGACTGTCTTCAGGGTACAGTGGTCTGTTAGCAGGCAAAGACTATATTGCAGCACTGTTTAAATCTTGCCCTATGGGTTCATTTAACAGGAGATGCCCCCACACATGTCATTAACCACAAGAGACAATCCCGATTAAGAGATCTATTGCTAGGGGAGAGCTTAGTGGGTAAAGTGAGTAGTGAAAGTCTGAGGACCTGAGTTCAGTCTCCCTGGACCTCACATTAAAAGGTATAAACAGGTCAGGCAGACACTTGTGATTCCAATGCTGAGAAGATAAAGACAGGAGGATCCCTAGGACTCACTGGTTGGCTGCTCTAGTAAAGTCAGTGAACTATGGGTCCAATGAGAGACCATGTCTTTAAAAATTAAGGTCACACACAGATGTACACATGTATATGAACACCACACACACACACACACACACACACACACACACACACACACACACACACACACATGATTTAAGTAGAAATAGTTCTAATGCAATTTCCTTTATACCTACTCTTAAAATTCCCCTCCACAAATAGCTCCTTTTCTCCATGGTTACCACACCTTACCTTCTACTCTTTCCTGTAATTATTATAGTAGAGTCAATTACATCAAGCTGCTGGGCATAGTTGGGCAAGCCCACTGTATACCAAGGTAGGAATTCTAGACCAAATGCTAGTATGAAAGAGAATGGGTAACAGATACCTGATGCGGTGGTCCCTGAAGATGATTGCAACAACAGACTGCATTCACTTGTATCATATCCAGATTTCTAACAGCTTGAGTGAAAATGGGTAAGAAGAGAAAGTGAGCTGTAGGTAGATAGATGATAGATGACTGGATAGATAGATGGTAGAAAGTGAAATAGATACACAGATGATAGATTGATACATATATCCATATGATAGAGATGGATGAGAGACATAGATACAGATGATACAGACCCTCTTTCCAGGGATTATATGTTCTCCCTTAACAGCCTCCCTAGGTGATGGGAAATAGAGTTGGCCCATGTATGTCCCTCTGCTCTGTTTCCTTTCACCACTGCTCAATAAACTATCAACAGTACACTACCCAAGAAAGAGGAAGGAGAGCAAGGAAGTGGTCCACGAGTTTGCCCATTTTTGGATAACTCCATGTGAGTTTTTTTTTTTTTGGTTTTTCATGACAGGGTTTCTCTGTATAGCTTTGCGTCTTTCCTGGAACTCACTTGGTAGCCCAGGCTGGCCTCGAACTCACAGAGATCCGCCTGCCTCTGCCTCCCGAGTGCTGGGATTAAAGGCGTGCGCCACCACCGCCCGGCCCATGTGAATTTTTAAGTAAATGGCACGTTGTCAAGTGGTATCTTACCCACTAGGTTTTTAATATGACCCTTTGTCAGGATATTGCTTCAGATTTGCCAAGTATGAAGTTAATTATATGGTTCAGTCCATCCAGAGCTATCGTCAAAAATCAGGGGATACTGTCTCAGAAGATTCAAAGGACTTCACAGGATTTGTCTGCAGGATCTGCAATGAGTTACCATTCTGGAGTTTGAAACTGACCAATCAAGATACTGTGTAGACTTTTCTAACCAGTTGTTGAAGCCTACATCTCCAGAACCTGCTTTATCCAGGTTCTTGATGTCTTAATCAAAGAACACAAATAAGTGCATTCATGGAGATTGCAAAGCAGTGAGGAAAATATTCAAAGGAAAGCAATAACACATACCAGAAAGAAATATTCTGCCAAGAGTGTACAGCGGGTCACCAATTGAGAAACTACTCAAAGGCCATGATTATTGCTTGCCATTTCCTTTTATGGGCTCAAGAAGGGAAGTTCATTATTAAGGAACATAGAACTGTTTTGATTGACAGGCTTGCTTAAGCCTTGACTTACTGTAAATGTCCCTTCCCAGGATACACATGATTTGAATCATTTGCATTCTTTTATGTGCATAGGCCTAAAATAGTCAATAGATGATTTTTTCTAAAAGTTCACTCAGAAGGCACTCTTTGTTTTATTGCTCATGTGCTCAAAACAATTTAGGCAAGATTGACCCAGTGCCCATAGCAACTTGAGGATGAGTTTGTGAAGAGCAATGCATTTCCATTGTTTTAGACATGTATATGTACAGCTAGCTATATGAAGGTGTGTGTGTGTAGAGGGTGGGGTCTTAGGTTGCCAATAGATTTCTAGTTTCACTATTTGGTGAGGGGTGTGTGTTCATAGTGTATGCAGGTGAGGGTCCCAGGCTACCAAGTGAATTTTTTTTTTTTTTTTACTTTATTTCTTTTTTTTTTTTTTTTTTTTTTTTTGGTTTTTCGAGACAGGGTTTCTCTGCATAGCTTTGCGCCTTTCCTGGAACTCACTTGGTAGCCCAGGCTGGCCTCGAACTCACAGAGATCCACCTGGCTCTGCCTCCCGAGTGCTGGGATTAAAGGCGTGCGCCACCACCGCCCGGCACCAAGTGAATTATTAAATGAGGGGCATGTGCATGGCCCAAACCAAGTGGAGTGTCAGGTTGGTGACTTATTCCCTATTCTTACCTGCCTTAGTATCACTTTTAGAAAATCACTGACCATCAGACCTAATAGTCATTTCAACTAGCAAATTGAGGTAAACCTATAGCATACACACATATCAAGAAACTATTGTTTATGCTTATATTAGCATCCCAGGGACACTTTATTTCATACTGTGTTTTATAAATTGCTTAATTATCATAATCATTAGATATCTTTCTATATGAAGTATGAGCTACTTTATTTAACCACATTTCTCTGACTAGAATAATGATAGTCTATAGTAGACAGTCAATAAGTAGGAAACATTTTATGATGGACTGAGGCCAACAAATCTGAACTCTAGCCACACCATGGCCCAAAGTTACAATCTGTGTATTGCAATTCCTACCACAGGAGAATCCAGATCTTCTAGCCTGGTGCTTTTTCCTCCCGGATGCTCTAACTTGCCACAGGAGACAGGGGCTTACTTGCTGATCACATTCTTCTCTATCGTTCCCCAAGCATACGAGCTGTGTGGAACTGACAAGCCATCTCTTTGGCTCATTATTCTCTTCCCAGTTCTTAGAACATCACCTGGCGTGTGGTGACATGAGCTTGAAAGGTAACTGAGCTTCGAATTTGCTCTTGAACCTGTCCCTGTCTGCCCTTTCTCATTCCTCATCCAAATTGTCAACATGCCCTCTTCACTTGCTCTTTCTTTCAGAAACTTCTGGATTTTTATTGTTTAGTGTTTTGTTAAAGTGAAGAATCCTTGCCCTTTAATATTTGGAAGGTTTTTTTTTTTTTTCAAAACAGCAAATATCAGTTGAAAAAAAAAACATAACGTGCTTTCCCAAATCATAATCGCACAGCCCACTGCAGCAAAAGATGTGAGCGTTGTGCTGTAGCTTTGATGTTCTTACACAGATTGTAACTTGCTCTTAAAAACAGGGAGAAGAGGCTTGGAATGGGGACACTGGTAGAGGACATAGAGCCCTTGGCTCCATTCTCAGCACTGTATAAGCCTGGCATGGTGATGTAACTCCAGTATTTAGAATGCAGAGCTAGGAAGATGTAAAATTCGAGGTCATCCTCAACTACATAATGAATTAAAAGACAGTCTGAGATACACGAAACCCCATCTCAAAAGAAAAAAGTTGGAGGCAAAAGAAAAGAATAATACCTGATTTGGGATCCCCTTATGAATCAGTGACATCCATAGATGAATTCTAAATCATCCTAACATGCTTGGAGCTAAATTTTATGATGGTGGTTTTAAAATTGAGAAACAGAAGCTAAGAGAAGTGACATTTCTGGCCCCAAGTCATCCAGGCAGGTGGGGCAGAACCCCCCTCCCAGTGCAGTTGCCCAGCTGATGTCCATCCCATTGTCCTAATGGACACACAGCTTTAGAGCTCTTTCAAATCCAGCAAACCAAGGAGACGGGTATGTTCTTTAAGGAACTTCTCAAAATGTGTCATGTAGCTTTTGGGAAACAAAGGGTACTGAAACCAAAGAGCAGAGAGAAAAACAGTCACAACAATATATATATATATATATATATATATATATATATATATATATATATATATATATATATATAATTACAAAGTGAAGCCTGTTATCATTGTTTTACTGATGAGAAGTTGTCGCCACATCTGCTGTCATAAACTGTGAGAAAGGCATTAGTTATGTTTTCGACGTCTGTGTTTCTCTCACTAAAATGCTACATAAACTCTGATGTTTACCAATTTGTCATTATTGAAGTATTACTTAACTCTGTGAATGTTTCATGTGTATTGACACTACACAACCAAAATCATTAAAAGTTTGTGTCTAGGCATGGTTCTGCAACTCTTTAATCCCATCATTTGGGAGACAGAGACAGGTGAGGTAGAGGCCAACCTGATCCCCATAGCAAGCTGAAGGCCAGTCATGACTAAATATTGTAGGTGATTGTACTCATAGTTTTATATTTAAATAAGCTAAAACCATTTAATCGTATAAAACTGGGAACTAGGATATCGCTATACTGGTACAGTGTTTACTTAGCATGGGTGATGCCCTGAATTTGATGTCCTATATTTCACAGGGAGGTGGAGGAAGAGACTCAGAAATCCATAAACATCCTCAGCTACAAAGCAAATCTGAAGCCATAGTGGATGCCTAGTTTCAAAATAAAAACAACAAAAAGAATAAGATCTTGAAAAAGTTTTTTTTAAACATTTTAAACTTTGCCATCATTGAGTTTTTGTTTGTTTGTTTTTTGTTTGTTTGTTTGTTTTTTGTTTTGGCCCAAATCTTCCCAGAGGAATTTAAGCTAGTTTACCAATCACAACTGAGTTTCTTGTATGTTGGAACAGCTGTTGTACAAGAGCAGCTAGTGAGCTGCGGAGATTGCTCCACAGGGAAAGTACTCACCACAATTATGAGGACCTTGGAACCTACACAAAGCACCAGATGGACAAGAGGACCCACTTATAAGCCCAGTACTCAGGAGGCAGGGACATGGTTGACAGAGAGAAATAACTCCTGCAAAAGATGTCCTATGACCTCCACTCAAGTGCCATGGGTGAATGTACACACACACACACACACACACACACACACACACACACACACACACACACAGAGCTGGCTAGCCATACTAGCCTATATAGGCAAATCCTGGGTTTAAGGGGGAGTTCCTGACTCATTGAATAGGGTAGAGTAGAGAATGATCTTGGAAGACTTCCCAAATCAATTTCAGGTCTCCACGTGCATCCCAACACATATACAGGTGTGTGCACACATAGTGATATACACATATATGCACACAAAAAACAAAGAGGGGAAAGAGCTACTCAGGTACCTGATGGGAGAATGAGTTTATGTAAATACAGCTAGAAGACGTTCTTCCACATCCTTCCCAATGTCAATTAACCAAGAATGTGTGCTATTGTGTAAGCATGGACATTTACATGTATTACTAAGATCCATATTGTTATCTCTAACCTATCTGAGAAAGCCAATTTCCAGTTAATATTAGTTAGGCATCAATCAAACAAAAGCTAGGATCTTCATAGTTGCAAAAGCTACATAAGGTGTGACCCTAAAGATATGGTTAAATGTGTTCATCCCCAAATGCTAGAAAGATGAGGGCCTAGAATGCGACCAAACTGAAGAGAAAGGCAGGATAGAAAGGGATAAATGGCATGGGCAGAGAGCAGGGCTAAGAAGAGGAGGCTGTTGAAGTGTAAATTTGTTCATGCCCATAAGGCACCTGTGTGAAGGCATTGTTCTTTCATGCATACAAGTGAGAAAGGCAAGTTTTGTCCCTAAAAGCTCCCATTGCAAAGCTGGGAGGAATGGATTAAAAGCAATGATTCTAAAGGATGGAGAGGGAGCTTGACTGCTAAAGAGCCTGCCTTGCCTCGTCTATGGTTCTGAGTTTGCTCAGAATGGTGGTGTGCACTTGGACTCCCAGCACCGGGGGCAGGATGTCTGGAACAGGCAGATCCCTAGGTAATTGTGCCTCATCCACCCTGGCTTACAGGGAGATTCCCATGCCAGTGATAGACTGACTCACACCAAAACAAAAATTTGCACATTGCCTGAGAATTGATACTCAAAATTGTTCTCCCTACTCCCAATCAATGGCTCTAATAGTTACTAGCTCTGTGACTTTAGAAATGTGCTCTAAAGTACAGCAGTAGGAGTCATATTCTTTTGGGGAATGCAGAAGGTGCCCGTCTATTCCTGGGTTATTTATCTTGTGATATATTCTTGTACCTTTGGACAGTGTATGACTCATAAGGGACAAATACTAGCAAAAAAAATAATTGGCAAGCTGGCAAGATGGCTCAGCTGGTAACTGTGCAACTTGTTGCTAAGTCTGATTACCTCAGTTCAACACCCAGAACCCATACCATGGATGAGAAGGAGATAAGCAGATCTTGCAAGATGTCCTCAGAGCTCTGACCTCCACTCAAGTGCCATGGATGAGGTGTATACACACACACACACACACACACACACACACACACACACACACACACACAGAATTAATAAACAAATATGACAAAAAAACTTTTAAAACTTTTTGCACATTCCTATAGTTTTGTCTACACACCCATCTTCCATGGGTGTCTTTACCTATGAAGTCAGAATTAACCTGTTTGGGAACCTGGACCATCAGCCATGTTACCACTGCTTGGCAGGCTGAGGCTAAGTATACTTTAGCTTCAGGTTACTTCCCTGCTGTGGGATGTGAATATATGTGTCACTCCCATTGGCTAATAAATAAAGCAGCTTTGGCCTATGACAAGGCAGCTTAAAGTCAGGCGGGAAAATCCAAGCAGAGATACAGAGAGAAGGCCAGGGTCGGGGAAGACGCCAGCCCACCCTCCAAGGAGCAACACGTAATGGGACACAGGTAAACCCACGGATCACGTGTCGATACATGGATTAATAGAAACGGGTTGAGTTAAGTTATAAGAACTAACTAACAAGAAGCTTGAGCCATAGGCCACACAGTTAATTAATTATTAACATAAGCCTCTGTGTGTGTACTTGGGAGAGAGCAACTGTAGGACCTGGCAGGACACGGGAAAACTTCCAGCCACGCTTCCCCTGTGCATTACTTTGACTGAGTTGTGCTCAATGAGAGAAGTTTTGCTCACCGGTGTTTTCAGGGGCACCCCACAGTGAGACACTTGGTAGAAAATGTCTCCTGTGTGCTCACGTGTGTTGTGTCCTCTGTATATGCACAGGTGAGCAAACATGACTGGACATGGACACGTGGAGGCAGATGAAAATACTGGATGTCATTTTTCAGGTTGTGATTTTTCTTTACTGACTTCCCTACTTGTGGGGATCCAGGTCGCATCAGTTTGAGTTACAGGCTCTGGACAATAGTGTGTGATTTTCTTTTGCCCGATCATTTGTTTTATTCTGAAGTCCAAGAACTCATGTTGATAATCTCTGTTTTGCTATAATATTCCATGGAAACATGCAGGAATCAGTCCACGCAGTTAAGTGATAGATTGATTCAAAATACAACGAAGAGAAGGCAGGCTGGAGGACCTGGGAACCTCCAGGGTATAATTCTCTTACACATCATGATTGAGAAGCTGCTTGTGGAATGAGAAGAAATGGAAAGACAGTGAGCAGCACACATCTAAGGGGTAGAGGTTAGAAATCAAGCTTGCAGTGACAGCAGAGGGGCACTAAGATGGACAATTGTGTCCCTTTTTAGAAATAAGAGCACACACGACTACAGAAAAAGTAAAATCCACTCATGCTCCTGTGTGTGTGTATGTGTCTATGTATGTATGTGTGTGTGTGTGTGTGTGTTGTAAACATGTTGGTGGAAGGGGAATACATATGGAAAAATTGGGTGTCTTCCTCTACTGTTCCCCACTTTATTTTTTGAGATGACTTTCTTTCCTATTTGGCTAGACTGGTTGATCAGTGAGCCCCAGAGATTCTTCTTTTCTTTTGTTTTCTTTGGGCCTTCAATTGATTGGATCAAGGCCCTACCAAACTCATGTGAACATACCCATTTCAACACATACACACAAACACACACATACACACACATATACATACACAATATACACACATGCATATATACTCACACGCACAAACACCCTTACACACATATACACACACAAAGACACACACACATATACACAATTTTTGAAAAATCATTTTAAAGTGCTAGTTCAAAGAGTTATTGATACAAAATAATACTCAATAATAAAAACTGGCCTCAACGACCTATATGCAAGTATATATTATATTATCTCTGTCTCAGATCTGGGCATTTATAGCCATTGAAATTATTAGAAAAAAACTGACTTTACTTAAAATTAAGCAAGATTCTGCACAAAAGTTTATTTTTGATTTTATTCTTTTTCAGTTTATGTTTATATGAAAAAGTTTTAGTACATTAGGAAAAACTTGGTATCTCTAACCCTTTCAAAACATGTGGATTTCTTTATTTCAGCATCTCAAAGATTATTGATAGTGAACTGAAATCTGTAATGGGATATTTGTACACTGTGTGAAGATGTATTTGCTGTGATTCATATAATAAAAAGCTGAATGGCCAGTAGCTAGGCATGAGATATAGGCGGAATTTCTGGGGAGAAAATGGAAGAGGAGAATCTAGGTGCACTGGAGACACCAGGAGACAGGGAGAGGAAACAGGAGGAGCAAGATGGAGGAGAGGTAACGCCACGTGATAAGATGTAGATTAATATAAATGAGTTAACTTAAGTTGTAAGAGCTAGTTAGGAATAGGCCTAAGCTATAGGCCGAGCTTTCATAATTAATGAGAAGTCTCTGTGTCATTATTTGGGATTTGGCGGGCGGGACAGAAAAAAACTAAATGCATAAAACCAGAAACATGTTTCAAAAGTAGCCAAATGTCAAACACAAACTGCTACATACTCATAGAATCTGTGTACTCTTCCAAAAGAGTTAATCAGCTCAAAAGTCTGCCATTTATTCTTTATTGGTCAAATTATGAGCATCTAAAATTTTATTTAGGACAATTTCAAAAATATCATGACAAAGTTTACTTTTCGACTTTCTGTTTCTTGATTGTATAAAAATTCTTTTATGCATGTTTGCTAAAGTGCACATGTGGAGGTCAGAGAAAACCTTGTGTGTCTGTCTTCCTTTTTCAGACATGGTCTGCTGTAGTTCACAGAAGGCTAGCTGGCCCGTGAAGTTCCTGTGTTTCTCTGTCTCTGATTCCCACTTGTCCTAAGAATACTGGGATTACAGATGTTCTCCACCACATCTGGATTCAGGATCTGAACTCAACTCATCATGCCTGTGCACCAAATGCTTCACCCACTGAGCCATCTTTGCAGCCCAAAGTTCTCTTTGAATTGAGGCAAAGGTCCCACTTGTTCACACACATGTTAATATCAGGAAGACATAAAGAAAAGCATGACAAAGTGAAAGCAGGCAGTTCCAGGTGAGGGGGTGATTGTCTGAATGACAGGCCATTGACTTTTAACTATCCCCTGACCTAGGAAAAAGTTCTGATGAGTAGTGCTGCTCTGCTCTGTAAATAAGGAAAACCACGGAGACTTATGACAGGGGCTAGTGAGATGGCTCAGCAGGTGAGAGAGACGGGTGCTCCAGAGGACCCAAGCGGTCCTTCTGTTCCTGTGGGAAGTTCACAACTGTCTGTAACTCCAACTGCGGGGGATCCAACACCCTCCTCTGGCCGCCAGGGACTACCACACTCATTTTGTGCACATACTCATGCTTCTGTACACACACACACACACACACACACACACACACACACACACAATTAAAATAAAACTCTATAATGAAAAAAGGATTTCTGTGTCAAAGACATACTTTGTATGCAAGACAGTTTCTACTACATTCCTAATGAACAGGTACTTGTAGCATGTTTCTGTATTTGCCCGTAGCAAATAAAAGTCATTCCTTAAGGCCTTCCAATCAGTTTGATATCTTTTACAAGTATGTATGCATTGTTCCTCTGCATGTAACTTAAAATTCTGGACTGACTCATCAAGTTAACTTTTTGCCATGGTAATTTCTCAATAAAAAAATTTAATTACCTTGCAAAACTTTAAAGCAAATGATCAGGTGCAGATTCTCCATAATATAGCTTAGTAATTCTTGTTTTCCAATATTTTCACTAATTCACACATGACATTCAACAGAGCTATCTATTACAACTAAATTAATACAATGTAATTTACTTTCATGGATTGTATATGTATAATTGAGTGTATCTATGTATGTATGCATGTGTGTGTAGGTGCTCTTGGAGGCCAGAAGGCAGCACTGGATCTGGATTTACAGGTGGTTATAAAGCTTCTGGGAACTGACCTTGATTCATCGGCAAGAGCAGCAAGTGCTCTTAACCACTGAGCCATCTGTCTCTCTCTCATGAATACTACAATTAAGTGAGTTAGGCCATAAACTCTTTTCATGGACTTCTAATCATCAATTGGGATCTTGCTTTATCAAACCTAAGGTATCATTAATCTTTATGTATAAGAGTAAAGAAAGCAAGCTGATTAATAAGCATAAACATATTTATCTTTACTTATCATTAGCTTCATTTATCAGCTTAACACAAATCTAGACATACCTAAGAAGACGACATCTTAATTGAGAATTGACTCCCTCATAATGACCTGTGGGCATGTCTGTGGTAGCATTTTCTTGATTGTTAATGGATGTAGGGGAGCTCAGTCCATTGAAGATGCTACCACTCCTGGGCAGATGTGTTTGGGCTATAAAAGAAAAGGTAAAGCCTATAAGCAACATTCCTAACTGATCTCAGCTTTAGTTCCTGCCTTCAAGATCCTAGGGAAATCTGTCCTTGGCTTCCCTCAGCAATAGACCATAAGTTTTAAGCCAAATAACTCCTTTCCTTCCCAAGTTGCTTTTGGTCCTCATATTAATCACAGCATCAGAAGGAAAATTAGAACACTACTCTTTTTTTGTTTGTTTGTTTTTTGTTTTTTTGTTTTTCGAGACAGGGTTTCTCTGCGTAGCTTTGCGCCTTTTCTGGAGCTCACTTGGTAGCCCAGGCTGGCCTTGAACTCACAGAGATCCGCCTGGCTCTGCCTCCCAAGTGCTGGGATTAAAGGCGTGCGACACCACCGCCCGGCTGAGAACACTACTCTTGAGTGTGGAGTGATATAACTAGCTGTTTCAAATTCCTGCAGCCTTGACTTCCCTGCCATGATGAACTATAACCTGGAATTGTGAAGTAAACTAGATCCTTTCTCTCTTAAGTTACTTCCTTGTCAAGACATGTTATCACAGTCACAGAAATGAAACCAGGACAGACTTTTATAAAAAGAATGCTTACACTCAAAAATAACAACTATAGTCAAAAATTAAGCAAAGACCTTAATGTTCATATCAGCAAACATAGAGATGACAAACAGCAGATGAAAAGATTCTCTGTGTCATCTGTCACCAAAAGTCACAAATGGAAACAGTAATGTGATACAACTATACATCTGAGTGTGGCCAAATCTCAGAACCTTAGAAGATGAAATGTGTGTGAAGTTGTGGCAGAGTAGAAATTTATTCATTGCCAGTGGGGAGATAAAATGATTCAGAAATTCTGGATTCTTATAATATCATCCACACTCCCATACAATGCAGCAATCTTCTGATTACCCACACAGTTGATGTTTATGTCCACATAAATTTCTGTATGCAGATGTCTTAGTTTGGGTAACAAGTTCTGTGATGAAACAACCATGACCAAATGCAACTTGGGGATAAAAGGGTTTATTTGACTTACACTTCCACATCACTGTTAATCATTGAAGACAGTCATGGCAGAAGCTCAAACCAGGTGGGAACCTGGAGGCAGGGGCTGATGCAGAGACCATAAATGATTGCAGCTTACTGCACTGTGTTCCTTTTGGCTTCTCAGCCTGATTTCTTATAGAACCTAGCACCACTACCCCAGGGATGCCACCACCCACAATTGGCTGGGCCCTCTGCCACCAATCACTAATTAAGAAAATGCCCTACATACTTGCCTACAACCAAATCCGATGAAGGCATTTTCTCAGTTGAGGGTCCCTTCTTTCAGATGACTTTAGTTGGTGTCAGGTTGACATAAATCTTGTCAACACAATGGATGTCATGGCAGCCTCAGTTTTAGCTGTCAGGATGTGAAAGCAATCAGGATGAGCCTTGTTGGCTGAATGGATGAATTCCTGATGGTGCATCCAGACAGTAAAATGTAATCCAGCTCTAGACTGCCTTGAACTGTGAAGACAGGAAAGACGTGGAAGAACCTTTCATAAAAGCTACCAAGTGGAAGAAGACCATCTGAAGAATACACATGACAGGATTCCTATGATGTAGCACTCTGGAAAAGTCAGAACTATAGAGTAATTCTTAAAAACCAATGGTTGGTAGAACCCAAAAGGGACAGATGAACAGATAAAACACAGAATAGCTTTGGAGAAGTGGAACATAGTTGTACATTGATATAATGTTAGATATAAATCATCACAAGTCAGTCCATGCCTATCAAATGCATATCATTATCAAAGTCCTCTAGTCAGTGGTCTTTTGGAAATAGTGGGGTATCTGTATAGGCTCATTGGCCACTCTATCTTAGCATACCAGTGATAGACAGGCTATACTTGTGTAGAGAGAGGAAACATATAGAAAATTATTGTGATTTCCCAATTTTTCTCTGAATGTAAGTCCATTCTAAAACATGAATTTCACTAAAAGTATAAGTGAAAAAATAACCACTAGGGTAACCAGATTTGACTTGCATTTTATAATCATCCACGACAATCTCCAGAGCGTAATAAAACCCGTGTTCTCTGAGGAGTTAATAAAGAAAGACACCAAGGAACAATGTGTGCGGAGTATCACAAACAGTATCTTGATTGAATTTCATACTGTGTGGAGGAGTACGGCCTTGTCCTCAGTAATTGAAAACAAATATTTGACAAGTGCTTCCCCACTAATCACTTATGAAACTTTGAGTTCTTTTTTCATGTCATCCTTGTTTCTAAGACTCAGGAAGTCTTAGCCAAAAAAAGAGGGGGGGTAGTTCAATTCCAACTCTATTTAAACTATCTCCTTAAAATAAATTTTAAAGCACTATTACAAACTCCATGGCTGTTCTACTGTATAATTACACTTCGTTAAATCAGGAAAGTACAGCTTTCCTGCTTGAATTTAGAATGTGCCTGCTTTGCTAAGCAATACAGCTGTTTTGTTTCTGTTGTGTTCTGACTGCAAAGTTTATGTAATGCAGAATAATTGGTAGTTGGAGGCCTTTCCACCCTCTCTAATTCCGAGCTCCGTGCTGAAAGTGTTGTGGGTTCTTTTTATATAATATCAAAAGGATAGATCTATAAATGTATAATTTGTCTTAGTAATTGTAAACTAAAATGCTTAGGCACAGCAGTAAAAAAAAAAAACATATTTTAGAGGCTTTAGAAACAGGCTAGGAGTTAAGAGCACTCGCTGCTCTTGCTGAGGACTTGAGTTCATTTCCCGGCACCTACATTGGCCAGCTCATAAAATTGCCTGTAAAAACAGCACCAGGGTATCAGATGTTCTTTTCCAGCCTCTGAGGACACTACACACATGTACACATAGCCACAAACATACAAAGATAAATAAAAATTTTAAAAATCTTTTCCAAAAAGATTTAAGAATATACATTCACTGAGTGATGCTTTGTATTTAGAACTAGTTTCATATTTCTTCCAGTATCACCTTCAATCATATTCTCATATTCTTGATGCTATCATCTGCTATTGCATGATGGCCTCCTATATGAATTCTTATGTGAGATTGTTTAGTTTGTAAAATATCGGGGCTGGGGCCAGTAAAATGGCTAAGCAGGTAAAGGTGCCTGTCACAGAAGCCTGATGGCCTGAATTCCAGAACACTTGTACAGACTGAGAGATTTTCTGACTCCACAACATTGTCCTCTGACCTACACACACACACACACACACACACACACACACACACACACACACACACCTAAAAATGTCAATCTCCCCCCCCCATCTATCTATATTGCCACATGGACTGATAGCTTATTCTTTTTCTCTATTTTATAATATCCGGCACTTGAATCTTCCAATTTTTTCATCATCCTATTTACAAGAAGAAGAGAATTTTGTACTTAATGGTCAGTGTTTGCTTTGATACTGTGAACAGTCATGTGAATGTTTACTGAAAAAGAAGAGTGATTCTACTCAGCAACACACACACACACACACACACACACACACGAGAGAGAGAGAGAGAGAGAGAGAGAGAGAGAGAGAGAGAGAGAGAGAGAGAGAGAGAGAGAGAGAGAGAACACATGTGTTGTGCATCTTCCTCTTTAACAAGTTAATGTTTCCTGACAGCAAATCATCTCTACATCTGGCAGAAATACAGAAATGTATCTGTATGTTCAGGACTCTCAATGTCTGTGTGAGTGTGCATGTACACACTGGTGCCAGCAAAGGCTAGAACCAGCCTTAGATCCCCCAGAACTAAAGTCACAAGTGGTTGTGAGCCATCTGATGTGGGTGCTGGGAAGTGAACTCAGTGCCCTTGCAAGAGCAGTAAGCTCTCTTAACCAATCAGCCATCTCTCAGCCCATTTAGGGGTGTGTATGCATGTGTGTGTGTTGAACACACAGTGCATGTTTTTAACTAATCTGAGATGGTAAAATGTTCCTGTGGTCTTAAATCTATTTTCCTGTGATTATTATGACTTTGGAAGTATTTTTTTCCTTGAATTTACCCGCATGTTCTTCTTTTTTTGTGTGAAATATCTGCTGTATTTTGTTTACATTTAGACTGAATTCACTTATTATGTATTAATTGAAAGCACAGTTTCTTTTTTCTTTTTTGGCCATTGGACCGGGATCTCATGTAGCCAAGACTCATCTGGAACTTGCTATGTAGCTGGTGATGAGATTGACCTTTGTATCCTCCCATCTCCTCCACTGACATGCGGGGTCACAGGTGCGTGCCCCTTTGCCCTAGCGCATCTCTTCGAACAGCACTGTTTTACGAGTCACACACTTTGTAGCACTGGTCCTCTATTCAATTATATTGCTATGTAATACTGAACTGCATACATGGAAGGAATTTGTGAGTTCCTTTTTAAGCTACTAGGGAAAAAAAAACAGCTATAAATAACTTTATAAATAACTTTAATCCAAACATCTGAATAGAATTCTATTATCTCTTGGACAAATAGTTAAGAGCAACTTTTAGTGTGTGTGTTTAGGGTGAGGGGGAGGAAGAGACAACTCATCAGTTAAGAGCACTGGCTGCTCTGCTCTTCCGGATGTCCTGAGTTCATTTCTCAGTAATAACATGGTGGCTCACAACCATCCATAATGGGATCTGATGTTCTCTTCTGTTGTGCAGGTATACATGCAGAAAAGGCACTCACATATAAATTACATAAAAATACATGTTTTTTTTTTAAAAGAGTGACCTTGGGGGTCATTTGGTGAGTGTATGTTTAATATTATATGAAGCTTAAAGTTTTTCAAGTTGTTACATAATCCTATAATTCATATTCTTACTAGAAATGTACAGCATAGCAGGTGTATCAATGCTCACTAACAATTTTGTCAGAGTTGTTTTTTAAGTTACTCTATTTTTAAATTTTGGACAGTGTTCTGTTCTTTGGGATCACCCTTTGCTGTGTATGAATTTATCTATAAGACACTGGGAGCACATACTCCCAAAATCAGCAAGTAGAGCCATAATAAATCAAGGATAGTATCTTTTAAAAACATAAAGACATTAGCCTAGCATGGTCCATATCTTTAATCCTAACATTCTGGAAGAGGAAAAAGGTGGATCTCTGAGAGTCTGAGGAAAACTTTGTCCATATAGCAAGTTCAGGGCCAGTTAAGAGTTACATGTGAAACTCAGTCTCAATAATAAATAAATAGATATAGATAGATAGATAGATAGATAGATAGATAGATAGATAGATAGATAAATATTTTTTAAAGACATGAAATCATTATTTTGTATAAAATATCATTTGATAAACATAAATCCTGACCTGCACCTCACATGATATAATAATAATCACTAAAGATATAACATGAGGCCTATTCTGAAACATAAAATGGTAAAAATTTCTAATAAAAAAAGTTTGCAATTCTGAGGCATTTATTTTCTCCATGCATGCACGTGTGTGTGTGTGTGTGTGTGTGTGTGTGTGTGTGTGTGTGTGTGTGCACATGTGTATGGGTGCCCACAGAGATCAGAAGAGGATGTTAGATCTCCTAGAGTTAAAGTTACAGGCAGTTGTGAGCTACCCAGTATGGGAGCTGGGAACCGAACTCAGGTGGTTTGAAAGAGCAGTACATAGACTTTTAACCACAGAGCCATCTCTGCAGCCCCTGTTGATGGAGGTTTAAGACTTCATTATGTACTTAGACACAGATAATTTTATCATGTGATTTAGAAATATGTACTCTTGCTTTCAGGATTGTCTTTTAGTTTTCCTAATGGAAGCTTCTTACACACAGATACAGACACATAAGCAGAGGGGATGGCTCCACAAATAAATGCTTGCTGCATAAGCATGAGGACTCAAATATGGAACACTGCTGTCCACACAAAAGCCAGGCATGACAGAGCATGCTGGTAACCTCAATAGTGGTGTGGAGACAAGAGGATGCTCATAGTTCGATGGCCAGCTAGTCTAGATGAATTAGCAAGCTTCCCCTTCAGCAACTGACTCAGTCTTAAAAAGTCAAGTGCTGATCAAGAGAGGAAGACACTGGTGTTACCCTCTGGCCATCATACATGTGTGCATGGGCAAGTGTACCAACACATAGACATGACACACATGCAGCACACACACACACACACACACACACACACACACACACACACACACACACACACACACACCACAGCAGCAAATCTATTGAGATGGTTGAAAACCTTTGATAGTTATGAAAGAGACAGAATGCATTGATTTAGAATGCTTCAATGCACTTTAAAATCTTCAGCTGGAAAGAACTAATTTCCACACATTCTATCATTAATAAGGCAGGAGTTAGGTGTTTATTTAAAAGTTTTAGTTTTCTTCTGTTTAAGATCCCCACAAAGATTGAACTCGACATCCCCTTTGCTCAGATTCTCCTTCTTATGAAGTGATTTCCAGAAGTCACAGGGAGCTCTCTGTTCCTAATCAGCATGATTTTGTTCATCCTTCACATTCCAAAGATAGAAATGCGGTGTTCTTATCCTTTACAAAAGAAACTTGCCACGAACACTAGCTTTGTAGCCTCATCACAAGCTGCCCCTGTGCAGAGTAAACAATACTCCTTTCTTTACCTTCACTGCAGCATCCATGGCTTTCACTCCTGAGCAGATGGAGGCTCATTAAAACCCTCTTCCGTGTCTCCCCATGCCTACTAAGGTGAACGCACATCTCTGATCAAGAAGAACTGCAAAGGCCAGGTATTCCAGCACTGATGTGAAATGGCCCTCACAGACTCCCGTCTTCAAAACTTGTCCCCATAGCTGTTGGTACATTTTCGTGAGGTTCTGTGAACTTGAAGAGAGTAGGTCACGGGCGGGGGGGGGGGGGGAGGGGAGTGGAGGCATTTCTGGAGGTTACGCTTGTCCTTGGGTCTCCTCACCTTTAGCTTTCTGTGTATCATGAAGTAAACAGCCTCATCACTCAATGCTCTTGCCAACCATGATGTTCTGCCTCACCCACCACAGAACTAGAGTCAGCGGAGCCAGAGGCTCTGGGCTGGAGTGTATGAGATTGTGAACCAGGATAAATCCTTCATTTTGTAAACACTTTATGTCAGGTGTTTTGTCATGGCAATAAAAAATATGACAAAGTGTCCTTTCAGTACTGGGACAGCCAAGGAGTGAAAATTGCTAGTTTGAGACAAGCCTAGGATACATAGAAAGTTTGAAGCTATCGGAGGATACACACCAGTCTCTATAGACCCTATCTCAAATACAGACAGGAGAGAGAGAGAGAGAGAGAGAGAGAGAGAGAGAGAGAGAGAGAGAGAGAGAGAGAGAGAGAGAGAGAGTTTTATTTTCATATTTTAAAAATAACATAGTTGAACTTTCAATAACAATATAAAGATACACTTCATCCATACATATACATGAGTCTGAATTTATGTCTTTTTATTTATGAACTTTCATATAAATTTTGCTATGTTGATATTCATATGTGCATGGTGGGTAATTTGCTAGCATTTTGAAAAATTATTGCTTATTTAAGATTACAAAATACTTCCCCTGAATTAATCAACCTTTGTAATATATCCCTCAAAAGGTTTATGCAAAGTTTTCCCCAGCATATAATATTGAATTATATTTATTATACCATCAAGACAAACCTGTGCTTTTGATTGATCCTAGTGGAAAATGCCATATTACACAATGAGCATGCATGTCTCAGAACAATAAATTATCAAAACAAACTTTCAAAAAGATGAAATAATGACATCTCAAATATATTTTGATAGGTAATATGCCAAAAAAGTACAGTGAGGAAAGTATGGTTTAGTGATTATGTTATTTAGTGGATTAAAACAATAGATGCTTTCCTATAAGTGGGCCTCATGGTAGATATTAATATGATGAAATATTTGAGGTAAAGATGATGTTTAATAAACAATCAATTACTGATTTATGGTAATTATTGAAAAACAACCGTATGGTAGAGACATAAAACCACAATTAAAATCATAGGATTTAAATATAGTGGGAGGAGGTAGAGAGATATCTTAGTGGTTAAGATCACTTGCTTTATTGTGCCAGGTGGTGATGGTGGCGGCGGCGGCGGCGGCGGCGGCGGCGGCGGCGGCGGCGGCGGCGGCGGCGGCGCACACCTTTAATCCCAGCACTCAGGAGAAGAGCCAGGCGGATCTCTGTGAGTTCCAGGCCAGATTGGTCTACAGAGTAAGATCCAGGACAGGCACCAAAACTACATAGAGAAACTCTGTCTCGAAATAACCAAAACAAAAAACAAGACAAAACAAAAAAAAAGAACACTTGCTTTTCTTGCAGAGAATCTCAGCACCCACACTAGGTAACTCTTAATTGCCTGTAACTCTAACTCCAGGGAATCCAATACCTCTTTTGATTTCAGAGGGTGCCTGCACTTATGTGTGTATTCCTACACACACACACACACACACACACACACACACACACACACACACACACACACTTAAAAGCAAATATAAAAAATCCAGTGGGAAAGAGCACATTTAGAAAAAAAGAAATTCTGTGCCTGTTTTCATATAACCATAATGAGAATTTATTGGGGGTATGTTGGTTTGTTTTGAATGCCAATTTGCCACAACCTAGAATCACTTTAAAAATGATACTTACTTGAGGAATTGCCTTTGGGCATGTGTGATGTCTGTGTGTGCGATTGTCTTTATTGTTGACTGACACAGGAAGACTCAGCTCATTGTGGGCAGCATCATTTCCTAGGCAGAGTCATATGTTGTATGAGACAAGAGAAAGCTAGATAAAAACGAGGCAGCAAGCAGCGGTAAGTGGGCAGCTTGGACGTGTTCACTTCTCTCTGCTCTTGACTGAAGATAGCATTTGACTAGTTGCTTGAGTTCCTGCCTTGATTTCCCTGAAATAGTGGGCTTTAACTTTTAATTGCAAAACAAATAAGCCCTTTATCCCCTCATTTGCTTTGTCGGGATATTTTATTACAGCAACAGAAGCAAAACCAGAACAAGGAATATTGAATTATTCTTATTATACAAATAAAGAAACTGAGGAAGGGAAGAATCAAGTTCTAGCTCTGCTTTCAATCTTGAAACATCGAAGTATCTCCAGCCCACCACATATCATCAGAGAATAGATTCATAAAGAAAACTCATATGAAACTGTCGAAGAATTAGGCAAGCATGAGGAAATGTTGATGGGCTCAAACTTGGATAGGTCTTGTGTAGATAACCACAGCTTCAGTGAGGCAATGAGTGTAATGGCTCTAAAACCATGTCCAGATGATGTTGGCTGGCTGACATCTCCTCATCGTCTGGCTTTATATTCTTTACAGCCCCTCTTCTGTATTGTTTCCTGAGACTTGGAGAAGTGACATAGTAGTCCCAGTAGGGACTAGCATGCTGACATTAGTTATTCTTGGAGTTTAGCCAGCTCTAGACGTCTGCAGAATCTGCTACATCTGCTACCTGCTGATGAAGACCTCACACAGCACTAATCTATTGGTATGAAGATGAATATTCAGAAGGTGAATGCAGAGGTGAAGGAGAATTGGGAAAGATGGAGGAGTGAAGTGTATTTTTGTTTGCTTTTTTGTCTTGTTTGTTTTTAATTAATATTCTTATTTGTCTTATTTATTTTTATCTTATATTTATTATTCCTCTTTTAGTTTTCCTTTTGAGGTGTGGGGGTCACTACAAGGGTGAAGGGCAGATACGGAGGGACTGGGAAATGAGCAGGATTGAGGTGCATGATGCCAAATTCCCAAAGAATCAATAAAAAATTATATTAAAAAAACAACAAACATGACTATCCAGAAAACTTTCTGACAACATGACCATCAAAACAATAGTAGTAGGTTGTCCTCAGGTCCTAGGAACTCTCAGACACTGGCTCTTAACCAGATTTACAGAACCAGGAATGAGTTCCTCTACTGGACTCCTCCCAGACTACTGACAAATACTGCTTGTTCAGAGAGGCTGTGACATTTTCTTTAATGATGTAGACACAAATAAGTTTCGCTTCTCCTCTAAAGATTCTCCCACCCATGCTCATTGAGAACAAAGGTTCCAATGAGGGAAAAACAGGGATGAGGGTGGGGAGTGAGGTGAAAATGATTAAAATTCATTATATAAATAAATGCAACTGTCAAACAATTTTAAAAATTAACAAAAAGAATTAGTCAAATGTCTTTTACAATTAAAATTCGATTCTCTGTGTTTCTTATCCAACCTGTAATCTGAGAGTGAATGTATATTATCAATAAGTTGCACAAGACACCAGAAAATTGTCAAGGAAGATTTGTCCCCAGTGGATTGGTACCCACTCTCTCTCTCTGTTCAGAATGTCCCTGTCTGTAATCTGCAGCATTCTCTCATCTCCACATCTATCATGTCATATGAATTTACTTACTGGTGGCCTGAAATACCATAAAAGTACACACTTCTTTCCTTACCTTAAACCCACAGACTTCAGAAGCCCTTTAAACCCAAGTTGTTTGACTGGGGAGATAACTCAGTCAATAAAGTGCCTGGTGTACAAACATGAGGCATGATTGCGTCCCTTATAGTTCTTGTTCCAGGGAGGTGGAGACAGACCAGCCATCCTCCTCGTTCAACTGGTGAATTTCAGGTCCCAGCAAGAGATGCTGAGTCAAAAAATGTGTACAGCTCCTGAGGAATGACACCTAAAGTGAACCTCTGGCTTTCACACACAGGTGCAGCCGTGTGCACCTGCGTACACACAAATACCCCCACACAGCCGCTCACCCAAAAGTGATGATGTAGATAATGAAGGAAGTGACACAGTCTGTAGAGATCTCAGGCAGCACCATCAAACTGGCTGACACAACCTTATTTTTATTATCTTTTTTCTCCACATCTAGAGTCATTTATTAAAATACTATAAAAGTTTGCTGTTTATGATTACTGATAATTTATCTATCTGTATTGAGGGGTAGCATTAAAGAAATTGCCAACATGACTGGTCCATGGTATGACTAAGGAGAAGTTTTACTGTTAATAAGACAGAAAAGGTATCCAGGGGCATCTGGAAGAGTCCAGAACAGAGATAGAAATAAGTACACTGGACTTGGGCAGTACACTGTGAGAAAGGGAAAAATAGCATGGGGTAGAGAGAGTACAGTAAGAATGGCAAGAGCAGAGAATGGAGGGTTAGAAGAAGGATGAGGAGTTGACAGGAAAGAAGCCCATGAGCTGGAAGGATTTAGGGTAGAGGAGGAGGTGAGAAGGAGTGGGACGATAGTGTGGACTTTGAATTGTATTAACAAGTATTTGTGGTACTGAGGAAGCCTGGGGGCCAGCGTGTGCTCTGGTATGCTGATATGTGCCATAGGTAGCCATAAATCCCTTCTACCAGAGGTAAGGGAAATGACTCCTTTTGGCAGACCATAATGGCCTCACAAGTTCCTTAGGAATGCTTATTTTTATCTAATTGCCAGAAATCTCCCTACATTCCAGTGTGAGCTTGTTTCTGGATATTTAGACTGCCTCTTGGAGTTTGAAGAATTGGAATTTCCTTTGGACCTGACACTATCTCCCCTAATAAAGTGTAAGCTCCAAAAGACAGGAGTCTCATTATTTTGTTCTTTGATGTAGACAAACCACATTTTATAGACAAATGTGCAAGGCTCAATAAAACATGTGTTTAATGAACAAAGCAATTCAATTTATTTATTTGCTTATAAAGAACCATGTTGTATCCAAAACAACTATAAAGCAGCTGATTTGATGCTAAGTTTTAAAATGGGGGCTGTGATGATGATTCAGTGGGTAAGTGCATGTTGTTCAAGCCTGGTGACCCGAGGTTGGACCTATGTAAAATGTGGGTGAAGTAGTAAAGCATTTGTGACCCTAGTGCTCCATGAAGAGATGGGACACAAACACAGGGTAATACCCAGAAGCACACGGGCCAGCTAGCCTGACATATGCAGCAGTGAACATGAAGAGAAGTCCTGTCTCAAACAAAGCAGAAAGTAAGGCTGGAGAGATGGCCCAGTGGTTAAAAATACTGGCTACTCTTCTCAATTCTGAGCACTCACATGGCAGTTAACAACCATCTGTAAGTACAATTCTAGGGAATCCAATGGCCTCTTCTGACTGCTAAGGGCACAAGGTATATATGTGGTGTGCAGACATACATACAGAAAAAACACTAATACTTACATTTTAAAAATATTAAATAAGGTGAAAAGAAGTACTGATACTTTCACACACACACACACACACACACACACACACACACACACACACACACTTACTTATAGGCTGAAAATAGAGATCATGGAAATTTCTTGAACTATAGAAGTCACAGGTCACAGTCTACTGGTAAAGATAAGTTGAGTAAGTGGTCATAACACAATGTTGAATAGATATCAGTGTGAATGCTGGAGAGCAGGTGGCATATGATGGAACTCCACATACATTTTCCCTCCTGGTTTCCAGTACTTTTGTAGCATATACTCACCCTGCATTACTTTGGTTTTCAGTGTTATCATTAGCAAACATTTTCATGGCATCAATCCTTTGAACTCAAGCATAATCATAGGCGACCTTTGAAGAACATTAAGGAGGCAAAATCCTTGGTGTGAAGGTGTCTAGGGGACCTGCAAAGGTCCCCATGGTAACATGTGGTCTGTTTACTGTGACATCCATGAACAAGGTGAAGACAACAAGGTCACAGGAGACAGCCCATGGGATGAGTCTCTGGTATAGAGACATATGTCTTCTTTTTCCTATGATTCCCAGCTGGTTGTTTTATGGAGATGTTAAAATTGTGAAAATGCAACATGTTCAACTGTCTAAAAGTGTGTCACTCAAGCTGAGCCTCTGTGATTAAGCAGTATGTTTAACGTGTGTCTACATATCGAAAGCCAAATTAACCTCTGCTGTCTTTAATTTTCTCCCATGGCTTCATAGCTATTGAACAGCATCTTTGGCTAGGCAGAAGGAACACAGAGATCTAGCGAGAAGATGGCTATGCTCGGACTAGGGAGATGGCTCATTCAGTAAAATGCTTGCCAGGCAAGCATATGGATAGTAGTTAAATCTCCAGAACCCATATAAAAAGCTAAGCTTATAACCCCAGCCATAGGGATGGGGAAACAGGAGATCCCTGGGGTTCATTGATTAACCAGCTCAGCCTACTGGTAACTTCCAGGCCAGTGAAAATCCTACATCCCCATGTAAAAAAAAAAAAAAAAAAAAAAAAACAGGGGAAAAAATCCTACAGAATGTTACCTGAAGTTAATCTCTGGACAGCACATACATGCACACATAAGTGTACCTGTACACACACAAACATGTACACATACACAAAGACAAGTTATTTTGGAGTTGCAGGGGGAACTGGCTGAGTCTAAATAGAGATCTTTATGGAAGATTTTTCCACAGAAGAAATATAAAACAGAGCTATGTTAATCAGTGTCCTCCAGAGAACACAACAAATTGGATATATATGTATAATTATGAAGGGATTTATTAAGTTGGCATACATGATCAGAGACTACATAGTCCCACAATGGCCATCTGCAGGCTGGTGAGCCAGGAAATCTAGCAGCTGCTCAATGTGAGATGCAGAAGACTTAAATGAGCAAACGAGGCCAATAATGCAGCCCCAGGGTGAGGCCAAAGCCTGGAGGGCACTCTGAAGAGCCACACATGCATTTCTACCCTCCTGGGGGTGAGGAACCTGGAGTCCTCTGTCCACAACATCACAAACATGCCTGCTCAAGAAAGGTGAAGTGTGTATGTGCATGAACACCTGTTTTCTTCCTGTTTTTTATTCCATCCGGAAGTACATCCTCTCAGAAGGTCCCATCCACTTTCAAGCAAAGTCTTCCCTACTCGGTCTGTTGTTCTGGATGTCAACCTCCCAAAAGAACAGCTTTCAAGACCACTGAAGTTTGCTTTACTGATTTCTTAGATATTCCTCAATCTTGTGACATTGACAATCAAAAGCATTGTGAATGGTCGTTCACTGGAGAACAGAGAGGTGGGGCTAAGGAATACTAGAATGAGTGGTGTGTAGGCACCAGGGAGATGACCTAGTCACAAAAATACTTTGTTTTATAAGCACAAGCACCTGAGTGAGATCCCGGAAGCTGTGTAAAGCAGCCAGGTGTGGTGTGTTTGTAATCTCAGCACTGGAGGGACAGAGGCAGGACGACTCCCGGGACTCCTTGGTCAGCCAGTCTCTCTGAATCAGCAGGCTTCAAGTTCAGTAAGGGACTTGATCTCCAAAAATAAAATGGTGAGAGAGGAAGGAAGGTATCTGATGTTGACCTCTGGCCTCTGAAGCAATCCAAAACCATTTCCCCCAACTCCTATTACACAGACGAGGTGGAGGGGGTGTATTAAAAAAAGGAACAATAGTCAAGAAACTACAGATGAGAGGTAAGGAATCATCTCAGATGTTTAGTGGTATTGGGACTCAGAGTTAAGCCGGAGGATCTTCTGAGCTCAAAAGGGTTTGCCACAGCACACGGAGTGCATCGCATAGGCTCAAAGCTGACTCTGCTCCACAGCTTCTGCTGTCCTTGGCAGTCACCCCTTATCACTGAAAACTCTAAAATGAGGGGTTCTCCTGTCCTGCAACTCTCCTGAGCATTCACCAATAGCTTCTCTTAGGTACTCTTGAGGGAATCTGACCCTGTCTTATGGTGCCAAGTCACAGACAGCTGTTCTCCATGACTGCATCATGACTTCAAAACTGTTATGACATGAAATACTTACACATTTCCAAGTTTGGTTGCTAGCACAAGGTAAAGCTTTTTCTCATCTGGACCACAGCTTCTGTGGGCTTATCCTGAGAAAACACTTTCCAGAAAACTTGGCTTCAATGATGCTGGTGTCTTCTTAATCACAGATGATTCTTCAGCTCTGACAAGTATTGGTTGTCCCAGAAAAGCAAAAGTTTGACTTTAGTAGTGTTTCTTAGTTTGGCACTAATGGAGTCTTTGCTTCCCTGTGTGTATCACGGGCTATGCCTCCATCATCCGCACCACTTCCCACATTCTTAGGTTCTAAACTCCACCGCAGAGCCCACTGAACTCTGAGAACTCCAGCCGAAAGTTCCAAAGTCCTTTGACAATCCTGCCCCAAAACACATGGTCAAGTCTATCACAGCAATATTCTACAACTCACAAAAAATTTTGGTCTTATTTAGGGTTTCGAATGTTGTCATAAACCCACTTGGGAAGAAAAGGGTTTATTTCAGCTTTCAATTTTTAGTTGACCATCTAGGGAAGTCAGGGCAGGAGCTCAAGGCAAGAACCTGGCAGCAGGAACTTATGCAGAGACCATGGAGGAGTGTTAGCTACTACCTTGCTACTCGGACATTGTTTGCCTATCTTCTGTCTTCTTTGTTCATGTGTGTGTTCACCTGAACTAATTTTCACATCTTTGCATAATCACAGATCTCTAATATTATTGCTTATTTTATGTGTTTTCCAGGCATGAGGAAATGATAATTCTCTAGTAAGTCAAAAATGGTAATTATCAGTTACTACCAAAAACTTTTCTAGTTCATAACTGGTTCCCCAAGTACTTTGAAAAACAAATCACTAAATGCATGGAATATATCCTTGTTATTTCTTAAAGTACCCAAGATTTTGGGAGAAGTGGACTTTAGTATAGAAGTAATGTTGGCTTTGAATCTTTGAATATTCTGTCCCTGTCTCTGTCTCTCTGTCTCTCTCTGTCTGTCTGTCTCTCTCTGTCTCTGTCTCTCTCTGTGTGTGTGTGTGTGTGTGTGTGTGTGTGTGTGTGTGTGTGTGTGTGTGTGTGTGTGATGTCAATTTCCAGGATAGATAACATTATCTCTCAATATCAGCATTATCATTTCCTGTCTGACCACCCCTGGACCTCACCACAGAACTCTTAAGTCAGCATTTGCTTGTCTGTCCTCTCCTTCCATTCCCGGCTCTATGTTCTCAATGCCTTACGGACAATGAATTTTGGATATGTTTCTCCATCATTCACTGTATAAGTTAATATTTTCATTTCAAAATGTGTTGTTCCTGTCATGTCTTTTTTGTTGTTTTTTGTTTGTTTGTTTGTTTTTAGAGACAGGGTTTATCTGCGTAGTTTTGGTGCCTGTCCTAGAACTTGCTCTTTAGACCAGGATGGCCTCAAACTCAACAGAGATCTGCCTGGCTCTGCCTCCCAAGTGCTGGGATTAACGGCTTGCACTACCACCACCCGGCTTGTCCTTTGTTTATAGTTAACCAAGCCCTTGAAGATAATTTTGGAAATATCTATATTTTTTGAAATTCTCAAGGTAACCATAAAACAAAAACCTACAGTAGTTAAAAATAAATTAATTAAAATCAAAGTATATCATTATAGGAAATCAACTTGTTCTACTTGGGTTTTATCTTTTGAACCATGACAAAATATCTTGACATAAGCCACTCAAAGTCGTAATCATAATGATAATAACACTTCAATCAAAATACATAATTCATGGAATAAGGAAATGGTTCATTTGGTTAAGTGTTTGCACCACAAGACAAATGGCTGGGGTTTGAATGCCCAGAATCCTTGTAAAAGCTAAGATATGGTAGCAGAGCTGTCTGTAATCCCTTCAGTCTCCTACTGAAAAACTGGAGGCAGAAACCAGGAACTCACTGGAAGCTGGGAGGCTAGCTAGCCTGGCTTCTGCAGTAGTGTGCAACAAGAGACCCTGTTGTCATACAAGGTAGACAGTATAGATGTAACCAACCGTCTTATTAAATAAGAAACACAGAACCAATGTAAAAGAGAAAGCCAAGAGATCAGAGCTCAGAGCTAAAATCTCACCCTTCCTCCTGCAGTGGTCCTAGCTTCCCGAAAGAGAGCTATTTCCTGTGTGTCTGTCCTTTCATAGTATTTTGTTCTGCCTTCTCATTGGTTGTGAACCTAAACACATGACTGCCTCATCACTGTCTGTATGTACAGCCCTCTAGGTCTTAAAGGTGTATGTCTCCAATGCTGGCTGTATCCCTGAGCACACAGAGATCTATGGGATTAAAGGCGTGTGCCCCCACCACCACCACCACACTCTGTCTATGGCTCTAATAGCTCTGACCCCCGGGCAACTTTATTTATTAACATACAATTAAAATCACATTTCAGTACAATTAGTATACCACCACAGGACAGTGAGGACCAACACCCACAGTTGTCCTATGACTTCCAACATCTCCCCCATCATACACATTTGAAAAGGAATTCTCATCAAATACCTGAATCCGGAGGTTCTTTTCCTTAGCCAAAGTGTCAGGCTTATGCTTCAGCTGCACTAGAATTTCCTCAGGCCTCAGGTTTCTTCCAGGCTTCCCAGTCAAATGAGTTACTTAGATATTTACGAGACATAGGAAGACTGATGGCTTCTCCTCACTGACAGATCAGCAACCCAGCCTCACCTGGATTTCTGGGATGCCTTTCTTTCTAATGCAGTTTCAGAGACCCAGCCAGACTATTTTCTTTAAAGAAGGTTGAATGCTCACAAACCTCTCACTGCTGATTTCACAGTCCAGAGGGGATTATCGTAAAGAGCAAATTCAGTATCAAGTCAAGGGTGCCTGTGAAAAAATTTATAAAAAGTTATTTTCTGATCCATCCATATCATCATCTTCTAAAGAAATAACTCATTGATCTACAATTACAGTGGATAGAAATTAATCTTAAAAAGAAAAATATGGCTCAAGTGTGCAAATCAATGCAGTTGAGAAGAAAAATGGACTCCTGGAGACTCTGGAGATGTTCCTTAAGAAGGAAGGAGAGGTGACGATTGGATTCCAGTAAGATTCAAATACACAGAGAAAATGAAATCCTTTTGTTCACACAGTTTAATTCCTAAGAAGAATGCCCAGAGGGAGAAGCTGCTGTAATTTTAATTCTATTCCTGATGCAGAGAAATTGTCTAAGATTTAAAAAAAAAATGACCCACAACACAGAATAAATAAAAGTACATATTATTTAATTGGGATGAAATAAAATAGCTTTGTTCTCCAGACACAGACCTCTTTTGTGCATATCAATCTGAAAGTTCCTCTGCTTGTTTTTCTCAATTGGCAGAAAGATGATTAATTAATGCTACTCTCTCACATACAGCAGCATCACTGGCCCCTCAACCCTGCAATCTGCAATACAGGAGGGAAGGTGACAGACAGCTTTTACATTTTTAAATAGAATAGATCCTTGACAGTTTCCTACACATCAATAATGCACATTATCATATGCATCCCAACAATGCCTCCCATCTCCAAGATCCCCAGTATCTCTGCTTTCCTTCCCCCTTCAGCTCCTCTCCTGTATTTATTTATTTGTAAGCAACTGAGTTCACTTACTGCTGCTGCTGACTGTTGACTGACCTTGCTTGCTTGATCTTATGCAGGTAAGCATACACACTGTGGGTTCCTGAGAGTGACAGCCATGTCCTTTCCAGAAGGCAGCCTTTCACAGCATCCCTTCCCACCCTCCAGATCTTACATTCCTTTTGTCCTGTCGTTCATGATGTCCCCTGGGCCTTAGATGGTGGAGTATTGATGCAGACATCCTATTTAGGACTGGACACTCAAGTCACTCATCCTCGGCACCTACACTAGAAGGTGATATACCTTCTCACAAGTGGTAGAGCAGGAACACAACTCATACACGTTGCATCTCCATTTCTAAATGTATCCCAGTATCTGACTTTCTAGGGGACTGTAATGTCAGATTATGCCATAATAACTACAGCCAGATAAACAATAAATGCAAAAGAAAGAAACATTTATGGAAATCTTGACATGTGGAAGAAAGTTTAAAATGAAATATGGTGTGGAGGGAAAAAAAAGAAAACCATAGGCTTTTAAAAGCACAAACCTGGAGCTATCTTTGCCTCCAATAAACTGTGAATAATAAATGATTAAAAATGAAATTTTCATCAGGGATATAAATGTAACAATATTAAATACTAAATTGTGAAGCAAGTTACTCAAACTAAATGATCCTAAAAATACCCATGACCATTGAGAGTGTTCACGGGGTCATCAGAAGAACAGATGAGTGATGGGGTGAAACATGGGACCATCTCTTTAAGGACTTCAGACCCTATACCATGAAACTCTGTGATACACACCGGCCTCCTCTGCAATCTGGTGAGAAGATTTGAGAGAGAGAGATAGACGAATACACACACACACACACACACACACACACACACACAGAGAGAGAGAGAGAGAGAGAGAGAGAGAGAGAGAGAGACAGAGACAGAGACAGAGACACAGAGAGAGAGAGACAGAAAGAGAGACAGAGAGAGAGAGATAGACGAATACACACATGCACACACATGCACACACACACACACAGAGAGAGAGAGAGAGACAGAGAAAGACACACACACAGAGAGACAGAGGGAGCGAGAGAGCTCAGGGCTGAGATGTCTCAGTGGACCCCAGCACATGCTGTGCAACCATGAGGACCTGGTTTCAAATCCCAGCACAGGTATAAAATTCTGGGTGTGGCTTCACTAGCCTGTAACCATAGCACAGTGAGGTCAGAGACAGGAGGATGACTGGGGTTTGCTGGCTGCCAGTCTCACCCTAGGCTCAGTAAAAGACCCTGTCTCAAGGGAATGAGCCTGAACATGACATCTGATGTCTTTCTCTGTCCTCTATACACATACATGCACATAAGTACACATTGCAAACATATATACACACCTCTCACACACATCCCCAAATACATGAGTACTTACATACCTAATACATATAAGCAAATCTGCAGTCAGTGAAAAATAATATATTTGGTCTAGGGACAGAACTCCATTGGTAGAGCATTTGCCTAGCATGCACCAAGCCCTTGGTTCAGTCTCTAACACCTTATAAAACTAGATGCTGTAGCATATACCTGCATTCCCAGCTTTCGAGATAGAGATCAGATTACACATTCCCGGTCATTGTTGGTTACATAGCAAACCTGAGATCAGCCTGGACTCCAGGACCCCTTCTACAAATCTACGGTGGATTTCAGTCCTCAGACTGTTCCTCTTGCTGTTGTGGATGTGTGGTGACTGGGGATTCACCCAGGATGGACCTGCCTGGGCAAGTGCTCTCCCACTGAGCTACAGCCACAACCTTATAGTTTTCTTCTTTGTGTTTTTATTATTATTCTTATTTATGTGTCTGTATATCTGGGGGAATTATATATATATATATATATATATATATATATGTGTGTGTGTGTGTGTGTGTGTGTGTGTGTGTGTGTGTGTAGAACCTATGGAGGCCACAAGAGGGCATTCTGTCCCTTTAACCTAGAGTTACAGATGGTTGTGAGCTGCCTAGTGTGGGTGCTGTAAACCAAACTCAGGCCCTCTGGAAATGCTCTCAACCACTGAGCTCTGATGCCCTTCTTCTGAATAGTTTTTTCTCAAAGTTCACTCTGTGTCTACTCTGCTTTGGATTTCTTCTACGTCCTTTGTTCATTTCTTCAAAGGGGGAGAAGAGCAGAGAAAGCATCAAATGAATTACAGAGAAGATTATCTAACAAATGTTGCTGTAACTAAGTCAAGTCTCCTAATTTTTTTTTCTTTTACATAGTATTCTGAAGTAAAACCCAGAAGGATTACCACTTAAAAATAATACAATAAGCCGCAAAGGTGAGAACGCAGAAGATTTGATTCAAAATATTTAATGAATGTGTACTTCAAAAGGTGTTATAAAACACAATTTAAAGATAATCAACAAGCTGTAATAATATATTTGTAAAAATACTCATCCTAAATAAAAGGTTAATAGCTATTCTCTCAACTGAGCTTACAAAACTGAAATTAAATAAGGACCTTAATATTTCACCACTCAGAAGATATTTTACAAAAGCCTATACACAAGTAGCTAATAACCACATGAAAATCCCTAAAGTTAACTAATCAGAGGAATTCAAATTAAAACAATGGGAAATCTACTTCAGGTTAAAAGTTACAGTTATATTTTTGATGAAATGTAAATACACATTTTGGCCTGACATATCTAGTCATTCTTCCTTTATTTGTATATTAAACAAATATTTATTCAACATGCACTGTGATTAAGACTTCTGATATTTGTTCCACAGATATAGCTTAGAGGTAGAGTGCTTACTAAGAATAAGGGGGTCCTTAGGTTCAATCCTCAATGCTGCAGAAAAGGAAAACACCAAACAAACAAAAGACAGAGCATCCAATTAATACGTGCATGTACATCTTTCCTGTGAGCTCTGCTATTCCCCTGTGTGACCTCAGTGCTGCTGTCGGGTTAGATGAATTCCTGTTAGAAACTGCAAAGACAAGAACAGCAGGCTTGTGGAAAGGAGCTGATGGATTACCCTTGGGAAGAGCTTTATTAGGAGATTGAACCCTGAAGGTAGGAGCAGACCCTCAGTTCAGCAGAGGAGAAGCATCAGGAGAGGCTGAGGTCATGTACAGCATGACAGGGGCTTGAAGGGAGAGCCCTCTAATCCATAGAACAAAGCAGGTAGGTGTCCAGCTCTGCTGGGCTCCAGAGGGGTTGGCAAGCTTCAGATCACAGGGCTTACCCTAGGAGACTCCTGGCATGGAGGTGAACTCTAGATGAGCCCATAGTTTAAAGTGCCTCTGTCCTGAGCAGTGGAGGAGGGAGGCTGGGCTTGTTTTTCTCTCAGTGTTCTAACCAGCCACAGTAGGAGGGCACCAGTTCTTTGTTGTAAGGAACCAAGTGTAGGGGGCATAGCCTGATTTATTCCAGGTCGCCCCATCTGTTCTCTTAAAGCAACTGGCCTGTGATCTAACTCTCTACTCATTTCCAAACATTTCTAACATGGAATGACTTCCTTTCTTGACTAAAAGGAAGTCTCTTGCTTCATTAGGGGACTGAAGGCAAGGGATTAACTTCTGATTGTTACTAACAAGTCTGTAAACACAGCATGTTCAACAACAGATTTCATAATCCCCTGTCTTATAGTTCCAATGCCACAGGTCTGAAGTGGCTTTCCCTGAGCTAATTTTCTAGAAGGTGCTAGAGGGTTGGCTGGCTTTTCTGGAAGATCTTGGAGAAAACCCACTGCCTTGTTTGTCCTATTTTATGAAGGGACCCTTTTCCTTGGCTCCTGGTCCCCTTCCAGAATCAAAGTCAATGGAGAGCCACACAATCTTCATCAGAATTCCCTCTCTGGTTCTACTGTGGTCCCCCTTCCCACTCAATGACCACCTGATTATTTTTGATAATCCAAGTCATCTCTATTTAAAGATCAGATGATTAGCAATCTCAATTCCACTTCCAACTGATTCTTCCTTTTTATTTAATATTCACCTTCGTACTAGGATTACCACAGGCATTTCTGTGGCAACAGGACCATTATTTAGTTGAACACAGTCATAAACCAGAAGAAACCACTTGAACTGGATTTTCCTTTACTTTTGAGAAATCTCATGTATCTCAGGCTAACTTGAAATTAGCTTTTATTCCCCTGTGTCTTTGTATTCCTGTATGATATATATGTGTATGCACTTGTGCATGTGTTTGTGGTGGGAGGGATATATTTGCCCAAGCTGGCATGGAAGCCATTGGGTGTCTTTCTCAATTGCTTATATATTCAATTTTGAGACAGGCTCTCTCATTGGACCTGGAGCTCATTGTTTTAGCTGGATGGGAAACCCAGGAAGCCCATGGGACCTGCCCATCTCTGCCTCCACCTCTCAGTACTAGTATTATAGGTACTCACCACCACTGCAGTCCTCTTTACAGTAGTTCTGGGGATGTGAACCCAGATCTTCTTCATTGCATAAGCATTTTGTCCACTAAGGCAACTCCACTCACAGTCCTCAAATTTGCTACATAGTTAAGAGAAACTTCAACTTCTAATCCTCCTGCCTCAGCTCCTGAGTGTCAGCCAGGAAAACTGCTGGAAGTCACCACACAGAGTCAGTGGTGGAGATTCCATCCAGATAGAACACTGTGCATGATATTGTTGTAGGCCACCACACAGCACCAGTGGTGGATATTTCATCCAGACAGGACACCGTGCGTGCCAGTGAAGCCCTCTACCAACTCAGCTGCCATCCCCACCCTGGGCCTGGAATTTTCTCTATTATGTTTTGTATTCATGACATTGTGCAAGATGAACAACTTCTCTTGGACTCTGGGCCTTTATTTCCACAATTAGAGAAACAACCAAATAAGCCATTGTATAGCTTAAGCATGTATACATCGCATGGGAAGCATTTAATAAATTATGACTATTATAATTATTTTTAAAATATTTTAGCTTTAATGCCAGACTTGTCTTCACACAATTCATTAACACACTTCTAATGAAACAAATTTTCATGTCTGTACCATCCATAAGCTCAAACAAGAAAAAAATAAAAAATCCTTTTCATGGTAAGATTTGGGAAGTTGGAGAAAAGGTTTAGCAGTTAAGAACCCTTGCTCTCTTTAGAAGGATTGGAGTTCTCCTACCAGCACCCATGGGTGGCTCACAAACTCCAGCTCCAGGAGATCTGATGCCTTCTCCTGGATGTTATATCTACTCACACACATGTACAAATCTACACAAAACTCCAAAAACAAAAATTATACTAATGATACCTAAACTAATTCCCACAAACACACATATTCATTTAACAGGCTTCAAAGAAACAACTAGTGAGTTATTTTGACAACACCTAAGCTATAATAATATATCTAATAATATAACTAACAAAAATTAGTTTTTTTCCAAGCAAAAAAATATAACTTGTAAAACAAGTAATTAAAAAGCCAATGAAGCCAAGTTGAGATGTGATTATTTTTGAGATAGGGTCTTACTATGTAGTCCCAAATGCTCTGTTAGAAATAATATTTTTATAATTTTGAGGTAGGATAACTCACTCTAAGTTACAGATATAAAACTGTTGAAATGACATTAAAAAAAATCACATAGCTTACACACAAATTTCCTGATAGTTGTTTCATAGATTTGTGTGGAATTTGTCACTTTTGCCCGCCCCCCCCCCCGCCCCCGTTTGGGGGCTGAAGGAACAACCACTGCACCGTGACAGAGACCGTGACAGAGAAGGTGGTGCGGCATTTACAGTAAAAAGACAGAAGAGTGAAGTAAATCGCAAGCTGCATGAGTGGATGAAAGGATTTCAAAAAAGCAGCGACAGATATAATGAGATGTAAGGGAAACACATCTCGTCTTAAACACAGCCCAAGAAAGAACAAATATCTGTGCTTTCAAAGGTGACTTTCTTGGTGTTGCCTACTTTTTATGGTCATATCCATTTCTTTTAACTCAATATCATTAATCTTTTCTTATCTATATTTCAGAATCTCCATGAAACTACTTTATGTCACAATGGATTCCTGTTAACTATATGTTATAACCCTACATTTGGGATTTTGCCTTGGTCACCGTGGAATTAAGCCCTTTACTCCCAATGTAGTGCTCTTTCCCAAACATGTTTATAGCCAGGAAACGCCACCCAAATTAGGATAGATTGCTGAATCATATAAAACCAAATACAGGCAATGACAGAGCTGTGAGACACAGATAAATCGAAACAGAAGGCAGAGTGAAATCCTTGACAGTCCCTTTTTCTTGGTTGTGGAACTTGGCTGTACAGGGTGTCTTAGCACTGAGAATCTCTCAGCGGTCAGCTATGCCCCATGTGCTCAGGAAGCTTACCAGAGTACTCTCCAGGCCCATTCATAGGCTGGATGATCTAGGCAGGTTTTGGGGTGCGGTGTTGCTTTCTAACTGGAAAACCTAGGCAGGGGCATTGTCCTGGAGTTATCTGGAAGGAATGCTCCAGCACCAGCATAGTAGAGAGCCGACTTTTCTTCGGACATTCACCGAAATCCCATTGATCTCCTTCGATGAGAGAATTTTCACACTGGCCAGGCAGAATTGAATGCACTCAAAGTTTCAAAGCCTACTGACACGGGGTAGGCAAAGATGAAATATGTGCATCATCGTCATTCAGAAAAAGAATCAGATTGTATCTCGGCAGAACATTTGCTTTCACACAAAGGTAGGCATGGTTATGAGTCTCTAGTGTTGCTCTCCACAAGTGAAAAACCAATGTCACTAGAGCCTGGGCTGACACGAGTGTTCAATTTCTGCTAATGAGCACTTGAGCTCCAGGGGATCTGACTCTCTTCTCCTTGCTCTGTAGGCATTCACACTCACATGTACATAAATACATACATACATACATACATGCATACATCACATACACACCCATACACACAGGGAGAGGAGAGAGAGAGAGAGGAGATATAATACCAAATTTATTTCTTAAATGTCATTCTTAAAAATATATGTTATAGTTAACAGGAGTAACAGAAGTTATGAAGAACATAGGCAGGAGCTATGTTCTATAAAAACTGGGTAAGATAAACCACAAATAAGTAAGTAAAATGCATCGTTTAATGATCCTTTTTACAGATAATGTTAATTATGGATTGAAACAAAGCAGCTAAGGAGAATAGAATGGCAGCAAATGTCAGGGTTGGGGGAGTTTAACATCTCAAAAAGCTCTCATCGGGAGGTGACTTATTTTTATTGTTATTTTCTGTTGGTTTTAAGACAAGATCTGACTGTTGCCTAGACTGGCCTCCAACCTCAGATGTTCCATTCTGACAACAGTCCTACCTTCCACATCCTTGGTACTCTCTAAAACAACATGCAGCAAGGGTACGTGTGTTTAAGCCTGTCTCACTGCACTGGGTACTTTTAGTGCTTGAGAAGACAAAGGATTGAACTTCAAATAAGAGAAGGTCAGGGACCGGGGTGAAGGAGAGAGTCGTCTGTCTGAGACAGTCTTACGGCTTACCAATGCCATGGAACTCTCTAACAATGGTCCTCATTCCCACCCATGTCCTTTCTCTTCTCTTCTCTAGGATGATGGGAGAGTCTCTAACAGGTCTTTCTAGTCTCTGACAGTTACTATCAGCATTCAGTGGAGATATATACACGCATACATATATATATATATATATATGAAAGATGTATTTATCTTTCAAATCAAACTATAACTACAAAGACTGAGTACAGATGGTCTTTAAAGTTTATGACTGTGGCCGTTTTTCAGCTGTACTCTCTTCTATTCCTGAAGAGAAAGAAGTCAATAGGGTTTTGTCAGTGAAAAAAACAAAAAAAACCAAAAAAACACAATTCTCACACCAAAGTAAACAAGAGATAGGTTATTTTGGAGCCAAATACAAGTAGTCAATAGTCTAGAAATAGCTTCAGATTCTCCAGATTCCACTTTCTAATGAAGAGACAATTTGGGGGAAGTTTTCATCATAAATCAACACACTTTTCAAATACATTAGTGAAAACACCAGGGAGATAGGCACAGAAAAGCAGGGGAACCTCAGCTATAAGGCTTCAGACGCTATCTAAAGGACATTCTTAGCCTTTTGACTGGTGGGAGCTAGGGGTCTGTACATTCCAATTTATTTATTCAATAGTCACAAGGATGTTAGCTCACACAAGAAAAACGACAATATATAGCTATTAAAGGGACAGGTATGGCCAAGATAATTTGACTCTGGATTTGCAACATTCCAAACTCTCTATGAACATTAAAGTTTTAACCAGTTAGTTAGCCTTGCAAAAAGGTTCGGCATAAATCACTGTTGTTTCCAGAAATTTTTATTCATCTACTTTGTTTTGTGGATTTTATTTTTAATAGAGGCATAAATAATCAGTTATTATTTTTAACTGAAGGTATTTCTTTTGTAATACCTTCTTTTGTAATTTTCATGAAAGTATGACAATGGTAATAGCTACTTACTACTTGTGGTATCCTAAGTGTTTTTGCATGGACCATCTCTTTTGGCTTGCCAAGTAACTACACAAAGAAATCATCCTTGATCTATATAAAAGATTTATCCAGTAGAGTCATTCAATTATTTATCAAGCCTCTCCCATCTCCCTGGTAACAGTCTGTGCTGAGATACCATAGCCAACAGGACAGATAAAAACCCTTGGGGTGGGAACCTATGTTATATAATAATCAAGTAAGATAAACCATAAATAATTAAGTAGAACGTGAAGTTCATTACTTTTGTTTCAGATGGTCCTAATTATTATAGATTAAAATGAAGCAGAAGAGGAGAATAGAATATGTCAACAGGTCAAGCTAAGATTTGCAATTGCATATTTATTTCTTTGGGGCCAGAGGCATTTATTTTTATTATCTTCCTTTGTTTTGTTTTGGGTCTAGCTATGTAGGGCCAATTGGCCTGTTTCAAGATTCTCCTGCCACAGCCTCCTGCATGCTGTGATGACAGGCATGTGCCTCCATGCCTGGCTGTTGTGGAACAATTTCCTTTCAGATCAAGTTTTCCATCATGGAGGGAAGATTGTTAAGGTACAGGACATGCTAAAGGGAAGTGAAGCATTCCATCCTGCTGGAAGTTCATTAATACTGAGAAATAAATAACTCAAAGGCATCAGGAAGTACCAGAAATTGACCAGATTCACTAGCTCTCCCCTGAACCCTGAGTATATGTAAAGAGTAGGACTGCTGAGAGGTACTCTGAGACAATTTCAGTTGCCTAGATTAGGCTCAGACTAGTTTATCCTCCTGCAAAGGACACTCTAACCTATTAAGCTGCCCAAAGACTGTACAGTATGTTCTGGGTTTCCAACTTTTGTGAGCTGTCACCAGTGCTGGGGTGGACTTTGGTGATACAGCTGTCTCAGGTTTAGGTTTCAAGGGAGACACTCAGACAGATATTCATTTTGAGGAAGAAGTACATGTACGTTTGTGTGAATTCACCCATGCCACATTGAGTGTATGGAAGTCAGAGAACATTAGGTATTGGCTCTCACCTTACATCTTGTTTGAGACACCAACTCTGTTTTGTTGCTTACCACTGTGTATACCAGCAAGCACGTTGGCTTCCAGGGATTCTCTTGTCTATATCTCTCATCTCATCACAGGATTGTTGGAATTGCAGACACGAGCTACCATTCCAGGACTTACGTGAGGTCTGAGGAGTCAAACTCAGGTCTTCTGGATCACAGGGCAAAGCACTTTTCCCACTGAGCTATCTCCTCAGCATAAGAACCAGTGTTTTTACCACCACTAACCAATGCATATTCAGAACCAATAGCTAGCTAGAAACAACATAAATTCAGTCAGTCCTCTCAATCATTGATGGGGTCACATTCAGGTCTGACCATATTAGGTTGAAAATGTCATCAGCTGCTAATGCACTTGATGCATCTAACTGACTAGACATGTAACTTAGCAACTGCACACTGTGGGTCACTGGGTGTCCCCTCTGACCATGTGGCTGCCTGTGAAGAGCAGTTCCTTGAGTAGTTAGATTGTAGCCACTGCATATGGCTAACCCAGGAAAAGACAGATTTAAAAAAGCTCAAAGCATAGTTTGTACTGAGTGTGCATTGTCTTCACATTACCTTAATATATGAGACCAAAGCTAGTGGAAGATTATCTGCAAAGACTCTTAAATTTTTAGTGAAGTCTTCATTACCAGCTACAAATGATACACATTGTTGTTAAAAAGACAGTTTCAGGGGTTGGGGAAATGGCTCAGTTAGTGAACTGCTTGTTTTGCACATACAGGGACCTTCTGAGTTCACTCTTTAACACTTAACAAGAAAGCTAATGAAGTGTTTCTAATCCTAGCACTAGGGATGCAGAAACTCTATAGGCTCACTAACAAGCCAGCCTACCTACTTGATGAGTTACAGGTCAATGAGAGATTCTGGTAGGACTGGGGAGATGGCTCAGTAGGTTTGGTGGTTTGAATAAAGTCGGACTCCACAGGCTCCTTGAATGCTTGGTCACTAGGGATTAGCACTATTAGGAGGTGTGTCCTAGCTGGAATAGGTGTAACCTTGTAGGAGGAAGTGTTTCACTGGGGATGGGCTTTGAGGTTTCAAATACGCAAGCCAGGCCCAGTGTCTCTCTCTCTTCCTGCTGTCTGCCAATCCAAATGTAGGACTCTCAGCTACTTCTCTAGCACCATGTCTGCCTGCGTGCTGCTATGCTTCCCATCATGATGATAGCAGACTAAACCTTTGAAAGTGTAAGCCAGCCCCAATTAAATGATTTACTTTATGAGTTGTTGTGGTCATGGTGTCTCTTCTCAGCAATAGAACACTGACTATAACAGTAGGTAAATTGCTTGCCACACCAGCATGATGACTGGAGTAATTATACTGAAAGTTATTAACACTATGGACAGACAGCAGCATGGCAGAGTCTCTAAGAGGGCTCAAGACTCAATACCATAGATAGGCAATGTAGAGGAATCTCTGATGAACTTCAAGCTCCTACTGCCATATCCGTATCCTCCCTTCCACAAGAACTTCTCTGCAAACTGTGAGGCAAAACATTCCCTTCCTTAGGTTGCTCTGGTCCAGTACTTCATTGCAACAAAATGGAAAGTATCTGCTGTACACAGTTAGTGATGACAAATCTACACAATGCAAAGTCTTGAACCACGCCTCTTCTTCTAGGAAGCCCAGCTGTCTTTAGCTGCTCTGGAAACACGACAAAGGGATCATGTCAAAGGTGACCAAAAGAAGAATCAAAGCATAAAATATTGTCCACCTAAACCAGATCCCGAAGGCCAGTGGCAGAGCCCACCAACAGGAACATAAATAAGCACTCACATCTCACATAAGCAGTGTTGTTAGTCTGTCCTGCAGAACCTGGATTGTTGGGAGATGAAAGATGCAGAGATCTCTTAGAAGTGTATTTTAGTTCGGCTTAGATGCATGAGTGGGGCAGGCAGACAGAGCTGGGAGACAGAAGCATCAGAATTAACATGAAAGAAACCAATGACAGGGAAGAAAGACTGGAAGCCCCAGACCTAAGACTACATGCAAGAGATAGAGCATGTTGATGGGTTCAATGAGAAACACTGCCTCAAAGAAGAAGGCAGAAGAACAACCAAAAATATTTCCATCAGTCTCGGTCCTCCACATACATGTTCACACATTTAAAAATAGACACACATGCATGCCACATTACAGCCTCTCACACATGCAAAATATTAACAGAGAGAAAAATGAAGCAGTTAAACTTATGCAAAGGCTGGTGCTCCAAGGTCATCCTAGAGCATCAAGAGACTCAGAAGGGAAGGTTCACTGGCCTCATGTTTTTGCCTGATGCCTACCCTTCTTAACATTAATACAATAATTATCAGGCCCAATTGTGCAATACACTACAGTGATTTATGACACTCTACAACCAGCACTGAATCAACCTGTCACAGTAGCCATAAGTCTGCATAAAGTTTTAATTACGAGCATCATAAGACGGTCAGAACATATGGAGAAAAATGGATTATGAATCTCTGATGTGCTGAACGTTCCTGTGGAGCAACCCTCCTCCCTCCTGCAACCTGAAGGCAGACACACAAAGGAATTTGGACAAAACTGAGATCAGGACTAGATCAGTAGGCATGGAGTGGAGGGATGCACAAAGGAAGGCTGTCAGCAGACTATATGCTGATTCTAGCCTCAGGGAGACATAGCTACTGTTTATGTGACAGGAACACACTGCTCCAGATTGGGGTGTGACAGGGTAGGAAGGAGCCTGGGACACTTCACGCTTGTTTAAGAGCTCGTGTGTGTGTGTGTGTGTGTGTGTGTGTGTGTGTGTGTGTGTGTGTGTGTGTGTTGTGTATGTCTGTGGGGATAGGGTATATATGTGGTGTGTGTGTGTGTGTGTGTGTGTGTGTGTGTGTGTGTGTGTGTGTGTCTCAAAGTGGGTTGCCCAGCCATGACTTCATGAGAGCTCTGGGATTTGAAGTCGGGTCCCCATATTTGCACAGCAAGCACTTTTCTGGTCGGGTTATCTCTCTGCCCCTTAGCACCTCTTTAACAGTGCCTGTATAAGAAAGCATCCCAAATCAATGAGTTATATTTTCTTCCTGGAATTTTCTGGTTCAGAAAACATTCCTTGAGAGCATTCAACATGTGAGAGCTCCAATGACTGTTTAGGTATCTTTATTGTTATAGTTTCTCTCCTAATTTAGTCTTTAGATCTTTCTCCGGAGAGTATAGTTGTCTATGGGAGCCTATGCAGGAGAATGCTAGGTGTGAGCATATAAATGAGGAGGCAGGATTTGAAAACATGTAATCGAAGACATGTATTACTCACAGGCTCCAGACTCAGCAGGAGTTCCGTGGCTGACATGAATTTGAGAGGCGGAAGAGAGTTCAAACAGCAGGTAGAGAGGAGGAAGAATTGTGGGGCTTGGTTAAGGTCCAGTGGGCTTCTCCTGTGGCTATCCCCTGAGAGGCTAAGCTTGCATGGGGAGCTATGGAGATGGCTCAATCAGCAAAGTGCTTGTTGCATCAGGACCTAAGTGTGGATGAAAAGCTGGGTGCCATGGTGTATGTCTGCCAGCACTGAGGAGGTAGAGATGGGAGGAAGCCTGGAGCTCAGTGTCCTGCTACTCAGGCTGAATTAGGGAGCTCCAGGTTCATTGAGTAACCTTTCATCAAAAAATAAGGTAGAAAGTGTTTGAGGAAGATACTTTACATCTATCTGTGGCTTCTACACACATGTGCTCACACGTGCACACACACGCATTTCCAAAAACATCCCAGAATGTGTCCTTTGGAATTTAGAAAGTGCTAATAAGACTCTGATGCTGACCTCTACATTTGACTAAAATTAGCATTTGCAAATTGTGTGTTTTAGGTTTGTGGGATAAGAAATCAACAAGCTAGGTCCAGGAGAAGTTTTGAGTAAGTCAACGATGGAGTAAATCAATGATGACTGGGTACAAAAGTGAACTTCCTAAAATTTGAGTCAGACTTAAAAATGAATGCCTGGTGAGCATATTAAACAGGTCTATGATCCCTGTCTAGGTTTGTGTGTTAAAACTGGGAGCTTAGGAGGTTGGAAAGATGGCTCAATGGTTAAGAGCATGTACTGCCTTTGCAGAAGACCTGTGCTCAATTCCCAGCACCCATGGCATGTGGCTTACAACTGCCTGTAACTCTAGCTCTTGGGCATTTGATTATTCTCTTCTAGCTTCTGAGAGCACTGCATTCACATTCATATACCAACACACACATGCATGCACACGCTCATATGCACAAACACAAACACACATGAATGTGCACATAAATAAAAACATCTTTAAAAATGATGTTTAGGTAAGTGCATTCAACAACTGGTCTATGTGTGTGTTAAGGTCTGGGTGCCTGAGCCATGTAGAGTCACAGACGCAGAATTTGCTGATGAAGTAGCCTGATATTTGTGACCTGAACCCACTGTCCCCTCTGTTCCTCCTTTCCCCTTTCACTTCCCTCACAGTCCCCTAGAAGCTTTAATCTAGACTCAGCCTCCTCAAAATTTCACAAGGACTAATCTCCAACACAAAGCCAGCTTCTTTCACAGGGAATCTGATTTGCAAAACAACATACATTTATTTTGTTTTGTTTTGTTTTTCAAATTCAGGCAAACAAACAAAAACAGAAAAACACCTCAATTTCCTGTGTCAGCAGGCAGATTTGAAAGTGAAAAACACAGGGGTCTTGTATCCATTTGTCACTGGTTTGTTTGCTTAGGTGCTGTTTCCTGTACAGAAAGGACACCATGTTAGGCATTAGAGATACAGAAGTGGAAGAAAACAGCACCATGAAAAAGTTCATAATGCAGTCGAGAACACAATCAAACAGCAGTTGGGGAGATGGATCACTGATATAGTGCTTAGCTTGTGAGAGGTCCTGGATTCAAATTCCAGGATCAAAAAAGATGAAAGAACAGAAGCAATGTCCTCCAGTGTATTAAACAATGTTACAGTCAAGAGCTTTGGAGCTCTGAAGAGAGCTATCTACCCCAACATCAGTACTGAGAGGTCAGGCAATACCTGTTTAACCAATTAGCACCATAGTCCATATGCTACTCCTGGCTGGACCACAATCTTAGGGAGGTCAATCAGCCTAGGAGGAAATCAGGCTCTGCCAGCTCATTCTCAGACTGAATCAGAGCTTAGAAATGCACCATCCTGTAATATTCTGGCCATTTCCTCGGGCAGTCCATCTGCAGTTCACATTGGGTCTTGTTTCCTGCTTATTGTGAATTAAAATGACAACATTCATGGTGTATAATTTGGTAGCCTCACTGCTGGACCACACAGAGGACTGCCTGGTCCATGCTGGATAAGCAAGAAAGTCGATATCCCCGGCAGCAAGGTTATTAAAAACACAAGATTTAATGTTGAAAATTAGGATCACCTCTGACTCTAATCTCTGCCTATGGGCCTCTCCTACTGTGATGAGCAGACCTGCTCCTGGTTCCCAAATCCAAATTCGCAGGCAGCTACTTCTACATTCTAGGCTTGTTGACGAAGATGAGTTCTTTTGAAACTGCTGCACAGAGGAGTGACCCTGATGGCCTACTTTTTTGCCCTAGCAGCTAGAAAGGTACTCCTCACATTACTTATCTTTGAAATCGTTAAAGCTTTTCTGCAACAAAGTCAACCGGATTGTCTCTATTTTTCTTTTACATTCCTTTTTCTTCTTTTCTTCCCACCTCTCCCCCTTTCTTCCTCCTTCCTCTCTCCAAGTGAATTGTAGACAGATCCTTGGATGGTCAGGTGACTACAGTAGTAACAACCCAGTGCAAGTGAAGCTCATCTGAGGGAGCTAGGGATGAATGGCTGAAGAGCTTTAACAATCTCATAAGGCAATGGTTCTCAGCCTGGGGGTGGTGTCCTCCCCAGGGGTTGCCTATCAGTTATCCTACAGATAAAATATTTACATTACAATTCATAAGAGTAGCAAAATTACAGTTACATGGTAGCAATGAAAATAATTTTATGGTTGGGGGTCAGCACAATATGAAGAACTATATTAAAGGGTCACAGCATTAGGAAGGTTGAGAAACACTTATGGCATGAGCTATGTATTGTTCTTAAACTATAGGTTGACCAGATGGTCCAATGGATAAGGCCTGACTATCTGAGTTTAGTCCCTGAGACTCATATGATGAAAGGAGAGAATCAACTCCCACATATTACCTTCTGATTTTTGCATGTGTTCTGTGCCCATATTCCCCACTCCAAAAGCCACTCACACAGGCGCGTACACACACACATACACACACACATACACACACAAAGTAAATAAATAAATTTAATAAAAAATTAAAAATATACTGGCCTGGAAATTTGAAGGGCCACTCTTCTAGCTTAGTTAAAAACACAGAAATGCATATAAGATCCCAATAATATTGACAGAAAAACTACTTATACCTAGTATATGTAGCATATCATATGTCAGAATTGTAACTTATGTCTCTAATACGTAGATAGAACTTTTACTGGGTATGAAGGCTGATGTGTATCATCTATGGTATAGACATAAGTTAGAATTTTAACAGCAAAATAAAGATCTTAAACACAACTAATGAATTTACACTAAAGAATACAAACCAGAACAGTGGAATTACATGTTTTAATTATCAAGCTAGCAAAGCTTATGTGACAAAGGCTCTTGAGACTTCTTGTGTTTTGTCAAAGTTTATATAAACTGAAAATCATTCCAAGAGACAACTTTGTTTGTGCTAAAAATAAACAAACAAACAAACAAACAGAACAATCCTTGGAGAGGACTCAATGCTTGAGAGTGCTTGCTGTTCTTGCAGATGAACAGAGTTCAGTTCCCAGCACCAACTTCAGCTCACAATCACCTATAACTTCAAATCCATGAAATCCAATGCTCTCTTCTGGCCACCAAGAACACCTGCACTACTGTGAACACATACTCACAAATAATAAAAAATAATAATCTTTAAAAAGAATACGTTTTCTTTTACCTCCCAATCAAACGTTTAATTTTTTTCATTAAGAAACACACACCCTCACTATGGTTGTTGTAACCAATGTAGAGTAAAATTTATAGTAAATGTTGTTCATCATAAACTTTCATTAATGCCAAACTAAATTGGTCATCAATGTGTAAAGATTGGTGATAGGATATGAATAGACAATTCAGGAAGAACCAATTGATATAGCTGTAGTGATATTTGCCCCACCCATGACCTTGGGCTATAGGGCCTGAAGGAGGCAGTACTTCTTGCCATCCTACATAACCTCTTAAATCAGGAGAGGAGAGAGGTAGCTCAGTGGTTAAGAGCACTGACTGATATTCCAGAGGATCCAGGTTCAGTTCTCAGGTTGTCTGGTGTCCAATCACGCCAAGATAATAAATAAATAAATAAATAAATAAATAAATAAATAAATAAATAAATAAACATGACCCCTCCCTCCTTCCTTTTAAGAGGCTACCTAAGAGGGCAAGAAGCATCGCCTCCTTTGGGCCCTATAGCCCAAGGTCATGGGCAAAGCAAATACCACTACATATAAGCAATAAATATGAAAAGTTGCTTAATCTCAATAGTAATCTAGACCTGAAAAATAAAATCACCTGTGTTTTTTCTGGTATCATGGCTATAAATATTTAAAAACCAATGACAAGATAGTTGTTGGAGAAACCATCAAATCTCACATTTAAGAACTGCAAGATGACAGAGCTGGACAGGTATCTCAGAGATTATGAGTGCGGCTACTCTTGCAGAGGACAAGAGTTAGGTTCCCAGCACCCATATTAGGCAGCTCACAATGGCCTATAACTCCAGTGCAGGGGATTGATGCTCCATTCTGGACTCTATGAGCATCCCCCAATATACACATGCATGCACATACAAAATTAAAAATAAAATACTAAAATGAATTATTTAAAGAGGAGAAACATTTAAAAAGAATTGTGAGTTGAAGTATGAATTTTCACAAATTTCTTTATTGATCTAGTGATAGCATTAGCATCCAGACAGTTTTTGCTTTAAGAAACTTATCCTGTGGGACCAATAACAGCCACATGGAAGACACCAATGTGTATGACAGGTTCACACAAAGCCACTATGGTGTACATTCTTTTGATTTTTTTGAGGCAGTGTCTCTTACTGGTCTGGAACTTACCAAGCAGCCTAGGCTGCCTGTCCTGTGATCCTCCTGCATCTGCCTCCCCAGTGCTTGGATTACACACATGCACCATCATGGCCAACTTTTGTATGTGGCCCTAGGGAAATGTGTGAGCACTTTCTGCACTGACCTACCTCTCTGGCCCATATAAATATTTGGAGAACTCAGTTGTATTCAGTATCCACTCCCTCTTAGACCTGACAGACAGGAACACTCAGAAATAAAAGATTGTGGAGAAACTGAAACACAGGCCGTCTTCCCTGCAACCCCTGCTTTGTAGAACCCCAGCTTCTCCACTTGGATCTCTGCAAACATACCCTCTTTGCTCAGGACAGCAAGAGAAGCCTCTGCATTGGGGAACCAGAGCACCTTGCTTTCCCAGTCATCTAATCCAGAAGAATGGGTGGGGATGTCATCAGGAGTATGCAACATAGACCCATCTGCAATGAAAACTCAGTTACTGTGGAAATGGACATCATGTCACAAAATCCGAAGCTAAAGAATGATGGACTACATCACTTGCTTTCTCCTGTATCTAGTCATGATTAGTTTAAAAATATGTCACCTATCAGGGTTAGCAAGATGGATCATGGGTAGAGATGCCTGCCACCAAGCCTGATGACTTTTGTGGTAGAAGGAGAGAACTGACTCCAGCAGGTGGTACTCTGACCTCTACATGCACATAGTGTCATACATGTGCGAGAGAGAGAGAGAGAGAGAGAGAGAGAGAGAGAGAGAGAGAGAGAGAGAATAAATAAAAATATAACAGCAAAGGTAAAGGTAAAAACACATCATCCATATATCAATCTTACTGGATACCTCTATGAAAATTAAGTTGCAGTTACAAGGCCAGGGCATTTCTGAATAGAGCCATATGGTGATATATTACAAAGATGCATATTAATTTATGAAAATTATTAAGGCACAGATTCTTCCAAACAAACAAGTTCCAAGACTAACATGAACAAAGTGACATTCTGGCATATGGCAATATATATACCATCCCCTAAAGAACTTGTCTTGACAAGAACACCAAGTATCAGTGCCATGACTGTGTAGGTAGATGGCATGTTTTTGTACATGCACTGCTTTTTATTAACATGTATGTACATGTGCCTGCATATCAGTATGCACACCACATTGGTATAGTGATGTCTGAGGCCAGAGATGGCACCAGATCCCCAGGAACTGAAATTTCAACTGATTGTAAACTGAGTGATGTGTTGAGAATGGAACCCAGGTCCTCTACAAGACCAACAAGTGCTCTTAGCTCCTGAGCTGCCTCTCCAGACTGTGCACATTTTTAAAGTCATTTTACTTGTGAGACCAGCATTTAGTGCTGTGCTTCCTGCCATCTGAATAACTATTTTACATGCAAATTCCTCAGTGAAAGGAACAATATATTGTTTTCAGTCTTTACATATTATGGTCCTTGATGGATTACTATTAAAGTAAATAATAAAAAGCACATATTAGTAAAAAGGAAAAGTTGCTGAGAAATAATTCTCTTGTACACTGGAAAGATTTGTTAATTGAATTGGTTTAATAAAATGCTGATTGGCCAGTAGCCAGGCAGGAAGTGTAGGCAGGGCAACCAAACTAAGAATGCTAGAAAGTGGAAGTATAGAGTCAGGAGTTGCCAGGCAGCTGCATAGGAAGCAGGATGATCATGTTGCACTGAGAAAAGGTAAAACATATATAAAAATTATGGGTTAATTTAAGTGTACGACCTAGTTAGTAATAAGTCTGCACTACTGGCCAAACATTTATAAATAATATTAAGCCTCTGAGTCAATTATTTAGGAAGCAGCTGCTGGGTATTTGGGAACATGTACGTGGGAGAGGCGGGAGAGGCAGGAGAGAATCTTCCACCTACAAGAAGTATCTACACTTTTGTGCACAGGAACATGGGAGTTACTTTTGTGGTTTATTATGAAAGAATGGTTTTAAGACTGTCAAAAGTAAATGGAGCTTATATCTATAAAATGTAGGGCCATTTTTACAAGTAGAAACTGACTTGTTTAAGGGCATATCAATGAAGATGGAGAAATTGCAATAATAGGCAGTTGTCAAACTCTTATCCCAGTAATAATAACCATCTTGGGAAGTAGAGCATGGAAAGACATTCAAAACAATGTAGATTTGGTGTTACAGATCGAATATGAAATGTCCCCCCATAGACTCATGTACTGGAACACTTTGTATCTACCAGGTAAATACTGTTTAGCATGTCAACTTGACACAACCTAGGATCACTTGGGAAGAGTGTCTCAATGAGGGATTGTCTATATTGGGTTAGCTATGGGTGTGTCTATGGAGGATTGTATTAAGTTAATTGGCATGGTAAGAGCTAGCCTTAAAAGATTGGACACAATGAAGAGGGGAGAGGAATATTTGCTCTGCAGAAAAAAAGAATGCCTCGGCCGGGCGGTTGTGGCACATGCCTTTAATCCCAGCACTCGGGAGGCAGAGGCAGGAGGATCTCTGTGAGTTCAAGGCCAGCCTGGTCTCCAAAGCGAGTTCCAGGAAAGGTGCAAAGCTACACAGAGAAACCCTGTCTTGAAAAACCAAAAAAAAAAAAGAAAGAAAGAAAGAAAGAAAGAAAGGAAGGAAGGAAGGAAGGAAGGAAGAAAGAAAGAAAGAAAGAAAGAAAGAAAGAAAGAAAGAAAGAAAGAAAGAAAGAAAGAAAGAAAGAAAGAAAGAAAGAAAGAAAAGAAAGAAAGAAAGAAAGAAAGCCTCTGGATAGAGAAGACAGACATGGCCAATAGGCAAATGGGAGTTTATAAAAATATGTGTTTATAACATGCCAGTGTTTTGTCTATTTTTTCTGTTTTTGTTTTTGTTTTTGTTTTTCAAGACAGGGTTTCTCTGTGTAGCTTTGTGCCTTTCCTGGATCTTGCTCTGTAGACCAGGCTGGCCTTGAGCTCACAAAGATCCGCCTGGCTCTGCCTCTCGAGTGCTGGGATTAAAGGCGTGCGCCACCACAGCTCAGCATTTTGTCTATTTTAAATTCAAATTCCTTAGTGAAAGGGACAATATGTTATTTTCAATCTTAGCATAGTGTGGTCCTTGATGGAATTTTATTATAGTAAATAATAAAAAGCACATATTTGTAAAAAGGAAAAGTATCTACACTTTTGTGCATAGTGGGAAATCCTGTGTTAGGATGGATTGGTTTGGTTGGTTATGTTAATTAGGATGACAAAACGGGGCTTTTAACTGCTGGACTTCAATACTTTGATAGCTAGAACATGCTGGTCATCCTCAGGAGGAGGAAGCGACCAAATATGAGAAGGGTGGCTGGCTACCTTTAGGAATGTAATCTAACAGTTTAGCAAGGCAGAAGGAATGGGGGAAGGGCAAGGCCTTCCAGAGGCATGTTTGCTTTGCTTGGGCCTACTAGATCCCCTCACAGCCCACAACAGGTGGCACATTCCCTAGGCAAAGAATTGTAAACTGTATGACAGGAGAAGGCAAGCTAAGCAAAGGAAAGCAAATGAATGTGCATTCATTCATTTCTCTTGGCTCCTGACTGCTGATATGATATTGCTAGCTATTTCAACTCCCTGCCTTGACTTCTCTGCCATGATAGGCTGTAACACTGAATTGTATGTGAAATAAACATCTTCTTCCATAAGTTCCCTTTTTGCCAGTCATTTATCAAACAAATAGAAGTGAAACTAGAAAAATCGCCATGATCCCCCATAAACTTACTGACAGGATAACCTCCTTGAGACTCTCTTCCCAGCTGATTCTGGGTTGTATCAAGTTCACAATTAAAACCAACCATTATACAAGCCCTGAAAGCCTTAACATTACATCATTGTAGGTATACTCTTCATTGTGGTACCAGCACAACCTTTAATTAGGTGGCTTGAATATTTTATTAAAAGAGAGAGAGGGAGCTGCAAGCAGAAATTAAACCACTACGTAGGGTATAAGGTTCTTTAAACCTTGATGCATCATTCTCCTGTGGTAGTTTGAATGTAACTGCCCCCATAAGCTCATAGGAAGTGGCACTATTAGGAGGTGTGGCTTTGATGGAATAGGTGTGGCCTTGTAGGAAGTGTGTCACTGTGGAGGTGGGCTTTGAGGTTTCATATACTTAGGATACTGCCTGGAAGAGATTAGACCAGAGTCACTTGGAAAAGACACTCTCCAACTTGTTGAACTGCCTCCAGGATGTGCAGAGTGGTCTAGGTTCCCAGCTTTGTAAGCTGTCACCCATGCTGGGGTGGGACTTGGTGATGCTGCTTTGAGTCATTTCTAGTCTTATAAGTAACCTCTCATCCATACTTCTGTAAGTAACTCCAATAAAACTCATTGGTTCACCAAATTGAAAGTGTTGGTATCTGTACTTTGTTCTTTTGTGGTATCCCTGTCTGGAGTGAGTGTGTGCTTTTTGTGGTGTCCCTCTTTGGGGTGAGTGTGTGCTTTTTGTGATGTCCCTCTCTGGGGTGAGTGTGTGCTTTTTAAGCACATCTACTCCACAGCATCTACTACTTCTGCCATCTTGCTCCAACACCAGAAACTGAGAAGGCCAGGCACACACCATGACAGGCTCCTAATAACTCAGTTAAGAACTAGGTCTCAGCCAGGCAGCAGTGGCACATGCCTTTAATCCAGCAGTCAGGAGGCAGAACCAGGCAGACTTCTGTGAGTTCATGGCCAGCCTGGTCTACAGAGTGAGAACAAGGACAGGCACCAAAACTGTGCAGGGAAACCCTGTCTTGAAAAACAAACAAACAAACAAGAGAGAGAGAGAGAGAGAGAGAGAGAGAGAGAGAGAGAGAGAGAGAGAGAGAGAGAGAGAGAGCTAGGCTTCAGTTCCTGCCTCTTGAAACTGGACACAGTTTTTGAGGAAGCCACAAACAATGGACAATCAATCTCCAGTACCCCCGACAGCAAGGATGAGGGGAAGTACACATACCAGCCCTAAGATAGCCCCACAGTATCTCAAGGACTTAACCAAATGAGAATGGAGCCTGGGACTTGTCTAGACTTGCCCCAAAATGGGAAAACTGAAGCCCTAGCTAACCCTTGCTAACTTGAACCAATCAGGAACATACTAATATGATTGCCCCTCTCATATGCCAATTATGGATAGAATGACCTCACTGCCTTTAGAATTTCTTTAGCTATGTGTAAAAGAGCCTTTGAGCCTCTCTCGAGGTTGCCATTTTGCCTTTGTGTCAGATGTGTGGCCCCAGCATGCTGGTACCTTTACTCTTGAGGTAATAAATGCTATTTCTGATTGCATACATGGAAGCAGGTCTTCTGTGGGACTTATCCAGGATCCTGACATCTGGTGCCTTGGCCAAGAAGTCCTTCTAAGACTCCCAACATGTTGAGTGTTGGAAACCTGGCTGGTAATTCAGTGTTATTTGTCTTGGTCTCTCATTGTTCTGACTGTCACTGTTCTAGTCTATGTGTTCATGTCTCTGGGAAGCTTGAGCTGACTGAATCTGGAGACCCAATTGTGCCAAGGGAATGCACTTTTGGCACTTGCTCCATGCCACATGGGTTGAGAGATATCTCTGACCCACCTATACTAATAAGGGACTGGGTCCCCATGGTTAAAATGGGACAGAGCAGGTGACTCCTGCAAAATGGAACTCACATACAGTGAGGCCTTCTTCCCAATTATGACAGGCCTTCTTCCCAATTATGGTTTCTGTTACATGCACTGCTGTACCAATACCTGATTGCCTGTGTCATTGTTATCTGTTTCTGTCTGTTAACCTCCTTGATTTTCCTGAAAAGGACTAGGCAAACAACTTCTACTCCCCTCAAGGCCCTGAGCATTTCCTTGGATCATTTCCAGGACTTCAGGGCCCAACCCTTGTGGGTAGAGCTTGCACCAGCCTACTGGAGAGGCCCACGGCTGGCCATGGATCTCACAGGGATCAATACAGGCATGGTGTGGACAGAGATGTGGGGCAGCATGCTCATGCAGATGAGGTGGTGGGTGAGTCACTGCCTGTGGTTGCTAAGCTACTGCACTTGTGGCAGTGTAGCAGGGCCTGCAAACAAGATAGCTGGCTGCACCTCACAGGGGGCAGGCACTCCCCAATAGGACTTCAAACACTGGGCAGACGATCTGGGATTAATTGTTATGGCTGGAAGAGTTGACACTATTTTGCAGGACTATTGACTGCCAGGCACTCTGGCAGTCACCACCACTACCCCCTCCTTCCTAAGCCAAATTCTTCACTGCTGGTACAATTTACAGCTTTGTGATAACACCTCCCTCCACCAAGGTCCTTACTTCTTTCCCACCCTAACACTTTCCTGTCCTGACACTGCCTAAGAAACTGCTGAGTTAAACAAGCCTTTATACTTTAAGGTATCTTGGCTTCAGAATAAAAGTCAAAGATATGTTTGGGAAAAATCATGCTTTTGTATACATAGGAAAGAAATAATATATAGGGGTTTGGGTCATTTGGATTCAATGGGTTATAAATACTTGTCATCATTTAGGGAGTTGGTTGCAAATTATTATTGGTCACGACAAGAAAAAAACTATTCAAATACTTCACATTGGTACATATTTTTATATATTGATACAATTTAAGGTTGTTTTGTTATGATATATTTCTACTCTTGCTTAAAGTATTCTGCCTACACAATGCCTACACAATATACATATATATGTCTACTCTTGCTTAAATATTCTAGACTACTAAAAGAAACCACAAGAAAGATTTTGATGAAAGTTTTCATGTTGTATGGAAAGCAAGAGAAAAGGCAGGAGACAGGGATAATAAAGAAAAGGGAAAAATGAATTTGTCTAAAATAAAAATGTCTGGCTGAACCAGATGAGCAGAGACAAGAAAGACCTGATCTACAGGCATGTAAGAAGTTGTAGAAGGCCATAGGGGATGTGAACTATATTTGTTGTAGTTTTTTGTACCTTCAAATACTGAATTTGAAAAGAAACCATAAAATATGTTAGAAATTTGACCATATTAGGTTAATTATGGTTGGTTTTATTCATTTTAAAAATAGTTGGTGATTCTTCAGTGCAAAATATTTATGTTAGAAATGGGCTCATTCTTTTTAAAGGAGAAAAGAACATTGAGGTCCCATGTCAGACTTATTTAAAAATATAATGCACAATTTAAAATATAGGGTAATAATTAATCATCATCTTACAGCCCTCTGGGTTGCAGGGTTCTATATGATTGGCCTTCTATAAAATGGCAGGGCTAAAGCTCTTAGCTATTCAGAGTTTCATAGAAAAATCCAAATCTGTTTCTTAAAAATTGTCAAAATCAGCCGGGCGTTGGTGGCGCACGCCTTTAATCCCAGCACTCGGGAGGCAGAGCCAGGTGGATCTCTGTGAGTTCGAGGCCAGCCTGGGCTACCAAGTGAGCTCCAGGAAAGGCGCAAAGCTACACAGAGAAACCCTGTCTCGAAAAACCAAAAAAAAAAAAAAAAAAAAAATTGTCAAAATCACATCTATCATCTGTAAATGAAAACATCAGTCTCACTGCTCCTGTAATGTCTAAGGATATACATATGTCTGTGGACAGGAAAAATGCTTGTAACATGAAAACAAAACAATAGCAGGACTCTGGCCTGTAAAAATCAGTACTTCTAAAGAAGCAATTTGAGAAAAGTATGGCTCTAGCTTTATATTTGATATAGGGAACAGTTGCCACCAGACACAGAACAGCAGCACTGGTATGGTCTCTATGTCTATGATGAGACTCATATAGTCCAGACAATAATGCCAATACTCTTCAAATGGTTCCACCAAAACAGAAACAAAGGGAACATTGCTCAGTTCATTTTATGAGGCCACAGTTATGTTAATGCTCAAACCACATAAAGACTCAACAAAGAATGAGAATTACAGACCAGTTTCCCTTATAAACATAGATGCAAAATAGTTAATAAAATACTTGCAAACTAAATCCAAGGTCACATCAAAAAGATCATCCACCATAATCAAGTAGGCTTCATCCCAGAGATACAGAGATGGTTCACCATATGAAAATTAGTCAATGTAATCTACCATGTAAATGAACTGAAAGAAAAAACACATAATCTCATTAGATTAGAAAGTCTTTGACAAAATCCAACACCCTTTTATGATAAAAGTACGGGAGAGATTAAAGATATAGGGACATATTTGAACATAACAAAGGAAATTTAAAGCCTATATACAATATCAAATTAAATGGAGAGAAACTCAAAGCAATTCCACTAAAATCAGGAAATGAACAAGGCTGTCCACTCTTTCTATATCTATTCAGTATAATACTTGAAGTTTTGGTTAGAGCAATAAGACAACTGAAGAAGACCAAAAAGATACAAAATGTAAAGGAAGAAGTCAAAGTATTGTTATTTGCAGCTAATATGATAGTATACATACATGACCCTACAAATTCTACTATGAAACTTCTATGGCTGATAAACACTTTCAGCAAAATGGCTGTATACAAGATTAACTCAAAACAATCAGTACCCCTCGTATATACAAAGGACAAAAGGCCTGGGGGAGAAAGCAGGAAAGTAACACCCTTCACAATAGCCTCAAATACTATATAATATCTTGGAATAATTCTAACTAAGCAAGTGAAAGAATTGTATGATGAAAACTTCAAGTTTTGAAGAAAGAAATTGAAGAAGATATCAGAAGATGGAAAAGTCTTCCACACTCATGGACTGGTAGGATTAACATAGGAAAGATGACCATCTTACCAAAAGCAATCTACAGATTCAACACAATCCCCATCAAAATCCCAATACAATTATTTATAGACCTTGAAAGGACAATTCTTAACTTCATATGGAAAAATAAAAAAATTTCCAGATAGCTAAAATAATCTGGAACAATAAAAGAACTGCTAGAGGTATTACCATCCTAATACAGAGCTATAGTAATAAAAACCACATGCTATTAACATAAAACAGACACATTAATCAGTGGAAATGAATTGAAGACCCAGACATAAATCTACACACCTATCAACACTTGATTTTTTATTTTTAAAAAATCCAGATATCTAGAATATTTCTAGAAAAAAATAAAGCACCTTCAAAAAATGCTACTGATCAAACAGGATGTTTTCATGTTAAAGAATGCAAATAGATCCATATTTATCATCCTGTACAAAACTCAAGTCCAAGTGGATCACTGACCTCAACATAAAAAGAGACACACTGAACACTGAATCTGATAGGAAATAAATGAATAATCTTGAACTCATTGGCACAGGAGACAGCTCCCTAATAGAATAGGCACTAAGATTAACAATTAATAAGTGGGACCTCATGAAACTGAAAAGCTTCTGTAAGGCAGTCTGTGGAATGGGAAAAGAATTTTTACCAACTCCCCATCTGATAGAGGTATAATATCCAAAATATATAAAGGAGCTTATTAAACTATATATTTAAAAACCAAATAATCCAATTTTTAAAAATGGGGTATAGATCTAAACAGAGATTTCCCAATAGAGGAATTCAAATGACTAAGAAACAATTTTAAAAATATTCAACATCCTTAGTCATCAGGAAAATCCAAATAAAAACTACTTTGAGATTCTATCTTACATCTGTCAGAATGGTTAAGATCAATAACACAAGTGACAGCTCATGCTGGTGAGGATATCGAGCAAGGGGGACACTTCCACTGCCAGTGGAAATGCAAACACATACAGCCACTATGGAAATCAATAGGGTAATAGATCTACCTCAAGATCCAGCTATACTACTCTTGAGCATATATCCAAAGGACACTCTATCCATCCTACAACAAGTACATTTGTTTAACTATGTTCTTTGCAGCTTTATTTGTAATGTCCAGAAAATGTAAACAATCTAAATGTCCCTCAACTTAAAAATGGATAAAGAAAACATGGTACATTTACATAAAGTAATATTATTTAGCAGCTAAAAAAAATGATATCATGAAATTTGCAGGCAAATGGATGCAATTAGAAAAAAATCATCCTGAGTGAGGTAACCCAGATGCAGAAAGACAAATACCGAAAGTACTCACTCATATGTGGATATGAGTTGTTAAGTAAATGATAATCAAGCTACATTCCACAAAAACCTGGTGCAGTAGAAGCATCCTAGAATCAATGATCCTAAAGAGGGCTCCTAGTAATGGAGGATATGGAGTCTGAACTGACCATTTTTGTAGCCAAGAAAGACTTCCAGTGTTGGAAGTGGGTTACATTCAGTTGAGTTGTTGGCCAAGTAGGTCCCATGGAAATCCCTAAACAATCCAGGCTGATGCTAGGACAGAGGGTCACTCTCTGAAAGCTGACACAATGGCCCCATTGCCAAGGAAAACATCTACACATCTCATTGAACATGAAAGGTCAAGCTGATGTGAGTTTTGAGCTTTCATCCCTACATTCTAGTCTCTTCGACACAAGAAGATACTCTGCAGGCTATGGAAAGAGAAATCTGGACACCAACACAGCCACAAAACCCTCTACTTACAACCTGGCTACTTGCAAGATATGCTAGGGCAATGGTGGTTCAGAATTTGTGGGAGTAGCCAACCAATGTTTGGTTTAACTTGAGGCCCATGCCATGAGAGGGACCCCATGCCACCATACATTGCCTGAATAGTCAGAAACTGGAGACTGGATAGCCCAGAGACCTAGGATCAGTGCCTAGTCTGCTCATCATCACAGAAGCTTCCTCTGGCAGCAGAGGGGAGTGGGTATAGAGACCCACCACCAGACCTTATGTAGAGAGAGAATCTACATTGGAGATCTCCATTGGTTCTCTCTCCTTGGACATCAGGGAACCCTTTGGAAGAGGAGGATGAAAGACTGTAGGAGTCAGGGGGGGATGGAGGACACCAGAAGAACATGGCCCACCAAATCAACTAAGCAGGGCTCACATGGGCTCACAGAGACTGAAATGGCAACAAGGGGCCTTCATGGGTCTGTGCCAGGTTCTCTGCATATATGTTATAGCTGTTAGCTGGGTGTTTTTGTGAGACTACTCACAGTGGAAACAGATGCATCTCTGATTCTTTTGCCTTCTCTTGAGACTCTTTTCCTCCTATTGGGTGGCCTCATCCAGCCTTGATGTGAGAGCTTTCACCTTGTCTTGTTGTGTCTTATTTTGTCCTGTATTGCTGCTGTTTCTTGGAGGCCTGTTCTTTTCTGTAGAGCAAATGGAGGGCGGTGAATTTAAGAGAGAGGGGAGGTGGGGAGGCTAGAATGAGTGGAGGGAGGGGAAACTGTGGATAGGATGTGTTGTATGAGAGAAAAAGTTAACATTAAATAAAAATAAATAAGTAAAATAAATAAATAAATTTTAAAAAAGAAAAGAAACTTGACTAAGGGCGACAGTAAATTGCTCAGTGAACCATGCAGCTGTGGCCAGAACCAAGTCACTATTATCACAAAGCATAGACACAGTCATTCCCAGCTGATTCTCCTCACGTCCAGCCTGCGTATTAAGACTACCTTTCCCAAACACCAATTCTGCATCTAGCTCTCCCAGGCTATCACTCATGGAAAACTTCGACTTGCCCATGGATGATATTTTCTATCTGTGGTCAGTGGTTCACTGTAGGGTAAGCTTCTTAACTTCATTTCTCAGACAGGAAAATGATAGACAAAGGGGCCAGAGAAATTAATTGTTCAGGATGTCAGATAGGGCTACTGTGGTAGTTTGAATGCAATTGGTCCCCATAATGTCATAGGGAGTGACACTATTAGGAGGTGTGACTTTGTTGGAGTGGGTGTAGCTTTGTTGGAGGAAGCATGTCAGTGTGGGGGAGGGCTTTGAGGTATCCTGTGTTCAAAATACCTAGTGTTTCAGTCAAATTCCTGCTGCCTACAAGGTATAGGACTCTCAACTCCAGCACCATGTCTCTGCCTGCATGGTGCATGCTCCCCACCATAATGATAATGGACTAAACCTCTGAACTGTAAGAGAGTCACCCCACTTAAATATTTCCCTTTTAGAGTTACTGTGGTCATGGTGTCTGTTCACAGGAGTATAAAAACCCTAGCTAAGACAGCTACTGAAAGAACAGTAGGAGGAGTCAGTACTTAGCATGAATTCATTTAGTAAACGTTTACCAATCGGACATACCATAAGGCTGAACATTAGGAAGTGAGGCAGAAAGAATGATGTTGTACCCTCATCTTCAGACTCAGTGTTCAGTGCTTAGCATAAAAATGATCAATAAAATGTTTCTTTAAAAGTAAAAAGTGGACTGGAAAGATGGCTCAGTGATTAAAGACTGTACAACACAAGTACAAAACCCTGATTCAGAACTCAAAACCTACTTAAAACCCTAGGTGTGGCCTCATTCACCTATAATCACAGCATGAGATGGAAAGCAGGGACAGGCTGATCCCTGGAAGCTAGCGGTCCACCTACCCTACTACACATGGTGAAATTTCAGACCATTACGAGACCCTGTCTCACACAAAGGATGAGAAAGTGCTTGAGCACAGACACTAATACTTGTGCTCTGACCACCAAACATGTGCCATACACATGTACACTTGTTCCCCCTCACAAAATAAAAGCCCATTATCTAAAGCTTTTTTTCCTATTGCTCCTTAAGATAACAAAAATGCTGTGTGTGAAGTCTACTCATGCTTTCTCTGTCAGTCACAGGCAGGGCACATTTCTTTCCAGTCTAGAAAACGAAATTCCATGAGCACTTTCACGTCTCATCATTAAGCCTATTGAGTCTCCCAGGCTCCCTCTAACTCAAGCAGTGTGTGGATTTGCTTGTTTTTATGACTCCCTGTCCTGGTTTGTGTTTCTTTCCTCTCAGGGTCTGATGATGACAATATTATCTGAGTCTTGTGCTGTGCAGTACATAAGAAATGAAGAGTGGGAACCTCCTCCTCCAGTGGTGGAGACAGAACTTGAAGCCAGACTTGTTTTCAACATTTTATTCCACTGTTTGAGACTTTAGCAAATACATGCCTCCAAAGCAAGACAACCTGGTTGCTAAATTATAATTTTAAATCTCTTTATTTTTACCTTAACTCTGAACTAGTAGTTTTCAAGTAGGGGTGACCTTTGCTTTCAGGGGACTTTTGGCATGTCTAGGGCATAGTTGGTTATTTCACCTGGAAGGAGAGGGAGCAAGGGATGTAGCTCAGTTGTTAGGGTTGTCAGGGGCCAACCCTCACTTTATTCTGGATACTCTTGAGGAGAGAAGGATAAGAAATATTAGGTAGAATGATAAGCCAACGAGCAGAAAGAAACACAGGATAGCTCCGGGAGGGCCTGGGTCAATACCCAATGGCCCTTAAACTTTATTCAAAGTGAATTTTTATAACAATGCCCAGGGGCAAGGCCAAAGACCTCCCTCTTGCTAGATACAGCCAAGTGCACACCCTTCCAAACACCTGGTAACCCATGCCCGTGGTCAAATCATCCCTTTATGCAGCCCTGCTGGGTAAAGTAAGCTCAGATTCTCTGACCTTGAGTAATTTGGGCCTCTACATACAGTGTGTAGGAAGCTATAGGTTCAATCTCTAGCACCTCAGAAAACAAAACATAATAGAGCATGCCTGTAATTATGTCAACCAGGAGATAGAGTCAGAAGTATCAGGAGTTCAAAGTCATCCTCATCTACACAGGGAGTTCCAGGCCAGTCTGAGCTACATGAGACAGTATCTCAAACAACAAAACAAAGCAAACAATTGGAAGGAAAGGATTCCTGATGTAGTATCTGTTAGATGTTGATTACATTTTGCAATGCCTTAGGAATGCTTTGCAAAAAAGAATTATGCATCAGCAATAATGCAAAAGTTGAGAAAGCTGCTTTGATCTCACTCATGCTTCTACTGCCTACATGGAGCCATGAAGAGATGGGTCCTGACAGCTGTATATAGACAAAAAAGAAAAGTGAGAGAAAGACACTTGATCCTTCAGACTAGGTTCATTGGTAGGAAGGGAGATAGTACTTGTGTCTTAGTGAGAGTTTCTATTACTGTGAAGAAACATCATGACCTCATCAACTCCTTATAAAGGAAAATATTTAATTGGGTCTGACTAACAGTTTTAATGATTTAGTCCATTATTGTCATGATGAGAAGCATGGCAGTACACAGGCAGACAGTCCTGCAAAAGGAGCTGAGAGTTCTACATCTTGATCTTCAGGCAACAGGAAGTGAAAGGTAACACTGGGTGTGGCTTGAGCATAAGAGACCTCAAAGCCCACCTCCACAGTGAGACACCTCCTCCAACAAAGCCACATCTACTCCAACAAGGCCACACCTCCTTATAGTGCCACTCCCTATGGAACAAGCACTGAAACACATGAGTCTGTGGTGGCCATACCTATCTAAACCACCAGAACAACCAAAAGCATACAGTAAAGTGTGTGCCTTGGCCTCGCTGTTGTTTGAGTAAATATTGACAAAGCAGAAAGTAGATTTGAACAGCCAAGGAAAACTACAACGTAAATAAACAGTGTGTCTGGTAGCATTAACTGGGTTAAGAACCCACAGATCAGTAGATCATAAGCCCTAGTGGAGAACCTACTACTATTATTCTGCTAAATCGACACAGTAATAAACTGCCCCAAAGTTCTTATTTTTGTGCCCAGAAATGACTGCCTTTCTCAGCCCTCATCATAGAAGCCTTTTCTTGTAGTCGACAGTGATTAGTACAGAGAGACCCATAACTAGTAAACATGCAGAGAATAAGAGACTACGGAGTGCTCAGCTCTAAATGGGATGTCTATGTCACACCCCACCTGCCAAGGCTCAGCCCTCACCATGGAAGGGCAGTGAAGCAATGTTAAGAGCTATAGGGAATAGATGATTGCAGCAACACAGTGTTCCCAGATGCCCCAGACCCATTGGACATGAACTCCCAGTGGCTGTGAAGACCCTGAAAGGCTGCCATGTACATGCAGGCAGCACATACTAGACTCAGTGGGTTTTTAAAATGACCACATGGAATTGAGAGGGAAAAGTGGTAGGGGGAAATGGAGAGGAATTAGAGGGGTGATATGGAGGTGGATTTGACCAAAGAGTATTACATACGTGTATGAAATTCACAATAAAAATGTAAAGGGTGATTGAAGAGGACACATTCTGACCTATGGCTTCCACAAGTGTATACACACACACACACACACACACACACACACACACACACACACACACACGGTAAAGAGAGAGAAAGAGAGAGAGAGAGAGAGAGAGAGAGAGAGAGAGAGAGAGAGAGAGAGAGAGAGAGAGAGAGAGAGAGAGAGAGGAGAAAGGAAAATTGGGGGAAGGCAAGGAAAGAATTTAGCTTTTGACAAAGTCAGCTCTTACTTGGGCAAAGGCCAATTTACGAACCAGGCAGCACTCAGCACCAGAAGATGCTCAGGGAACCATACCCAGCCTTGTGAGTGGATAGCTCTTTTAGTAAAATGGGAGCAAAGTAACAAATTCTGATTGGTTATAGTTGAGTATCACCTTATTTGGGGATGGTCAAACCCTTTATGGCCTGTGCTTGGCTGAAGCTGTCTTCCTTGAGCTGAAGTCCATTTGTTACTCAAATACCCTCTGAGCTATGCTTGGTTTACTTACACACTGCCAGGCTGCAGTCTGTTACATAGGAACTAACTGTATGGGGGCAGTCTCAGAAAAATAGCCTCCTGCTCATCTTATTTACCTAAACTTGCACATTATCTCCATATGTTTATTGTCTTGGTGCCTCAAAGTCAAATAAATATTCTGATGTTTCCCAGCCAGGATTGGGTTTTCTACAGAGTTAATGTAATGTGAATGCCCCTCCTTTCCAGGGTTCTCAGGGTAACACAAGCAAGGCATTTAGATAGTCACATGTTTTTGAAGTGTAACACAATACATTTCAACTGCCTTTTCCACTCTTCACTCAGTCTATTTGCAAATGTCCATGCAGCTACCAGGAGTGATTGTAACATCTGGCCAAGACTGCATGGAGTGAAGCAATTGGTGAGTGCAGGGGGACATTTTTGTGATTTACAGCTACTTCCCTATGTGGTTTATTCTGGTCCTTCACAGTACAGGACTATCTTTCAATAATATTCCAGATGTCTGCCATGTCACATCTTTGTGTTATTACCTGGACTCATTTCATGGTGTCAAACATGAGGAGGAACAAAGAACCAGAGGGAATGAGAAGTTTGAAACGTGGGCTGGGGAAAAGGTTCACAATTGTTAAAGACAACATAGACACAACTTACAAAAAATAAACTGTGTGTTTTTCTAGAATTAAAAAAAAATAGTATTAATTTTGATTCTATGTACACAGGTGTTTGTTTGGCCTCTATGTTTATCAGAGCATGATGTGAATGCAGTACCCACTGAAGCCAGAAGAGGGCATCGGATTACCCCGATCTGGAGCTGCAGTAGTTGTGAGTGCTGGGAACTGAAACTGAAATTGCATCATCTGAAGAGCAGCCAGTGCTCTGAACAATAAAGTCATCTCGAAGCCCCTTTCCAGAATTCTTAAATTCCACGATGTCCTCTTCTTACATTTGCAGTTTGTCTTGTGCTCTTATTTTATAAGGAGGAAATATTCACATTCTTACTTGATGTGGCGTTCTCTCACGTACCTTTGCTCTCTCTTTTACATTTTCATTTCATTTTGGGTCATTTACTTGCACTGGCTGTTACACACAGTGAGTGCGAGAGTTCTCCTTGGATGTCTATGTACCGTAGCTCCTGGAACCAAATGACTTACTCCCTCCCTTGGGCCAAGTTCTGGGTCAGGGCTTAGTTTCCACTCGTTTACACCATGCTACCTGTCAGGTGGTACTCCAGCTACTTGTCTTGATACTATGATAAAAAAAGAAAAAAGAAAACCTGACCAAAGCAAGTTAAGGAAGAAGGGGTTTATATTCGGTGTCACCAACTTCTCTCTAGTTTGTTCCTTTTCGAAACATTGCTAGAGATCAGTTCCAATCCTATTTGACTTATAAATACTGCACACTTGATTCACACCGTTCTCTCCATAGACTTTCTTGAGGTCTCCTTTGACTGTGTGTGTGTTTGAGGGTGTGGTCCATCATGGTTGAGAAGGCAGGGTAGCAGGAGGTCTCCTTTGAGTGGGTATGTTTGAGGGTGTGGTCCATCTTGGTTTAATAGGCCGGGTAGCAGGAGGTCTCCTTTGAATGTGTGTGTGTTTGAGGGTATGGTCCATCATGGTTGAGAAGGCAGGGTAGCAGGAGGTCTCCTTTGACTGGGTGTGTTTGAGGGTGTGGTCCATCATGGTAGAGAAGGCAGAGATGGCAGCTGGAGCAGGAGACAGCTGGTCATGTGGCATGCACAGCTAGGAAGCAGAAAGAGATGGATGCTGGTGCTCATCTGATTTCTCCTTTTTATTAAGAGCAGGGAACTTCCTGTCCTTATTTAGGGCTGGTCTTCTTGCCTCAACTAATCCAATCTATAACAAAAACTCCATTACAAATATGTCCACCGATTCGTCTTTTTGCTGATTACAGATCCTGTCCAGTTGCTCATTGGTATTAACCATCACAGTGGAATCCTGACAGTGGAGTCTTGGGATGAATCCATGCTTAGAAGCTCACTGAGTTTAGCAACAACAGCTGCTAACTACATTCACATGAGACCCATATTTACTCCTAAACAAGCTGGCCAAACATTCCTTCATCATGCATTCTTCTACTTCTGAAGCTGGAGTTTCCCTATAACTCACTGATAGGCCAGTGTAGATGACAGGTTCAGTGAGAGACCAGGTATCATAAAAGAAGATGTAGGGTCATTGCAAAAGACGGCTGAAGATGGCATCAATGTGCACACATCTGCATGCACTCCCCACACATATATACACACACTGCACATACACTGGGGTACGGCGATATTTTATTTGTGTTGAAATGTGATTTTATTTGTATGTTAATAAATAAAGTTGCCTGGGGATTAGAGCTAAAAGAAAGCCATTTAGCAGAAGT